>NC_083706.1:34304447-34611755 GCF_033118175.1 Dama dama
ATCTTATTCTAGACTTAATGAGTAAGTATGTTTTACAGGGTGGAGTAGCAGGGGAGGAAAGAGTGAGTCTAGCAAATCTAAAAGTTTGGTATGCTTAATCAGAACCTTTCCCTCCCCCAATATTATTAAAGTACATTAGACATTTGTGAGAGCATTATAGTACTTAAAGGAGTTATAGAGAACATGTAATTGTATTGCTCCTTTTAAATGCATTTAAACTCTAAGGGCTATGTTATCATAATTCCATAATTTTTTGAGTACTGTGTGTGTGTATCAGATATGTATCAGGCTCTTATCAAAGTCCTGGCTATGCAGAACTAAATCATGGACTTTTAGTGTTGTTGGGAAGACTGACATGAGACAAACAGGAAGCACTGTGATATGTGGTCTAATAAAATTGTGACTCTGATATCAAGGGATAACAGAAGAGATCTCAGAAAAGTTTGCACACGGGAGGTAGTGTTAAAACTGCATCTTGTATCAGGGGTGATGAAAAAATATTTACAAAATGATATGGCTTTGTCATTCACCATTTGAAGAACTTGCCCTGTCATCAGGTTGGAGGGCTGGCTGTAAAATCTGATGCAGTTGTGGGAGTGGTTCATCCCTGTTGAGTATCATATCTGGCCTTAACTGAAAGCAGGAAGATAGAAGGTGAATATGGAAATGGAGAAGGGTGATGTAGGCAGAGAAGGGGTCAGGGATGAACCCACAAGTGCACTGAAAGTGATTTTATGAAAGGATTAGTACTTCCTGTTTCTAAGATAAGGATCTCTGCAGAAGAGAATAAAGACTGAACCTAGACATGTAAGGGGAAGGCCAGACAGTGGAGGATGTGGCTGGAGGAAAAATGCTACCAGAACTGAATGAGGGATTCCAACCCAGTCAGGGGACAGCCAGGTCACTGTCAGTTGTAGTTCAGTAAGATACGTGTAACTAGAAAGGTATGCTTGAGAAGCAGAGGGTAAGAACTTCCCTAGATGACAGTCAGGTAACTCAGTAGTAGAATTGTCTTTGGTTTATTGAATCTGTAGTTTATGCTTTTCCTCTATCATGCCATTTTACTTCGGAAATGGCAGCCTTCCTTTCCTCCTTAGTGAACTGCATTCATAGATACGTCAAAAAGCCGGAGATATTAATAAAATTTTAGACACACTTGATGCCTTCTCTTTCTTGCTCAAACTCATATTTTGTGATAAACAGTTGGTGAATCTAGGTTGGAAATGCCTTCATTTACTTTATAACGACTCAGTCTGGGGCTCTCATCTCCACCAGGAGTATTGTGTGAGCTCCTGATCATCCCCTTGCATCCAGGGTTTCTGTTAAACCACAGCTGGAATCATGCTACCACCCTGATGAAGTCCCCCTAAGATTCTCACCGCCCACTGTGGATAGAGTCCACAGTCCTTCCTTTATGTAATTTCACAGCTTCCTAGCTTTCTAATGCCATCAAGTGATTAAGTGCTTGCCCTTCTGTGTGTGTGTGTGTGTGTGTGTGTGTGTGTGAATGCATGCTCACTTAGGTCTGACTCTTTGCCACCCCATGGGCCGCAGCACACAAGGCTTCCCTGTCCTTCATCATCTCCCGGTGTTTGCTTAAACTTATGTCCATTGAGTCGGTGATGCCATCCAACCATCTCATCCCTGTCGCCCCCTTCTCCTCCTGCCCTCAATCTCTCCCAGCATCAGGGGCTTTTCCAATGAGTTGGCTCTTCACATCAGGAGGCCAAAGTATTGGAGTTTCAGCTTCAGCATCAGTCCTTCTAATGACTATTCAGTGTTGATTTCCTTTAGGATTGACTGGTTTGATCTCCTTGCAGTCCAAGGAGTCCAAGGAGAGTCCAAAGACTCTCAAGAGTCCTTTGAGAGGTTCAGGGGTTCAACCCTTCTATCTTTGTGGAAGACCAGCTATTTAAGGGGGGATATTTCATAAAATTGTATAATAATTACTTGAGCCTCCAGGTGAGTAAAAATAACCAGAGAATTTATTTTCACTTGTGCCGAGGGCTAGACTTCTTATGGAAATACATTTCTTTAGTGGCAAACTCATTGCTATTAAAATGTACACTCTAAAAAAAAAATCTATTTTTGTTGGAAATAGTGAAAGTTATTATTTGCTTAAAATTTTTTCAACTGTCCCCACCTTGTCCTGCATCAGTTCTAGTCTTTTCTTTACAAAGCAAACAAAAATTTCCCACATGCCCCTCAACATTTTTGTTCTGAAAAGAACTGAAAAGTTTTCATTTTCATTCATCATTCCTTTTATTTCTGAAAATCTTACAAGACTACATTTGGATTTATTACTTCCTCACACTTAAAAATAGATCATTCTGCTTTAGAGACACATTGACAGGTATCTCTCTGTATGTGTATGTAAACAATTATGTTATCTTCTCTGAAGATCTCCTGAGTTAGTCTGAACTTCTCCAGAGGGTTTTTTATTAAAAATTTTTATTTTCAAGGAGGTGCACCATAGTCACTGCAATAACGTTTGTTATTAAATGGACAAAAAAACACTTTCTTCAAAGAAAGTCTGTTTTAGGTTGAAATAATGTCACAGAGTGAAATGGCTTATATTCAGCTTTTAGAATATACTGCTTTGCGTGTGTTTCATATTCTTTAAATTGTTCCTTTAGGTGCCTCTGACTTCCTAGAAGTTTATGTTACTGCTTTTTTTTGTTGTTGTTGTTGTTATTGTTGTTCATTTAAATCAGATTTACATCCTGATTTACCTAGTTAGTTGTTTTCCATTCCTATTTCTTTAATTTTGAGTACTTTTCAATATACCCATCATATCAAAGTTTTCTTTGAGACAGTTATGTGGATAATTATTTCAAAGTGGTTGGTTCAAGTGAAGCTGAAAGACTTATCTTTTTTCTCTTTTTGCTATGCATGCTTGGCTTTACAACATTTATTTTTATTATAGTTATATTTAAAAACACATTGAGCTGGGAGTTTTTGGCTAATTTACATTTAAACCTCCCTTATGTGTGAAGCAGAAATAGGTAGATATATCATTTGTTTGGTTAGAAAAACAGTTCTTTGAAAGTGAAAGTCGCTCAGTCGTGTCCGACTCTTTGTGAGCCCATGGACTGTACATATACAGTCCACGGGATTCTCCAGGCCAGAATACTGGAGTGGGTAGCCGTTCCCTTCTTCAGGGGATCTTCCTGAGCCAGGAATCAAACTGACCCAGAAATTGAACCAGGATCTCCTATATTGCAGGTGGATTCTTTACCAGCTAAACTACCAAGGAGTCTTTCAGCTTTTAGGGCAGAATATAGAAACTAAACCAGTTTTGTTATTCATCTGGAAACTAAAATCAGATTTGAAGTCTAATCATCAAATTGAACTTTTTTTCCCCTATTATTAAAGGATAACTTTTAATTTTTTCCAAAGTAAGACCATAGTACCATCTGAGTATTTTATATCTTAATAATCCTAGTCATCAATACAATCTATTGGGCTATTTCAGGTTAACAACACAAGTGAATCCTGTGTTGCCGAAGAGAAAACTACCTTTGAAAAGTACAATTTAAAAAATATAAACCTACTTTGGATTTTATTAAAACTTGAGCTGCACATGCCATGGTATTACTGATTTTTTTGATGCATCTAAGCTAATGGTGAGAATGAGACGTTTGCTTCGATATCACTGACACTGCTGAGTTGACTTTGAGTGCCTTGATCCATCAGTAACATGAGTTAAATGCTGACTCTGAACTAAAATTTTGCAAAGATGTTCTTTTATACTCAGAGATACCTTCTCAGTGTGTGTACTGGAGCTGTATTCCTCGTGGACTCTAGGTAGGAGGAGACAGTTATTACACGTAGTGAAACGTGTGCCTGATTTTTTAGATTCTGTTTCTGGCAAAATCAGGCAGAAGGTGGTTGAAAGTGGTTACACTGGATGATTGAGTTCCAGGGAGCAACTGACTGGAAGGAGACACTTCAAGATACATTGGGTTGATGGAAATGTTCCAAATTTTGGTTGGAACGTAGTTACATTGGGGTATACATCCTCAAACCTGATTGAACAGCATACTTAAAATCTATGCATTTTAACGTGTGTCAATTATACCTCGAAAAGAAGTCTCAGCTAATTGAAAAAAATATTATTAATAGTTCTGCTGCCGCTGTTTAGTCGCTAAGTCGTGTCCTACCCTTTGTGACCGTATGGGCTGTAGCCTGCCAAGCTCCTCTGTCCATTGGATTTCCCAGGCAAGCACCCTGGAGTAGGTTGCTATTTTTCAGGGGATCTACCCGACGCAGGCATCAAACTCGAGTCTCCTGCATTGGCAGGCGACTCTTCACCACTGAGTTACCTGGAAAGCCAGAATAGTTCTAGGACACAATAAGTAGATTTCTGATACCTCCAGAACTGTCAGGATTTTATTAGCTATATAGAAAATTAAATAATAGTGTTCTAAAATACCACCTCTTTGTTGATTTGCTGGCTTTTGTTCTGTTTTGTTTGGCTAGCAGGGAAGGATTATTTAGTTTTATTATTTATGAATTAGATATGCTTATTCAGATATTTTCAGTCCTTACAAATACTCTTTTATCTCTGTTTGTAGACATTTCTGCAAAGGATGAAACCTCACCTAGTTCCAGTGTAAGCTTCCATCTCACTCTCCTTTAGCCTCTATATTCAGAAGTTTAACTTACTATATCTTTACCTGGCAGATCTTTTCTGTGAGTCTTTCCTTCATTTAATAAAAATACATACAATGATCAGTATATAATTATATATCAGATTTTGCTTCTTAATCAATACCTTAATGGAGATTTATTGATATTATTGGCTTGTTACTCTTAATAAAAATGAAAGAAAAAAGGATGCCTCAAGAACATTCACTCCATTAGTTGTAGTGCTATTTTTCTTTTTTCATATTTTTCTTTCTGTTCATTTTGTTTTACCTTAACAGAACTGTTTATCATTTACTATAAAGGGATTTGTACTAGTTTCACAAACATATGGTATTTGTGAAAAACTCCACAAATCTTTTTGTAAAGTTGGTTGCTCAGCAAATATAAGGCATGAACCAGAAAGTAAATTACAAACACTTAAAAATTCCAACCTAGAGTAGACTCAACACCTGGTGAATGCTTTCTGAGGGGTTATTTGTTCTGCTCTGGTCCCCGACTTGAGAGGTTTTCATGGGTAAACAGTGGGTTGAAAGCATCAGTCAAGGCAGTCTCATTTCAGAAGATGCACCTGCTATGACTGTGTCCCTGGATGAAGGTCACTATTTGCCTAGGAAGGGTGTAATCAGAATGGAGCCATTGATGGAAGCAAAATAATGGAACAAATAATCATCAACTGTTAATTTTAAGATCCCAGATGATGCACAGATTATACAAAGACATTTTCCAAAAGAGAAAATGTATCCTTATTGGGTGAATAATTTGAGGAAATCCAAAAGGGGGAGAATGGCATCATTTTAAACTTCAGTAAGTGTTAAAAAAAAGATGAAGCTCAACTTTTACATCTTAAAGTCTGATCTCATTTCTGAGTTTCAGAGAAGCTTACAATTAAGCTGATTTTGCTGATGTTTTAGTAAGTGGGCCCTATGCTAGAGTTATAATTAAATTGTGCCCATGATAGGGCAGCATTTTATTTTTCTTAAAAAAAAAACTTCATATATTGTTAAGACACTGGTGATACTTTGAAATTGAGCCTACATGATGGTAGAGTAGGGGAAATTCTATGGCTCTACTATCTCGTGAAGCCACTACTATCTATCTAGTTACCTATGCAGTTGCTCGGAAAGTGCTGTCAGACAGAAATATGGGGCTTACACATTCTGTGTTTCTCTCTGTTAAGCACCAGAGGTTTGTTCTGTTAGTTATCCAACGTCTGAAAACAGTTTTTTGATGTATTTTGTCCACTTACATGTTTGTATGCTGGGAGGGGAAGTCCAATACTTGTTACTTCATTATGGCTGAAGCAGGAGTCCCCACCACTTTATTTGAAGTTAATGTAAGCTTGTATTTATTCGCCAGTCATTTGATATACAGCAAAGTTCTTTTCTTTGAGGATTGATTTGTTAATTGGAGAGTGCTATCTCTCTTGAGTAAATCATGCCCATGAAGTGTCATCATTGATTTTTTTTCTTCCAGTTTTATTGAGATGCAGTTTACATACCGCACAATGATTTTTAATTTTGACTCCTTTAGAGTGAAGAGAGATTGCTTATGAAGTGATCTGAACACAGAATCCTTATTTTTGAGTTTTATCAGTCATTATTAAACAGCTATTTTTATTTACCTTTATTCAGAATCTTTCTAATGATTCGACCAAATTTTCATAGACTTATATCTCCTTTTACTTTTGTATATGTATTGAGTCATGTACAATATAGTCAATTTCATAACTAGAATATGAAGTATAACTGGCAAAAAATAGTAACAAATATCATCTAATAAGCGTAACTCAACTAATGGAAACAGCTATTCAGAGGGTCCCTAGCTTTGAATATTCAACTTGTTGTATCACTCAGTGTTTTACAGTGTTTTACACTGTTTTAGCATACAGTGTTTTAGTCATCGAAGTAGGTTAACCTGAGGCCTCGGTTGAGTGCAGGTTAGCTAGGAGAGCCTCTTGTGGATCTCTGGGCTGCAGCCTAAGGTGTTTATTCTTCATCCGAGCTGTTTTTTCCTGGTTTCAGTGTCACTGCTGTAATATTTCTTCCCTCCAGAATCAAAATGTCAGTGATACCTTTGAGTCTTAGCAACACTCTGTAAGACCTAAGCGAAGTGCAAGTCTCTCAGTTGTGTCCAAGTTTTTGTGACCCCATGGACTATAGAGTCCATGGAATTCTCTCCAGACCAGAATACTGGAGTGGATAGCCTTTCCCTTCTCCAAGGGATCTTCCCAACCCAGGGGTTGAACCCAGGTCTCACACATTGCAGGAGGATTCTTTACCAGCTGAGCCACAAGAGAAGCCCAAGAATCCTGGAGTGGGTAGCCTATCCCTTCTCCAGGGGATCTTCCCGACCCAGAAATCGAACCGGAGTCTCCTGTATTGCAGGTGGATTCTTTACCAACTGAGCTATCAGGGAAGGCCCCTGTAAAGCCTAATCTATTGCTAAATCTGGGAGCATCTCTTGTATCTCTTTGGTTTTTTGAATGCCCTTCAATATTTTTCCTCCTAAGGTTATTTTAAATTGATTAATTATTGGCTGTGTTGGTTCTTGGTTGCAGCACGCAGGAGCTTTCATCGTGGCTGGCAGGCTGCTGTCTACTTGTGGCACATGGGGTCAGTAGCCCCGTGGCTTGTGGGGTCTTAGTTCCTCGATCAGGAATCGAACCTGCAATCCCTGCATTGCCAGGCAGATTCTTTCTGGACCACCAGGGAACTCCATGCGCTTCATCCTTATGTAGAGCCTGATGGTTTCTTACCTCAACTTTTGTAATAATAGAAAAACTGCTGCTGTTGATGCCTGTTTTCATCTGTAAGCTAGTAATAAACCACTTTCATGTAAACATTTCGTGTAAACTAAGAACTTGGAGTTCTTAGTTGCGGCAGGCAGGATCTTTTATTGTGGCTGGCAGGAACCAGCAGGAGGGACGGTTATCTGCTCAGGAGCCTTGCAGAGCGTTTGGTTGCTGAGTTAATTACTGCCTTTATGGATTAACATTTGAGATCCTTCACCATGTATTCTCAACTAGTGTTTTCTAAGCTATTTCCAAGGTTCCTTATTCATAATCTAAGAAATAGATAAATTGGAGAATATATTTTTCTCTGGTATTTCATATATCTCCCTGCCTCTAAGTCCTTAGACTGTTTCCTCAGTCTAAAGCTCCTTTCTCCTTTTTTTGCTGCATGTAAGGTGCTTCCTGATCCTAAGACCTGTGTTAAATGCTTCCTCATGGGGGGGAACATTTAAAATGAGGCTGGTAAGATGAGTAGGTTTTTTTCCCCTTAATTTTCATGTATATATATACACCCAGGTAACCACCTGTTAGATAACATTTTAAAGGTAGAAATGAAGCAGGAAATATTTTCTATATCTCCAATTCTTTTTCCATTTCTCCTTTGGAATTCTATAATAATTTGTACTTATTCTATGTTTTATTGCTGGATTGTTTTATTTTTATTCATGTTTATATTTGCTTTTTTATTGCTAATGAGTACTTAGAATGTAGGGGCTATGTCATCTTCTTTTATTTTTTTTTTTCTTCTTCACAAAACCAGGAGAGTTTGGGTACTGCAGTGTGAATGAATTAAACTACATTATTTAAAGGGAGACATTTAAGATTAAGGTAACCCATCCACTCTATGGGTTTGATGTGAAAAGCACAAAAGCTATGTCATGAAAACATAGACCAAGACACAACCATCCTTTTTAGTTATCATACTGGGGTAGATTTATTGAACTGTTCAGAGTGCTGCAGACCCTGGTGGCTTAGTCTGCATTTTATTCATTTTGGCTCTGTTGGTATACCCCATTTATATAGTACTCAAGACAAATTTCCTATGACGTTAATAACAGGAGAGCTCTGACCTTAATGAAACAACATGCCTAAGAGTCCAATATTGTGAAGTTTTCCTTTTCCTGTCTTTTCTTGACTGAGCTGTCCCTGTGGTAGGTTTCAGCTTCCAGCACACCCCCTAAAGTAACCTGCCTTCCTCCCCTTTCCACAGGACTGTGGGAGTGGGGGTGTGGGAGAGGCACTGGAACTTCCATGATCTTTATATTCTGTACATTTCCCAAAAGGCTCCTAGCTTAGCAGAATCTTGGGCTGAGGCTCCAGGGTGTTAAGTAGATTTGGGATTCTGGGCTGCTGTTAATTTTGCCTTAGCTGTGTTATGAGTTGGCCTGGGATTTTAACTGAATTTTATAATGTTATTTCCATGGGAGAAAATGTTCTAAAATCCAAACAACCATCTCGGAGCTTATTTTTTTGTAATATAGGAATTAGTACATTTTGGACTTGGTACCTTTGACTTTTTTATGACCAAATATTTCAAAATTCATCGTGCCTGTGCCTTATTCTTTTAAATCAAGTTAAAATAGTCTCAGTATGCATTATTTAGAAACACAATGTAGTCAGTGCTTTAAACATTCATCAATTTATATGATATGCTTCTCATTGAAATGAGTATTTATAGATTTTACTAAAATTAAAAATAGATGTTTGAATTTTAAAACTAGTCTCTGCTGATTCATCCAGGGTGATGATGCTGTATCTCTGATTAATTTCTGGGAAATTTACCAAAGAGAATAATTAAATAGAAATAAAGGCTTCATACATGAAGATGGGGCTTCCAGGAACCCGCCTGCCAAGGCAGGAGACCTAAGAGATGCAGGTTCAATCCTGGGGTGGAAAGATACCCTGGAGAAGGGCATGGCAACCCACTCCAGTATTCTTGCCTGGAGAATCCCCTTGGACAGAGGAGACGAGTGACCTATATCCATAGGGTTGCAAGGAGTCGGATACAACTGAAGCGACTTAGCACACAGAGTAGAAAAAAACAAAGAGCCACCTAATGTTAACGCTAAATAACTTTATGAATTTTGGGAAAATGACTATAATTACAATGTAGAAGTGCACACTGTATTTAGAATACTAAACAATATCAATGCTAAGTATTAGATATGTCATGTTTGCAAAGTGTGTGAGTGTAAATGACTGGAGAGCTGGCATGCAAGTGTTAAAGTATGTGAGTAAGAAAGTTCAGACTAATGGCTTCAAGTTTTCAAAGTGAGTCCTCAAAATAATTTTATTTGATTTTAAACATGTTGCTTCTGGAATAATAAGGCAGGCTGATTAAAGCAGTGTGCATTAAGACAAATTCAGAACTATCATTTTTGTTCCTCTCTATTCCCTCCTAACAAGTTATTCTTAATAAGCACTTCCCAGTTGTTGTGGTTCTTTTCCCTGTATTGCTGTAAGATTTCTGAATTTTCAAAGCTCCTATACAAAAAGAAACAGGAGTTAAAAATTAACAAGATTCGTACAGGAGGCTGACTGGCTATAATCCAAAGGGTCACAAAGAGTCGGACATGACTGATCATGTGGTTATCATACATACCATTGCAAAGATAAGTGTCATATCTCATTGAGCCTAATTATTTATAATATGCAATATTATCATCATTTTTGGGCTCTTAGCATCTTCTTTGTCTTCTTTTTTTTGGGGGGGGATCTTGAATGTGTTTCAAGATGAGTGTCACATTGAATGCTGACCTTTGTCCAGAACAGAGTTGTTTTGTTCTTATGTACCCCTTGACTGTTCCCTGTTCTTTCAAATTAATGGTGCAGAGACAGGCTCATCCTGTGAGACTGAGATCGTCTGTTATCAAAACTCACTTATTAGGTGGAAACAGAGGCTTCATGGCTGAAGTGATCACAGAAACATCTGTAGAAAAGGCCATCAATCGGGTTGTGTGAAGGTTAAGGAGAGTGTGTGTGTGTATTGGGGGGCTGGTGAACCCTTTTTGTCCACTTGTGGGATTTATATTTGCATACGTTTGTTTTTAATTTAGAAGTCTTCCCACGTTAAGAATCTTTTTCAGATTAATTGACATAGGTCATCCTGTCAGAAACTGATGGCATGCAGAAAAGTCTTCGTACATTATTTAATGAGTCAGTACCAAATCACGAGTATTATAATAAAGTTATAATTTCTCATCTCAGTCTGGTTATGAAAGACTAGTGTTCCATCTGGCTCTAATACTTTGTTTGGGTATTCACTCTTACTAAGTTCTTTTCGGTTGTAATGTAATTGCCAGTGGGAGATTATTTTTTTAAATTGTTTTTATTTTCAAAACCTGATAAAATAAAGATGGAAACAAATGAGCCACAGCCTCAACTAAAATAATGACAGGACAAGAAAAAGAGGAATTTAGTTTTCTGTTTTTAATAAGTCTTTGAGGACTAGGAGGAACTGGGAATATTGTAACAACAACTTTCTGTTTAAATCGTAAAAATCCCCTAATTCAAATTTAGCAAGTGAGGTCCACCTTTCATATTAGGAAATGCTGTTTCTGAACACAGTATGGGAAATCAGTGCTAGTAAGAAACAGATTTTATTAGTGCAGACATAGAATAAAGTTCCGAGGCTGTTAGATATGTCTAGGAAATATGTATTACCTTTTTAAAAAGTTAATTTATTTATTTTAATTGGAGGCTAATTACTTTACACTATTGTAGTGGTGTTTGCCACACATTGACATGAATCAGCCGTGGGTGTACATGTGTCCCCCCTCCCCCCTCCCCCCCCCCCATCCCATCCCTCTGGGTCATCCCAGCGCACCAGCCCCGAGCACCCTGTCTCATGTATCCAACCTGGACTGGCGATCTGTTTCATATATGGTAATATGCATGTTTCAATGTTATTCTCCCAAATCATCCCACCCTCGCCTTCTCCCACAGAGTCCAAAAGTCTGTTCTTTATATTTGCGTCTCTTTTGCTGTCTCGCATATAGGGTCATTGTTACCATCTTTCTAAATTCCATATATATGCGTTAATACACTGTATTGGTGTTTTTCTTTCTGACTTACTTCACTCTGATAATAGGCTCCAGTTTCATCCACCTCATTAGAACTGATTCAAATGTATCCTTTTTAATAGCTGAGTAATATTTCATTGTGTTTATGTACCACAGCTTTCTTATCCAGTTGTCTGCCGATGGGCATCTAGGTTGCTTCCATGTCCTGGCTATTGTAAACAGTGCTGCAGTGAACATTGGGGTGCACGTGTCTCTTTCAGATCTGGTTTCCTCAGTGTGTATGCCCAGCAGTGGGATTGCTGGGTCATATGGAAGTTCTGTTTCCAGTTTTTTAGGAAATCTCCGCACTGTTCTCCATAGTGGCTGTACTAGTTTGCATTCCCACCAACAGTGTAAGAGGGTTCCCTTTTCTCCACACCCTCGCCAGCATTTATTGTTTGTAGACTTTTTGATAGCAGCCATTCTGACCGGCATGAGATGGTACCTCACTGTGATTTTGATTCGCATTTCTCTGATAATGAGTAATGTTGAGCATTTTTTCATGTGTTTGTTAGCCATCTCTGTGTCTTCTTTGGAGAAATGTCTGTTTAGTTCTTTGGCCCATTTTTTGATTGGGTCATTTATTCTTCTGGAATTGAGCTGCATGAACCGCTTGTATATTTTTGAGATTAATTCTTTGTCCATTGCTTCGTTTGCTATTGTTTTCTCCCATTCTGAAGGCTGTCTTTTGACCTTGCTTATAGTTTCCTTCATTGTGCAAAAGCTTTTAAGTTTAATTAGGTCCCATTTGTTTATTTTTGCTTTTATTTCCATTTTCTTGATAACTGTGTAATAACAGAACTCTTGTACCTGTGCTTAAATTGTTACCCCACCTTTTCTTCTGTTCCTATTCATTCTCCTCAAGAGGATTGTGTAACCAGTCTCTCCTCGTTTTATTGTTTAAAAGTCAGGTATTTTTATAAAGGGTAAACTCCTTTTCAATTTTTCCACTTTCATTGTCTCTCTTTAGGAAATTGTTGAATTAAAATATGCTCTAATCCAGACTCATCATTAGGATCAATAATCATAAACTGGTATAAAAAGTAACCTCTAAAGAAACAGAAGTCCTACATTTAGAGATTCAGTTCAGTTCAGTTCAGTCACTCAATCGTGTCCGACTCTTTGTGACCCCATGAACCACAGCATGCCAGGTCTCCCTGTCTATCACAAACTCCTGGAGTCCACCCAAACCCATGTCCATTGAGTCAGTGATGCCATCCAACCATCTCATCCTCTGTCGTCCCCTTCTCCTGCTCCTCTCAATCTTTCCCAGCATCAGGGTCTTTTCCAGTGAGTCAGCTCTTCGCATCAGGTGGCCAAAGTATTGGAGTTTCAGCTGCAACATCAGTCCTTCCAATGAACACCCAGGACTGATCATCTTTAGGATGGACTGGTTGGATCTCCTTGCAGTCCAAGGGACTCTCAAGAGTCTTCTCCAACACCACAGTTCAAAAGCATCAATTTGTCGGCACTCAGCTTTCTTTATAGTCCAACTCTCACATCCATACATCACTACTGGAAAAACCATAGCCTTGACTAGACAGACCTTTGTTGGCAAAGTAATGTCTCTGCTTTTTAATATGCCATCTAGGTTGGTCATAACTTTCCTTCCAAGGAGTAAGCATCTTTTAATTTCATGGCTGCAATCACCATCTGCAGTGATTTTGGAGCCCAGAAAAATAAAGTGAGCCACTGTTTCCACTGTTTCCCCATCTATTTGCCATGAAGTGATGGGACCAGATGCCATGATCTTAGTTTTCTGAATGTTGAGCTTTAAGCCAACTTTTTCACTCTCGTCTTTCACTTTCATCAAGAGGCTCTTTAGTTCTTATTCACTCTCTGCCATAAGGGTGGTGTCATCTGCATATCTGAGGTTGTTGATATTTCTCCCGGCAATCTTGATTCCAGCTTGTGTTCCTACAGCCCAGAGTTTCTCATGATGTACTCTGCATATAAGTTAAATAAGCAGGGTGACAATATACAGCCTTGACGTACTCCTTTTCCTATTTGGAACCAGTGTGTTGTTCCATGTCCAGTTTTAATTGATGCTTCCTGACCTGCATACAGGTTTCTCAAGAGGCAGGTCAGGTGGTCTGGTACTCCCATCTCTTTCAGAATTTCCCACAGTTTATTGTGATCCACACAGTCAAAGGCTTTGGCATAGTCAATAAAGCAGAAATAGATGTTTTTCTGGAACTCTCTTGCTTTTTTGATGATCCTGCAGACGTTGGCAATTTTATCTCTGGGTCCTCTGCCTTTTCTACAACCAGCTCGAACATCTGGAAGTTCATGGTTCACGTATTGCTGAAGCCTGGCTTGGAGAATTTTGAGCATTACTTTACTAGCGTGTGAGATGAGTTCAATTGTGCGGTAGTATTAAATCAAATTAAATCAGTGTCTCAGTAATGCTGCTTTATTTTGTACATTGCTTTTTGGTGCATTTAAGAAAAATTTTAAAAGGGAGGGAATTATTGTTCCTGTGTTCCAGAGGAGACTGAATTGAATATTTAATCATAGTTGTGCAGTATAAGAACCAGCACATAGTTCTTCTGGCTCCTAGTGCCAGTTCGTTAATTAATGTGAGAAGTAGATCCCCAAGGACTTCCCTGGTGGCTCAGTTGATGAAGAATCTGCCTGCAATGCAGGAGAGCCGGGGTTGATCCCTGGGTCAGGGAGATCCCCTGGAGAAGGAAATGGCAATCACTTCCAGTATGCTTGCCTGGCTAATCCCATAGACAGAGGAGCCTTAGCAGGCTACAGTCCATGGGATCGCAAGAGTCAGACATGACTTATCTACTAACCCACCACCACCACAGATCCCTAAACGGCCCACAGATACCAAACAAGCAGAGGCTATGAAGAGTCACACACCTCACATGCCCATCCTTTTCTGATTAAATTTACCTCGTCTCCTTAAGCAGGAGTCAGGCTATGTATTTATTATATGCCTGATTTTCATTCAGTAACAGTACTCAAAAAATTCGCCCCTTATGTTTCAATCAAAGTATCACCAGGATGACGTTTTATACCAGTGGTAATTAGCGTGTGATCTGGTCCGGGGCCAAACACTATCAGTATCATCTGGGAACTTGGGAGAAATGTGCATTCTTGGGCCCCTTGCCTGCTGACTCAGAAACTCTGGGTGTGGGGTCCAGCAGTTTACCTGTAAACAAGCCCTCCAAAGCGATTCCCATGCAGGCTAAAGTTTGAGGTCCACTGTTTTAACTCATTCATTGCAGTTGAAATTCTGGTTAATTAAGTTTCCTTTTTTTTTCTTGATGTATCCAAGGAGTCTATCTAGCATTTGTTCTTGTTGATATCCGCATCCCTCATGTTGACTGCCTGAGATGGGAGAGTGCAATGGTTCAGTACATGGGCTCTGAAGACAAACTGTGAGTTGGAAATACTGGTCCTCCTGCTTGTGTACCAGGGATGTGGCCTCGGGAAAAGTTACTTCTCTGTGGAATGAAGTCACCATAGTTCCTACTTCCTAGGGTCATTGTGGCAATTCAGTAAAAGAATCCATGTAACATATTTAGCAGAGCCTGATCTCCTGGAAAGTACCAATGAAGTGTTTGCTATAATTGTTAGCAGGGTGAATAGTTATTCACCAAGTAAATATTATTTTGAAAAATAATATTTTATTTCAACCAAGGATCTTAAAAATGAACTTTAGGGAAAACCACCAATTGAGAAGACTTTTCCGGGGTTAGTGAAGTAACGTGCATGTCTCATTAGCAGTTGTTTTTCCTTTCCAAATGTTGTTTGCTTGTTTATCTTAATAACCTATTAATAGCTTAAAGTGGCATAAAGAGAATGTTTGTGCTCAAAAATCATTTCAATGTAATATTCCTTTTTCTCCTCTAATGTTTTCACTTTTGAAGGGAAGTAAGTGATGACATAAGCATGCAACTTCTGGGCATCAGCCATCTGCTGCAACGTTTAACATCTATTTTTATAAATCCATGACATTTCTCATGATAGTTAATAAAAGAAAAATTCTAACAGTGACCTTACTCTACAATTTCCAGTGTTTCCTCTTTATTTCAGTGAATAACTGTTATTTGTAGAAAGCTGCCATCCCCGTCATTGCTGTTGTGATCCACACAAAGGGTAAATAATAGGACCCTGGAGGTGGTGGAAAGGTGTTTTTGTGCTGAAAGTTTCTTTTTCATTTAAACATTGGTGCTTTTACTGCTTAGGTTGCTGAGGAATTTCCAGTTTACTCCTTAAGCTTTGTTATTCCTCCCATAAGTTTGCGATAGTCATACATCTGCCACCAATCTGCCACCTATAACGGGAAGAGGGTAGGAAAAGAGATGGTAGGGGACGGGCTTGCAAAGGCTAGGTATGCAAGTGCTGCTCTTGAACTTCACTCTTCACTGCAGACCATCACCAGCAGCTGTTGGCTCCTTTATTTTAGTCTTTAACAGGTCCTGAAAAGGAAAAAAAAAAATGTTCTGCTGAAAGAAATTTTTTTTTTATTTGCCACTGCATTTTTTTTTTTTTTTTTAATAAGCAGAAAAACAGGGTAAGGGGAGGTTAGAAATTAGGTGGTGAAAACATTTTTTTCTTGATGGTATTCTCAAGACAGCGGGGCTTCTGCAAGCCGGAAAGATGTGGGAGTAAATACGGTAATATCATTCATTAATCATGAAAACCATATTAAGAAAAGGTCTTCCCCTAACCCTTAGTGTCATTATAACCAGGTCACCAGATCCATTTTTGGAGTCAGGGTTTTCTATATTCTGTTCAGCATCAAGAAACAGATGATATTTGATACCTTGCCTTTTCCCCACAGGAAAAGAAACAAAATATGCTTGATAAGACAGATTTGATCTCTTACAATCATGTAGTATTGAATGCATTCAGTGGGCTGAAAGTTGAAAACAGTTTATATGCCTTTTTCCCTAATGGGCTTCCATTTGGGGTTTTGAGGAGGAGAAATTTACAACTTACTGTTTCCGTTTTTATTACTAGAGTATAAAAACATGTTCTTTGTATCTTGAAAAGTCAATTTTCAATTTGTTATATGTCAGAGGAACTGTAGCACAATATTTTTTAAAGCATGGAGTTCTTGCCCGTGTAAAGACATTTGAGAATTATTTTCAAAAAGAGTGTTTTGAGCTTCATTTATGTAACAAGGGTTGATCAACAGCTTTTCCCATGGCAGGACAGAAGCAAAACTTGTCTTTGCCTGAAAGTCACTGATGAAGCCCAGTCTCCTTTGGAGTTGAGGTCAGAAATGCTGTGAGTGATGTGGATATAACAGGAAAAGAAAAAAAATTTTTTCAATAAAGGCTAATATTTTTCCATTGTCCTGGAGTTTTTAGTGTTTCCACATTCAGTCCTAACTTTTGCCATCCCGATGCCTCTGTTCTGAGAAGATACGCTGCCTCCTCTACTTGCCTCTGTCCCTCCCTCCCTTCCTCCCTCCACCCCCACCCACCTCAACTCTTACGGCTCCTTTAAAGCCTGTAGTTCAAAGAAAGTCACAGTGAAGAGGGCTGTGTCTTTCTAGGCCCAGTGAAACATGTCCTGCAGCCCATGGGCTTTGTGTGAGCTTTCTGTGATCTCATCTTGCAGGGTCAGAAATGAAAAAAGATTCTTCTGTTCTGTGTTTGCTGGTATAATCATCACTCTCAATGACGAAAATGCAGTGGGAATCCAACAATGACATGACCCTCTGAAAAGGATGCTAAAAGAAAACTTTTTAGAAATGTCTTTAACTTAACCTCGTTTTATTTTCATAGATGAAAGTTGTTCTGAAATGCACTGTGTTCACAGACTATAGATCTAGATTGGTATATATTTAAGACAATTTTAAAGCGACAATATTGATCACTCTTAGCAGGGTTAATGGAACAGAAAAGTTCATGAAAACTATTGCCCTCTGCTCTATTTTTTAAAAAATTGCTCTCCCCTTCTCTCCCTCTCTTTTTTTTAGTGTGCTTATGACTAAGTAGGAAAATATGTATCACTAGTTTTCCCACCCCTTCTCCATTAACTAATCAACTTAATTCACAGCTTGTGGAATTTGGCATGTTTTCATGTTAATTTTTTTGTCATATGTTAGGCCATCTTTTAATGAGATGCAAAGAAATATTGTTGTCTCAAAAAAGTTAGCTGCATTTTTACAATTCAGGACCGTATTGATACTTTGTGTCAATGAGAGCTTTACAAAGAGGAAATTAAATACAGATCTTTAGAACAAAATATTGTCAAATCTAAAATATATATTATTGGAGTTCCAGAAAAAGAGAAAGCGCATATAAATTCAGGTCTGGCACTCAGTTCTTCTGACAGTAAATGTAACAGTTTAATGTCAACACATGGGTAGATTACCCCTTGTTGATTACTTTATAGCATGACTGTATCTCTATAATATATAATAGCTTCCCTTCCTTCCTTGAAAAAAAATGCAAATACTGAACTTGCTAGCATAGTGATGAGTAGTAGCATGTTCTGGCATATTAGTGATAATCTCAATTCACTAATCTATAATTCAGTTCATGAAGAAATGTAAGCATATGTAAGTACTAGATGACATTCCATAGAGATAGAAAGTTTTTTATTTTTAATAAAAGTAGATTATGTGAATATTGGCCTGATGACCTTTCTCTATTCTCCACTAAACTAGAATGTTTTTAACCAGGATTTTTTTGCCTCATTTGTGAAGGAAGTCTGGGTTAAGCAGAGTTGACATTCTGCTGGCTTAGATAATGAGCTA
The DNA here is from genome assembly GCF_033118175.1 of Dama dama. NCBI lineage: Eukaryota > Metazoa > Chordata > Mammalia > Artiodactyla > Cervidae > Dama > Dama dama. The sequence goes on from NC_083706.1 coordinate 34,322,680, forward strand.
CCTCATTCCAAGGCAGTTTCTCGAGGAAATGACTTCCTTTCCTCATAAATCTTGCTGTGAAGCTTGGGTTTTGTGTGGCCATAAAACACAATTATTGACCAAGCCAAGAAATGATAGCTTTTGCAAGAGAGATAAAGATAATGTTTATTTTATATATCAATACATCTGTTTTTCTTATCTTTGGGGTTTCATCCAGACCTTCTTTCTCTGTATATGTGATTTAGTAGAAATGTCCTTGAGGCCCTTTCTCTCCCACTCCAGAGAAACAAGGGAAAAACTATAGTGTGGTCTGAAGGATTATGGCCCAAGGAAGAGGCCGATAGGAGTTCTTAAACCTTTCAGGGAAGGACTTCTGTCCAGATGCTTGGAAGGTGTAGCAAGTGGGAGTGTCCGTGTGCTGTCTAGTTTCCATCCCAGCTACCTACACTAGGAAGTCTGCTGAGCATAAAAATAGCCTGGCACTCACCTCCCGACTCAGAGGTGTTTGAACAGTCTTACATCATCCGAATGGTGATAACACTGGAAAAGTATTTGCCTCCCATGTCACAGCAAAGAGAGTATATGATACAAGACTTGATTAATGAGACAACATGAAGTTATCTTCTTTCTTGAATTTGTCAAGTAATCAATGTCTCAGTGATTAGACCCACCCAGGAAACAACTTCAGACAGAATGAGAGGCCTGGATGGCTAGAAAATGAGGACTGTATGATGACTCGTTTTAATTCATCACCAAGCATAGTCACTGTTGGTTTGATAGGGTTTTATCCCTTCTAAACTATTTTACTATTCACTAAGTGTTTGCATATGTCATTAGACTCCTAAAATATGATAGGCCTTGATTATCAGAAAATTCTTCTTCCTCATTTTAGTGTGTGTTATGTGCAAGTGTGGGTGTTGGAATCGGGTCAACTGGATTGTTAACTCACCTTCATCATCTTTAGGTTTTGGGTCCTGGGAACTTGGAAACAGTATTTACTGTTTAGATCTTTTGAGGATGAAGGTAAAAATGCACATGTCATGCTACAGTGTGGCTGAAACAAGGTTAGATGTCTCTGGTACCTGTGGTTTGTTATTGTTATTTAGGGATGAGGAAATTGAACTGCAGAGAAGTTAATTGATTTGCCCATCATCACCTTAGGGTCTTTGAGGCAGGGAGGGCTTGATTCAGGCCTTCTGTCTCCAATCTTGTGCCCTGCCCACACTATCATACCCCTTAATTCAAATGGATATTTGCTAATCTTTTTCAAGGGGCAATATATCTATAAACTAATGGTGTTTGCTGAAAGAAAGCTGGTAGAAATTATTGCCAATTAATGATGCAAGATTGTTGACTGGGGGAGGAGAGTGGATTTTCCAGTAACTCCCAATGAATGGGTACAGCTGTCTATTCTCTGGTAGTTTTAAGATGTTTCCATGGTGAGACTCAAAGTATGACTTCTCAACTTGAAATGCTAGAAATATGGTCAGTAGCAGAAAGACAGAGAAGGCAATGGCACCCCACCCCAGTACTCTTGCCTGGAAAATCCCATGGACAGAGGAGCCTGGTAGGCTGCAGTCCATGGGGTCGCTAAGAGTCGGACACGACTGAGCGACTTCACTTTCACTTTTCACTTTCATGAACTGGAGAGGGAAATGGCAACCCACTCCAGTGTTCTTGCCTGGAGAATCCCAGGGACAGGGGAGCCTGGTGGGCTGCCGTCTATGGGGTCGCCCAGAGTTGGACACAACTGACGTGACTTAGCAGCAGCAGCAGAAAGACAGAAGGTAGAAGAAATAATCCAGTGGGGAAGCTAGGAAAAAAAAAGGCCATTTCATGTAGGCAATAGAATCAAAACCGCAAGTTTGGCTAAAGGAAGAAAGTGGTAAAAAAAAAGAAAGGTAAAACTAATCCACATTATCAGACAGCGTGGACATATATGACATTGGTTAGCATATGGCATATGGCATATATCTAGACTATGCCATCCCGGGCCCCATAAAACAATACACTGGTTTTTCAAACGTTAACAGACTGTAGGAATCCTATTACCTAACTGTCCTGAATAACAGAAGGCCAAATGTTTGTAGCACTAGAGCTAGGAGTAATGAGGGAAAGTTACCAGGAAGTATGTCTTGGCCCAGAGTAAGGAAGAACTTTCTAACAATAAGAGCTGCCAACAATGGAATGTCCTATCCTCTAAAGAAATGAGCTTCCTCCTGCTGCAGAATCAGGCAGCAGCCAGAACTTTGTCTGGCAGGGGTGCCATTGGGGGTTCCAGCAGAGGGTCACAGTTCACATCATGATGAACTGTGATGAACCTGAAGGTTCCTTGCCAAGACTGTGATTCCATGACTGTTTTGGTTACACCTTATTTCTTTCATACTCAAAGGCTTACTGTTTTTCATAAATATACTTTAATATACACGGGGAGGGACTTGGGCGTATGAAATAAGATTAGCTTGACAGTCCTTTGTCCATGGAATTCTCCAGGCCGGAATACTGGAGCGGGTAACCATTTCCTTCTCCAGGGGATCTTCCTGACCCAGGTATTGAAGCCAGATCTCTTACATTGCAGGCAGATTCTTTACTGTCTGAGCCACCAGGCAAGCTCCTTATGAAAGTAATCAAATGAAATTCAAAATAATATATGTTAGAGGAAAACAACCAGAATAGGAGATTCTTTTGAAAGTCATATTGAAGGTGATTTGTGATGGACATAAATTCATCTGGAAAAGAATTTATCTGTTACATTTATATAGGCACACCTCATTTTATTGCATTTAACTTTATTGTGCTCCACAGATACTGTGTTTTTGACAAATTGAAGGTTTTTGGCAACTTTGCACTGAGCAAGTCTTCCTGGCCTGTGGCATCATTGTCGCAAAAATATTTGCTCACTTAGTGTCTCTGGGTCACATTTTGGTGGTTCTCACAAAATTTCAAGTTCTTTCATCATTATTATATTTATAATGGTGATCTGTGGTCAGTGATCTTTGACGTTACTATTGTAAAAAAATTATAACTCACTGAGAGCTCAAATGATGGTTAGCATTTTTTAATCAATAAAGTATTTTTAAATTAAGGTATGTGCATTGTGTTTTTTAGACATAATACTGTTGTATGCATAATATACTGCAGTACAGTGTGAACATAACTTTTATATGCACTGGGAAACAAAAAATTCATGTAATTTACTCTATTGCAATATTTCACTTTACTGCAGTGGTCTGGAACCAAACCCACAATATCTCCAAGGTGTGCCTGTATTGTATAATTCTGTTGGAGGAAAGAACTAATGCAGAGTAAGCAAAAGACATGTGTCAGAGGCTACAGGGCAAATACTGTCCTTTCCTATAGCTGATTGGAGGACGGTATTGAGGAAAAACAATCAGAAATCCATGTTAGGGAATGGAGGAACTTGAATTTCAGGTTCATATGTTTGGGCTTTGGTGGACACCTAATTTCTTTTGCAAACTTTTTTTATTTTTTAAATAAAGATGGACATGATAATGAGCTTTGTTTCATAACTGTTAGTTTGGTTATGGTGGGAAGGAAGGATTAGAAAAGAGAAGGGAGGGATAAAAAGTCTAGGTGAGAAAAGTTGCAGTCTAGGGCAGATGTAGTGAGAAATCAGCTCCTGGGAGGACAGAGTTGCCTTTAATTGAAACGGGAAGCTCATGGGGGAGAAAAGGGTCTCGAGGGTATCATTGTGGGAGCAGGTGCTTGTGTCTATCTGGAGCCACAAATGGAGAACCAGTGAATGGGACAGAGGTGAAGAATGGAGATGCAGATTTGGGAATTATTTACATGGAGGACACAACCTAAAGTGCAATGAAATTTCAAAGATGAGACTATCAGTTTAGTTCAGTTCACTTGCTCAGTTGTGTCTGACTCTTTGCAACCCATGGACTGCAACATGCCGGGCTTCCTTGTCCATCACCAACTCCCAGAGCTTGCTCAAACTCATGTCCATCGAATTGGTGATGCCATCCAACCATCTCATCCTCTGACATCCCCTTCTCCTCCTGCCTTCAATCTTGCTCAGCATCAGGGTCTTTTCTAATGAGTCAGTTTTTCGCATCAGGGCCAAAGTATTGGAGTTACAGCTTCAGCAGCAGTCCTTCCAATGAATATTCAGGAGTGATTTCCTTTAGGATTGACTGGTTTGATCTCCTTGCAGTCCAAAGGACTCTCAAGAGTCTTCTCCAACACCACAGTTCAAAAGCATCAATTCTTTGGTGCTCAGCTTTCTTTATAGTCCAGCTCTCACATCCATACATGACTACAGGAAAAACCATGGCTTTGACTAGACGGGCTTTTGTTGGCAAAGTAATGTCTCTACCTCTTAATATGCTGTCTAAGTTGGTCATAGCTTTTCTTCCAAGGAGTGAGCATCTTTTAATTTCATGGCTGCAATCACCATCTGCAGTGAATTTGGAACTCCCAAAAAATAAAGTCTCTCACTGTTTCCACTGTTTCCCCATCTATTTGCCATGAAGTGATGGGACCAGATGCCATGATCTTAGTTTTCTGAATGTCGAGTTTTAAGCCAACTTTTTCACTCTCCTCTTTCACTTTCAACAAGAGGCTCTTTAGTTCTTCACTTTCTGTCATAAGGATGGTGACATCTGTGTATCTGAGGTTATTGATATTTCTCCCAGCAATCTTGATTCCAGCTTGTGCTTCATCCAGCTCGGCATGATGTACTCTGCATGTAAGTTAAATAAGCAGCGTGACAATATGCAACCTTGATGTATTCCTTTCCCAATTTGGAACTAGTCTGTAGTTCAGTTGGTAAAGAATCTGCCTGCAGTGCAGGAGACCCCGGTTTGACTCCTGGGTCATTAAGATCCTCTGGAGAAGGGATAGGCTACCCTCTCCTGTATTCTTGGCTTCCCTTGTGGCTCAGCTGATAAATAATCCACCTGCAATGCAGGAGCCACCTGGGTTGGGAAGATCCTCTGGAAAAGGGAAAGGCTACCCACTCCAGTATTCTGGCCTGGAGAATTCTATGGAATGTATAGTCCATGGGGTCTCAAAGAGTTGGACATGACTTAGACTATCAGGGGAAAAGAAAAGAAACCTTTGAGCTGAGCAAAATGTATGGAAAGAGAAGGGAAAACAATAAGAGAAGGTAGTAATAAAAGCAAACTTAATGAATAAGGAGAAAACCCAAGAGTATTTCTTGGAGGCTGAGGAAGAACACAACCTCAAGAACATGTGATACTCTCAGAGACCACAAAGGTGGGAAGTCAAGACAGACCCAAGTTGGAAGTTTCCTTGGAGGATTCTAACCAGCCTTCAAGAGCTCGGGAACTGGAGTGACCATATAATTTTGTAAATGTGAAGGAACAAAAAGCAGCCAACTAATACATTAGTCACAGTTGTGTTTGTTACTCAGAGCGACTTTCATGATGTCTTTCCCCTCCTTTCTGGGTGATAGCAAGGCCGCTGTCTGCCCTTCCCTGCACCGCTGCTCAGACTTCTCTCGGGAGAAAGACTTCACAGCAGACTAAATTTATGGATTTGAATCAAGCTCCACTGGAGGACAGCGTTGCTCCTATTTTCATTTTTGGGGAGGGAGTAGGTGGTTGGGACATACTGGCACAAAACACCTGGTTAGTTATCTCTGAAATAATGTGCGTGTTATAGCTTTGTTGTGAGACTGCCTTTGCTCTAAAGAGTAGTTCAGAAAGTGCAAATTCCTCCTCATAACTAGTTTTATTATACTTACAGATAAGACTGTAGTTGGGGACTACTTAAAGGTTCGCTATTTTATGTTTTGCTGTCTTATGTGATAGGAAAAACAACTACCTTAACTGAAGCTTCAGTTTTGGGTTCAGATAGTTCACCTATTACATCATAGCACCTATAGTGTATGCTACTGGTAATCAAATATACTATTCTACTAACAGTGTAACAGTCACGACATACATATTGAGGCATGTTCTAAGTTACTGTGCTGGACATGATGTATAATTATATATATGTATATATATAGGCATTTATATTATCATCTTTTATGACAGTCTTTTCAGAGGAGTGGTATTATTATTGTTCTGTGGATGAGCAAAACTGAATTTGTGAGACATCTTACAACTGTCCAAGCTCAGATGGATAGAAGAGCTAGCGAGAAAGCACCCTTAGACAGTGTGGCTTCATATTCGACACCTCCATCCCTGAGTCATGCTGTACTTTTAGACTGTAGAGACATTGGAGACCAGTGTCAGGGTGAGCGACTGAGACAGCTGAAGTGCAGAGGGGTTTAGGACCAGCTGGGCAGGCTGCTTCCAACAGTGCCATGTCCCTTCCACCAGGGGGTGCCTCTGTAGGGACTTTTTTCCCCCCCCTTTTTGAATAAATTTCAGAGACCATTTTATCCTTTGTGAGTTCGCTACTATGTAACCAAAAAGAGCCTGCAGCTTTTAAGGTGAATAAAATGTCCATCTATTGGATATATTGAAATGGCATCAGAGTTTAAGAATTTTGCACTTGGTCTTTTGGAAGTTATAATTAAAACAAAATAGATTGTGGTTCTGTTTTAATCTTATATAAACTCTTCTGGTTATTGCAATATGACTCAAGCAATGAAACCACAACCACCCAGGAAAATGGCAACAGCGTATGTTGGGGAGAAACATCTCTTTCTTTTGATGGCTCCTCCCTGTGAAGGGAGCTCCAAGCTGACTTTATTGCTGGATTTAAATGATTGGCAGTCTATGGAAGGCATAACTGGGCATGCTCAGCTTGACTCTGCCCTCCCATGCGTTAGTAGGTACTTGCCTACCTGAGGGATGTGGCTTTCTACCGCTTTCCAGAGCATTTCAGGAGGGATCCCTATGGACTTACACGAAACGAATATTTTAGTTAGTGTTATTATCACTGTTAGTGATATCACTGTTAGTGAATAGTTAATGTCTGATAATTTTATATACTTGTCTGACACTGAACTTAAATATAATTTTTATGTTGAAAATTACAAATATTCTGACAATGAATTTCTTATGCCCTGTATCTTTGACATTATACTGAAATGAAAGAAATACAGGGCATAAAAAAATTCATTGTCAGAATGACAATTTAGTAATATTAAGGCTGTGTCTTAAACTATGTTGAGAAAAATCTAATTTTCTTTGGTTGTAGTTCAATAACTTAATTCTTAATGAAGACTCTAAATGAGACTATCATATTCCATAAATTAAAAAATTTAAAGCAAATACTTTAAATAATGTTTAAAAGCTTTGCATTGATATGTCATCAGATTCATGTTAGCTTTAAAACTTTAAAATATCTAAATTAATTTTCTTTGATATTTTAATACAAAAAGTTCTCAAGGCAATTACCACTTCATAAACAGTTATAATTATCATCATTAGATTTATACACTATAATCCTTAATATTAAAGAAGTTAAATATAATTCTTAATTTCATCTGGTGTGTAATTGAGCCATTTAAATTATTTTTTGTCATTTCAATAATAACACCTATCATGTACCTATTCATCCACCCATCCACCCAGCCCCACACACACAAACTTGAAAGCATCCCAAATATAAATAGACTTATCTCTCAATAGCTAAAAGGTTTAGAAACTTTTCAAGTCCCGCCACCCCACATCTCTATAGACACAAACACAATCCACATCCCATTGGATTTAACTGATGTTGTATCAACTCTCTAAATTAATGTAAGAATTTTACCTCTATATACTGAAATGTTCACATTCAGAACAGTTGTTAATTTGTAATGTGTCTTAGCTATTGTATAAACCTTGGATATTAAACATTTGTATTTGTTAATAGTGTTTTTCACATTTTTGAGTCAGGGACTCTATTGAGAGTCTGACCACTTGCCATGTACACACTACACACTTTCACATCACTTACTGGAGGTTAATACACCACTTGGAGCTTATGCAAGGACCAGCCAGGTAGAGAATCGCTTCTAGACTGTAAACTGCTCTTTGGCCTTGGTGTTGTAACAACATTGTGAATGCTTTCAAAGAAGCTGGATACCTGCAAAGAGTAAAAGTTGGCATGAGGTGCTGAAACTAAGAATTTGATTTGGGAACTATCAATCAAGCACTGTTATATAAGGGCTAATCTCAGAGCTTTCTAGAACCACACTAAAATTAGAATCTCTTCTTTCCCTGCACAGTGCTGAGAATGAGCACCAAGACCAGCTTTGGCTGTTCTTTTCCTTTTCTTCTCCTTTGCTTGAGTACCCAGCCTTGTCATTCCACATCCTTACTGACTTTGTCTTTTGTTGAAAAACAGAAACCTTTTGTGATATCAAGAGCTAAGTTCGTGCAGTGCTCTGTCACACTTGGCAGTCACAAACAGGCCTTCTTCAAGACTGTCCATGCTCCTGGGATGTTTTGACTTTAAGGATTATTGTGTACTTTACTAGAAGTACAAAATAAAAACCACTACAAAATTATCCACTTAATCTTTTCATTACAACCCTCCAGATTTAATGCCAAATAATTGTTTCTGGATGGCCTTAGACCACTGAAACTTTAGAAACCAGGTGGTTTTTCTTTTTTATGCTTTTATTCTCATGTATTACTTTTTAGCATAACAGGGTAAGTATTCCCTCTTGTGTTACATTTTTATTTATGCATGTGTTTTGCAGGTGTGGTTCGCATTGGAAATTCTGGCTCTGGACCTACAGACAAATATTAGATGCAGAGTTAGGCAGTGCTAAGGCAGTCTCATTTAATAAAGTTAACATCTTGTTAACCATAAATAATGCATATCAACAGTAACTTATATGTCAGTGGGACCAGGTAGTCTTTCCTGTAAGTAACTACACATCTGTGAAAAGAGAAACATTAGAAGTGGGAGTTAAGTGTAGTTATGCTTACGTACCAGCATTTGCTGCAAGTTACTTTGCAAGGAAGACAGTATGAAATGCAGATGTATTCCTGAGTAAATGTTCGTCTGTGGCAATTTGTATATTGCCAAATACTTCTTGATTATCTACTATGTACAAGTCTCCCTGTTTGTGAATAACCCTGTCTTATTCAATTCCCAATGTGTGTATTCAACTATGTTTGTGTGAGCTCAGTTCTGTCTGACTCTTTGCGACCCCGTGGACTGTAGCCCACCGGGCTCCTCTGTTAACTGTAGGAGGTTATAATGATAGTAAGGTCACTTGTAAAAATTTAGAAGTATGCTTATAGTGGGCTTCTAGGATGACTCAAACAATAAAGAATCTGTCTGCACTGCAGGAGACAGTTTGATCTCTGGGTTGGGAAGATCCCCTGGAGGAGGAAATGGCAACTACTCCAGTATTCTTGCCTGGAAAATCCCATGGACAGAGGAACCGGGTGGGTTGCAGTCCATAAGGTCAAAAAGAGTCAAGTATGACTGAACATGAATGCATTTATAGTTAAGTAAGATTAGAGTGTATAGTCATAGGTGCTCACTTGTACATCATGTAAAACAAAACCTTGGATATATGAAGAAAATAGTCAAAAGAATATATCCTTACTCATTATTAAGAGTCAAATAAAATTTATTTTATTAAGGTATAGTTGATTTATAGTGTTATGTTAATTTTTTCTGTATAGCACACTGATTCAGTTATGTATGTATATATTCTTTTTCACATTCTTTTCCATTGTGGTTTATCACTGAATAGAGAATATAGTTCCCTATGTCAACAAGGTTATTAATAGCATCTGCTTTAATTGGGTTGCCTAGCATAGTGTAAGAACTTAATGAACACTTTTTTTAATGGAAAAATCAAAATCTTGGTTTATCCCTTGCTTGGAAATGTGAATGGAGAGCAAAATTCTAATCACAGTTAAGCTGTTGAGTAAAACTCTGTGGCCTTGGACACTGTGCCTGCCTCTTATTCCTATCCTCCTCTCTTAACCTCCTTCTAGGTTAGAAAATGAAGCAGTGGACTTTACCCTCTGTAATTCAATTATAGTTCTATAATTCTATGAGCATTTAACCAATGAAAACCAATTTAGAAACAAAAAACTTTATCACCGGAACTTCATTAATTGAAATGAATGTCAAAAGTGTAATCTGAATCAGATCCCATGCCTGGAAAACTTGCCATTTAGGGTTAATCTAGAAAACACTTTTTTGGTAAGGTTCACCTCTGAAGAGGCCCATAGTTCCAGCATTTGGCAATTTAGCTTGTCATCAGGGCATGATGCCATAAAGACCTTTGTGCAAAGAGGGAATAAACTAGAGTGGAAGGCAAGCAGGTAGTGGGAGTTTTGGAGAGATGTAACAAGTGTAGAGAGACAGAGTATAACTGAGTGGAAAAAAAATTCTCCAGAGGCAAAGAGAAAATTGAAAGGAAATTGAAAGGAAGAACATTAGGAAACTAAGTTTATCTCAGGGATTTATTCCAAAAGTCAAATTCCAGAGGAAACCCAGTTCTGTAATGCTTTCCTAATCCTTATTTATGCTATAGTACAGTGATCATTATTTAAAATGAGAAATTATAGTGTTCTGAATAAACAAGGGGAAATTGAACAATTTTTATTGTTCATGGCACACAGTATATAGTCTTTTAAAAAGAATTTCAGGAGAAATGATCTCTACCATTAACTTGAAAATATTTATTATAAAGCTCCCAATTTTTGGAACTTTCTTATTAAAGCTTTACCAACTAAATAAAGTGTTCTTATTAAAGCTTTACCAACTAAATAAAGCATAAAGAAATTTTCATAATTAACTATATCAGTTTTTTTTCCCCCCAAGGTAAAATTAGTAAACCACAGACCTGGTAGTAAAATTGTTTCCATTGTTCTTCTCAGATTTTTTTTTTTTTTAACCTTGCTAACTGTATAAGCAATTAAAAAAAATTACCAAAATTCCTTAACAAAACTTATCACATGGTAGATAAATGAATAAAATCAGTTTCATTCATAGTCATCTGTTGTAAATTGTCATTTTCCCCAGAGTAAATATATATTTAGCTATTTAGAAGAGGAAAGTAATGGAAAAAATTCAGGTTTATTTATTTACAAACATATTTAGATAAGTGAAATTTCTCCTACAAATACAGATGAAATTCTGACTTCTGATTTACTCTTATGCTATACAACTTGTACATGTACCCCAGCATGGTTCCCAGATATACATGAATGGACTGTTGATAGTAATATTAACTGATTAAAAAAAAAAAACTTGTCTATAAATGTATTCTCTGTATTTTCTGTGAAAATGAGATACTTTTTTGACATTACTGTATATAAAGTTAATATCCTGCTTTTTCTGTATTTTTATTTAATAATTTTAATGATACCTTGATAAGCATCTGTGTATTATTCATAGTCCTGAAGAACTTATTGTTGTTTAGTTTCTAAGTCATGTCTGACTCTTTTTGACCCTGTGGACTGCAGCCTACCAGGCTCCTCTGTCCATGGGATTTTTCAGAACTTATGTGACTTGGAGGTAAGAAAATAACATAGTATCTTTCAAAAATTCAGTATCTAGAATTAGTGAACCATCTTTAAGCAAATAAATATTAAATCCTACTTTAGATAACATTCAGAAAACAAATTATATTTATCACTTAATAAAATGAGAAAAAAAAAAAAAGAAAAAAAAAAGGGAAAAAAATAAAAATAAAATGAGGAGGTGCAGCCAGTGTATTTGAATAAGATTTTCTTTGCTCTTTATTTTAAATTATGATTTCTCCTTAATGATCTAGTTTAGTGAAATTGTTCTATGAAAGATAAAAAGATAAAGTTTTTAGATAAACATTTTATAGATTTTAGTTTATTAAAAAATCTATAAAGTATAAGTATTAAATTATGGATTTTAAAACTTGAATATGAAATTAGTCTTAATATTTTAATTACCATTGAAGACGAGAAGGCAAGTTATCTGGTTTGGAAAAATATATTTAGTTTCCAAGCATCATAATATTTAATTATCCATAACTTTTAGATTGGGCTTTCCTGGTGGCTCAGTGGTAAAGAATCCTCCTTCTGCCAAACAGAAGTCATGGGTTCGATCCCTGGGTTGGGAAGATCCCCTGGAGAAGAAAATGCAACCCACTCCAATATTCTTTCCTGGGAAATCACATGACAGACAAGCCTGTCAGGCTACAGTCCATGGGGTTGCAAAAGAGTCAGACGTGACTTAGCCACTAAACAACAAACTTTTAGATTAGCCAGATCCAGAGATGTGAAAATTTGCAGTTCATTATTTTAATAAGGTACAAAAATTTAAGACATTTTGTGTGAATTATCTGGCAAAAGAAAACAAAATGGGGAAGTTCTTAATTTACATTCTCCTGGAATGAAACATTAAGATTTATATTACCCCATAGTTTTTTATATGGTACTTCGCTAGTACTTAAAATTTACAGCACTGAAGTCCTGTTTCTACAGTTTATCTAGATACTAAATGAAATGTATGAAAGATATCTTCGTTGAACAAATAGCTACAGTTCCTACTGGATTTTTTTTTTTTTTTTTTTGGTTGGAAGACTTGAAAGGGCATTCATAAGGAAATCAGAAAGATCTAGCTTACATGCTGATACATGATTTATTATTTTGAATTTATTACTCTGTGTAAAGAGGAGAAAAAGTCTTTTCTAGATGGAGTCATTGATTGTTTTGTTTCCAAAGTATTAGTGATAAGAAAAATATTACGTGAGCTCAAGTGAAAGAAATACATACTTAAGAAAAACCATCTAACAATGTGATAATCAGTTTTTCTTTATACTATAACTTAGTAGTAAAAGAGTATTTGAAATGCTTTATGATTACAGTCTGAATGTTGTACATGCATTTTAGTACATCACATGGAACTATCTTAGGTCATGTTTACAGTACATACAAAATATCCATTCTCGAAAGAAAAGATATAACATGATTTATCCTTTGGATGCATGTAAATTGGTATTTAGTTCCGGACATGTTTAAAGAAAATAGTGTGGAATATTATTTAAAGGACTCTCACAGGAAGGAAATTTCCAAAGCTAGACAGTCTAGAAAATTTTACCATTAACTAGTTAAATGGTATTTTATTTAGATGATTGATACTACTAGGTACTGCCTCCTCCAGGAACTTTTGTTGAAGTAACTGGGTGCCTTTAAACTACAGATTAAAAGCTCTGTTTCCATTCTATTTTAGGCAATAGTTGGTAGATAAGATTTAAAATTGAAAGGTGATAGAGAGGACATAAACACACACATATGCTACTTTTGAACATATCTAACATTATGATGGACATTCTGTAAGATTCTAGAATTGTAGTTATCAAGCTGTCCTTGCAATAAAACATATTGATGACCTTAGGGTACTTGAAGATCTCTTTAAATGATGGAGCTATTAGGAAATGAATTGATTCTACTTCAACTTCAAATAGTTCCAGGTAAAGTGGCTAGAGCAAGGCAGAAAGGTGGAATCAGAGATTAGGAGAATTGAGAGTCAAGTCAGCCCCAATAAATAGCAGAAGTATGACTCATTCAACAATCAGATTGTAAAATACTGCAAATTATAAAAGTCCAAGGGGACTTGAGAAATACTCATTTTTTAGTAAAAGCTTTGCATGACTGAGAGATTTCCTAATAAGTAGCAAAAGAGAAAGAAATAGATGTTACAGATTTGTTGATGCATTGAGAGTTTTTGATATAAAAGTGCAGTTGCCTTTATTTTTCTTTAGTTTTTAGTTAGGAACTAGACTAGGGGAAAATGTACGTAACTTGAAAAAATATCTTGGTATCCTTGATAGCCATGATGAAGACTGTTATACTTGTTGGCTGATAGCTATAAAGATACTACAAATAATGAAAATACTGAACAAATTTTGGTTTGTACATATAAAGCACTATATTAAACCTATTGTTTTTTGGTTAAGAAATCTTATTCATATAATGATCAACTGTGTTTGAATTCAAAATAGTCTTTCTAATTTACATGTCAGTTAAATATGTGAATTTTTAGTGACCCACAAAAAGGGAGGAAATAGAATATCATAAATCCTGGCACCCCACCCCCTGCATGTTCTGAATGTCCCCTCTAAGATGACTTATTTTGTGTTGAAACATAAATTTATGATCCGATAATGTCATCAACTAAAATTGCCTTTTCCTCAGTGGCAACATGGTTAATAGTCTTGGACTAAAGCGTAGCAAATTGAAAAGGGAAGCTTAATTATTACATGGTCAAAGTGACTGTTTCTGTAATCGAACTTTTAACTTCTATCCAGGCTTTAATTTGTGGCAAAATTGACTTAGGATCTTAATCCGTTAAATGTTTTGGCTGTTGTTATGTCTTAGATTTGTGTTGAGAAGACAAAGAATGTAAAGTTTTCTTATGTTGATAATCCCACTGTAGGTTGTGTGTGTGTGGGGGTGGGGAATCCTCAGGTTGTCTGAAAGACTGGGTCAAGATAGTGGTCTGCTTCCAGGAAGGATGCTAAAACTGTTTCCTCTGGTGACCTCCCTGAAGGTGTCCTTGGTGAATTAGGCTATCCCTCAGTCTTGGAGGCTCAATTTCATTTTGAACCCACTGTGAAAGTGGATCCATCTCTTAATGGTAGATTCACCCAAACTAATACTTACTCCTTCATTTTTTCATTCATTCATTCTTTTATTTATTTTCAGGACCAGGACCAGGAATTAGACTAGGTTTTGTGGATACAGTGGTAAATAAGTCCCTGTGCTCATGGATCTCACAGTGAAAGAGGGAAGAAAAACAAGTAACTGAAAGTTTATGTACAAGTCAAGGGATAAGAAAAATGAGTACAGAAATCTGAGTCAAGCCTGATGACTGTTTTTTATAGCCACCTTCCTGGCCAACATCTCCTCTAATTGGTTGGAGCCCAAGCTGTTATGGTTGTTAAATATTTTTGAAATTACCCCTCCTTGCATGGCTGTCATGGGGATATCACTTTACTTGAGAAACCAAATCTCAGTGAGCCAGTTTCTTCATATATAATGAGTAATATCTATCAGAGGAGCCAGAAGAGTAGATGGCACACCTAAAGAAGAAACCAGAAGTGGTCTGAGTATGAATTAAAAGATTGTGATGAATCCAGTGTTTAACCCTATCAATACAAATGAACTTTGTGTATCCATTTCATGAGAGTCTTAATCTTAGTGGCACAAGGACTCTGGGCCATTTTCTAGGATTTTCTTGCTGGCCTAGTATAATACATAGATAGGTATTACCACTGAGTTCTTAGATTTTCCTTTTACCATATCTATTGTAACTGTTTCTCCACATTCATTTTGATAACAGTCATATCTTACTGGTCTCAGAAAGATTCTCTTTTTCTAAGATGACTCTGTCTGTTGGTATCAATGCAAAAGAGTTAAAGTTTAATGCTTTAAAGACCAATCTGATTTCTAAATTCCTGGGGAGCTCTTCATCATAACTTTCAAGTACAGACAAGAGTTTTTATT
This sequence comes from Dama dama, assembly GCF_033118175.1. NCBI lineage: Eukaryota > Metazoa > Chordata > Mammalia > Artiodactyla > Cervidae > Dama > Dama dama. The sequence continues at coordinate 34,338,054 of NC_083706.1, forward strand.
TGGATAAGGTAGCTAAATATTCTCCTGGATTTCTATGTTCGTTTTTTATATTTTGGACCAAACTACCATGTTTATCCTGGCCAACAGATTTAAAATCTAAACATAAAGGTTTATTTTTCATAAATATGTTTTGAATTTGACCTTCACAGGGAATATTTTAAGTGTCGTAATCAATGAGGTTTCAGGTACCACTTTACAGAGAACTACTGTGATTATGTTTTTGTGGTTGGATTTTTCTGAACCCATTAGCTACATGGTAATGGAGTGGTGGAATTCGGGTTTTGAGAATCATCACACCACTCGGTTACCAGAAATTCAATAAAAAACAAACATGAGTGATAGGTTTATGTTCTGGTACAGTATATTTTTAAAATGGTGTTTGTTAAGCCCTCTGGAGGATGCATCAAAGGGAATGTGACAATCCTTCTTTGATCAACTGAGCCGTCTTATGATTGGACTCTGCATCAAATGTTAAAAGATCAAAAGGAAGAGGCAAATTTAGATATAGGCGAAAGATAGGTCGTTTTTTTCAGTGGGAACAGTGTGTATCTTTGGATTGGTAAAAATAGGATAATGAAAAATATCCTTTTCTAATTTACTTCTCTCTTCATTCCCAACATCATTTGAAAGCATCTGTTACCTCAGTGTGAGTACAAAGTATACTTTGTGACTAAATAACTTGCTCTCTTTGCTTGAAAAAATATTTATGGATCATGAGCAAAGCAATATTTGAACATAAGATTTTCTTTTGAGATATTTAGACTTCATAGAAAAAGAAGAAAAAGTTTCCTAAAAATTACTTGAAGTATTAATGGTAATATAGGAGGTTTCATTTATCAACAGTATATTTTTGATTGTTGCTGTTGTTTAGTTATTATTTTGTGTCCGACTCCTTTGCGACCCCACGGACTAGAGCCAGCTAGGCTCCTCTCTCCATGGGATTCTCCAGGCAAGAACACTGGAGTGGGTTGTCATTCCCTTCTCTAGGGGATCTTCTCTGCCCAGAAATCGAACCGGAATCTCCTGCATTGGCCACCATCTGAGCCACCAGGGAAGCCCTATAGGCATGCTAAAATTTATTTTCTGCCTTTAAATATATCATAGGCATATACATATTAGAGAATATTTGCATTTAGCATAGTTGGGAAACAGAAATGATTCTCATTTTGATTTTAATTCATAGTGTTCTTTTTGGCAAGTCAGTTGGTAACTCTGGGCCTTAGCTTCCACCTCTGTAAAATGAGAGGCATGCGGTAGGTGACCTAGCTTTCCACACAAAGTAAGATTCTGCTAAATGTTATTGAGACTAGAGATCTGGGTGGTTTAAGTTGATAAAATGTATAATGTCAACAACTGGCCTTACGTACAAGTGACTCTCCTACTTTGGGAAATTTGTGACTGCTCTGCTAAGGTCCGTCTAGTCAAAGCTGTGGTTTTTCCAGTGGTCATGTATGGATGTGAGAGTTGGACCATAAAGAAGGCTGAATGCCAAAGAATTGATGCTTTTGAACTGTGGTGTTGGAGAAGACTCCTAAGAGTCCCTTGGACTGCAAGGAAATCCAACCAGTCCATCCTAAAGGAGATCAGTCCTGGGTGTTCATTGGAAGGACTGATGCTGAAGCTGAAACTCCAGTACTTTGGCCACCTGATGCGAAGAACTGACTCACTGGAAAAGACCCTGATGCTTGGAAAGATTGAAGGCAGGAGTAGAAGGAGATGACAGAGGATGAGATGGTTGGATGGCATCACCGACTCAGTGGACAATGAGTTTGAGTAAGCTCCAGGGGATGATGATGGACAGGGAGGCATGGCATGCTGCAGTCCACGGGGTCACAAAGAGTCAGACAAGACTGAGCGACTGAACAGCAACTACTGTGGCTTCTTATTTTTCCCAAAGTAAATCATTTTCCTCGTTAATGCTTACAACATATGCTTTAGACTTATTGTGTGCTGAGTAAGTATAGATTGATTCAGTTCAGTTCAGTTCAGTCGCTCAGTCGTGTCTGACTCTTTGCAACCCCATGGACTGCAGCAGGCCAGGCCTCCCTGTCCATCGCCAACTCCCAGAGTTTACTCACACTCATGTCCATTGAGTCGTTGATTCTAGAGTGAAGCAAACATATTTTGTGAAACCAAATATAATCTCAGCCTAAAATGGAATTCTAGTTTTTCTGTTATGACCAGGAAAGAACAAACAACTTGGTTTTTTTCTATAAGGATTCTGATTATTTTTTTTAATTATCTTATAATACATATATCTAAAATATATGTAAAAGCATATATGTAAAAGCATATATGTTAATGGTGTGTAATTTTGAAGTACATGTGTGTGTGTTTCTTAATTTTGGGGTATTTGAGTGGTGAATCTTTGCCATGCCTAACAGTGAGCATTGGATATTTAGCAGTGAATCAAGTAGCCACACTCCCTGACTTCATGGAAATTGTCTGCATCTATATCCTGTATGTGTCCAGAAGGGGAACATATTATGTGTGTGCATGTAGAACTTTGTCCTTTGTGATTCTTTATTTATTTATTTTTTTTAGCCTAGCTCATGTTATGAATTCGTGTTGTTTAATCCATAGGAAAACCTGACAAATAAAGCAAGCAAATAAAATTAGATGAAGACTGCCAAGAAAAATAGTCTTGAATTTCAGAGTGTGTATCACAAGATTTTCAGATTTTCTCGTCTTCCCCCCTAAAACCGAAACAAACAAACAGAAAACCCCAAGTCTTTGTCTGTGGGATGAAGGGAATTTGTAAGTTTGTGTACTGGCATTAAGCAGTGTTACAGAATGAACCCAAGATAAGTTGGTCATCTTAGAGATAGCCATATGTTGGGGTTTTTTTTTCCTCTCTACTTCCATTTTTATTGGATATAACTCAAAGAATCAAAGAGGAAGCAGACAGCAAAGAGCTCCCACCCAAGCTATGTCTAAAATCTATTTTATTTTACTTCCCTGTATTACTTCCCTATATCTCCTTACCCCAGTTACCAAAGGAGGTTGAGAGGAAAATGTGATAGTTTAATTTGCCATAATGCTACTCCAATTATACCTAGCAAGATGCCACTCATCATAAGATGGCTTAATCACAACTTTATATCAAACATTCCTAGTGCAGAGTGTTCCCTCCAGCCTTCCCCGAAATTCCAGGATCAAATCAGCTGAGCATTGCCATTATCTTTTTCTTTTTTAAATTTTTATTTCTTGGGAGGGGGGATTGGGAAGGGGAACATGTGTAAATCCATGGCTGATTCATGTCAATGTATGGCAAAAACCACTAAAATAGAAAAAAAGAAAAGAAAAGAAAAAAAATTAATAATAATTTTTATTTCTTAAATTTTTTCCAGTCTACTGAAGGCAGCAAAAAGAATCGGCACATTTACTTTCTTTGGATGTTGTACCAAGTAGGGTACAAGTGGGGATACTTTTTTCCATTAAAGTTTCATTAACATTAACATTTACCTTTATTAATGGTTTTGATAGAAAAGTTACTTTGACATGAAGTTTTCATACTGAAGTCTTTATTTTTGTATACTTCTGGAAAGACTGTACCCAAAGAGGTAGATGCACATCTTTTTGCATAGTTTCTACATCCCTAGAAACCCTGTAAATCAGACTGTGAATGGAAAGGCTGTACCTAAAAATGACATCATGAAGCACATTGATAGAACTACACAGGATATAGTGGGGCCTTTGTCTTTTCGCTTCAGCAGCCTGAATCTAATTGTTGAATAATGTGCTTCAGAGGACAGTGCTGTCTTTCACGGAAATGCCGTGCAGAGTCCCAGCCGGGCAGTGAGCTATTTCTAGTCCAGTTTTTGGAGGGAGTATGTACTGAGAACAGCTGTCCAGATGTTGGCATAGGAGCAACTCCGAAGCCAGTCCACATGGAAACTTAGATTTGCCTCCAAAAGACCTTATGTGAACTATAGGTGCTTAATTTTCAGCTCTGCAGTGAGCAAATGTTTAAATATAGTAAACAGACATGACAAGATAGGCTGTCCTTTATGGTTTGCTTTGCTCATGTTCTTTTGCGAAAAGGGTCTCTACTGTGTTTGAATCGCTGATGACTAGCTACGACCCTGCATTTGTTGCTATACATTAAGGTTTTCATACAGGACCATTTCTTTTATGTTTTAGCCAAGAGCTTTGGCCTGCATTTTAAGTTCAGCATGGTTCATATATTTCTCATTGACTGTTGTTTGTTATGAGGCATATAGTGACCAAGGACCTTTTTCTGCCTTGCTCACTTTTGAATCATGACTTTCAGTTTTGTAGAAAAATAATTGTAAAACATCATAAAATAGTATCTGTGAAAAAGATGTATGTTGGAGAAAAAATATTTTTGATAATTTAAAAAAAGTATTCCTTTCAATAAAATCACATATGTGCAAACTATTAATATCACTTTACAAGCAAATATTTTTTTGTTTTGGCTCATTTTGCACAGTGAGGCTAGCAGTCCTTCTGCTTGGGACAGAACCACGTTGGCTGAGTGGTCCTTCAGAAAAATGCCTAATGTCTTGCTCATCCCCCAAACAAAAAGTTATTGGAGAAGAAAATAATTTTGATTGCCTTGAATAGAAATTTTACTCAAATTATCTTAGCAAATGATTTTCAGAAAAGATGTTATCTTAATTATCTCCTACTTAATTTAATTATTAGGAAGGAATCGAGAAACCTAAACCATCTTTTTTGAATGGAGATTTGATGCCAAAATGGCACATGGCCTTCTCATCATATATCCTTCCCTGGGAAATGATATGTGTGTATCTAGAGCTTTGTATTTATACTGGAATCCCACATTGCCATTGTTTGGATTTCCTTTTCAGTTTTTCTGTAAGGTGGACCTTCTTAATGTCATTTTATTAATTCCTGGGGCTCAGTCTGATGAGTCGGGGGTGACTGAGCTTTGTATTATACTTGCTACTGAGCAAGAATAGTATTATACCTATTGTTATTTCAAAATAACTTCCTTAGATAACACCCTACAAAATTTCCCCACTTGCTGTTCTGAATGGGATCATGAAAGGAATCTGTATATTAAAATAATATTTCTCTTTCCCTCTAATGGGCTTCCCTGGTGGCTCAGACTAAAAATTCCACCTGCGATGCAGCATACCCAGGTTCAATCCCTGGGTCAGGAAGATCCCCTGGAGAAGGGAATGGCAAACCATTCCAGTATTCTGGAGAATTCCATGGACAGGGGAGCCTGGCAGGCTACAGTCCACAGGGTGGCAGAGAGTCAGACACAACTGATCGACTTAACACAACACTTCCCTCAAACAACTCTGCAAAGCTCAGTGGTGCCTGTGAGCGTGGAAGCAATTTACGGAAGAGCCAATGATGGCTCAGCTTCCCCAGAAGCCGGTGGAAGAGTCCTGAGCGGCCCGAGTCCTCCAGCACTGTCCAGCGACAGAGGTGTGTCCGCCCGGCTCAGCCCTCCTGCCACTGACCCAACTTCTGTTCTTAGATCAGCACCTCCAACGGGAAACACGCGACCCTGTTTGCCGTGTAGACCACCCAACCCACCCGCTTTTGGTGGTTTGGCTTCCTCTCTGGCTTGCCTGCAGGTGTGACTTTATTCACTTACCTATAAACAAGTCACTCTCCCATTTTTCTGCAGTTTAAAAATAAAGCTGGCTGAAAGAGGACAGTAAGCAAGTAGATTTTTATACTATCCTGGTAACTTGTAATTATCCAGCGTGGTGAACTTCATGAACTTCTTCCAGTGTGTTTTTGCTGCAGACTGGTGATTGGTGTGAAGGCTCCCCCGGGCAGGGGTGAAGCCATTTAACTGTGGAGAAGCTGATGAAGCTGCCTGGATGTAAATAACCGGCCAGCGTCTGTACAATGTTACCCCTACATCGCCTCTTCCCCAGCCCAGTGCAGCTTGAAGTTAGATAAACATTTTGGCAATAGAGTAGCAGACCAAAGTTCAGCCTCATTGTTCAGTAAGTGTATTCACTTTATGAAAGTAATAGATTATTTTTTTTCTTTTATAAAGTAAGCTGGTAGGCATCAAGAACATACAAAAGCAGCTATATTAAGTAGAAGGGAGGTGATTTTTTTTCCCTTGATGTAACCACACTCTAAATCTTCACAATCTGTCACAACTTGCTCTGTAACTCTAAGCCAGCAATATCAAAATAGCACAATAAGTACTGTTAGCAAGATGTGGAAATTTCTTGAGCAGTCGGAATATATCCCAGAAGCCAGGATGTTTGCCGAGCACTAAACTCCACTTGCATTCAGCCTGCACTGGCTGATTTATGGCTCCAATGTGGACAAATAACACAAACAAGTTGGGACTCATGAATACTCGAAAAGACCCTCTTCCTTATAATCTCTTGAGCTTTCCTTGGGGAAGCGTCCAATGTCTTCATGACTCTCCCAGAAGTTTCTTCCAGTGGAGGGGCAGCTGAAGCTCTGATCTGTCACTCCACTAGAGTTTTAGAACCAGAAAAGGCATTCCCTTCAAATATGGAAACCAAGGCCAGTCACTAGCCAAGAGCAGAACCCACTGTGATCCACTTGTCATGTGTCCCAAATATTCACATAACCATAGATTATTTCAAGAAGACAATTTAATCCCCTCTCACCTGGCACAAAGTAGTCATTCACTAAATGCTGGTTGTTATTGCAGTTATTTTTATTTCTCTTCACCTCCAGAGAAGATGGGTTTATGACTTTATATGGGTTTTTATGCCATGTATTCACATTAAGAAAATACCTTGAATGGTAATAATTTTAGATCTGGACAGGATCTTGAGAAAGCTTCTAGTTCAGCTTCATAAGCATATTGTTCTTACTACAATGATTTTTTCCCGTAATAATAACTTTTTTTTTAATCAGCTAGAACTTGTGAGTTAGCTAGAAAGAAGTTGGACTAACAGACAGTTTTTCAAAATTCCACTTTAGAATTTACTAAAACTTGAGATATCTATTTCTCTCTCACACACACACTTCTCTAATACTTGAGATTTATGTGCAAAGTTAACACTGTATAAATATTTTGAAAAGTAATTAATTCCAGTGATGGATTAACTTAAGGCAGTTAGACAGCATATTTAAACAACCTATTTATGTATAAAATGGAAAGTTGTACTGAAAAAACATCTTTCTTTATTTTTTAAAATCTATATTATATAATTTTTACATCAATTCTTCCGTATTACTAAGTTGTTTACATTAAAAAGTACTGCATAAAGGGACAGAATTATCCAGTTGCATTGATAATTTGCTTTGCTCCAAACCTTGACTGTTTAAATTGCTCCTATTTAAGTGCACAGATCTGAGTGTTTTTTTTTTTTAATCCTCAAATTAAAGGCTCATTTGGAAAATTTGAGCTAAGATGCACCTACTGCCATCTTCTTCCTAATATATTGTCCCAACTTATTTGGAGGGTAAGTTTCTAAAACCAAAACTAGTTCTAGCTATTAATTTCAGGTTCCACACCTGCACCCATAATAAAAGGGACCTTTTAATCCTACTTTCCCTCTGACCACCCTCTGATAAACATAAATGTAAAGATATTTAAAAGAAAACTGAAAATGAATGGAAGTAGGGGCCCAGAAAATTGAATGAATAAATGAATGAACGAACCAAAGTATGACTAACATGCTCTGCTATTAAATAATAACCACAGTCACAACACTATAAATGAATATTATTTGAGCATCTCTCTATGAGCAAGCACTTTACATGGATATCTCATTAGCTGCATTCAGTGCTCAAGGAATTAGTCATGTGCTGTTTAGCCAGTAATGACATCATTGCCTTGATGGGTATTAGAACTATAATTAGCTTTTATGAGGCTAAGACATTCTCCACTTATGTTGGTGAGATTTAGCAGTACTTTTCTGGGTAATACTAACATAAACCAGTTTTACCCTGCAATGCTGCCTAGATAATCCCAGGTTTTCTGTGGCATTCTTAAGTGAAATGAACATTAGGTGAGTGTTTGTTTTTTTATAGTTTCCTGTTTTTTTTTAAAGAGATAATACATCAAAGTAAGACATCTTTGATAAACACTAGATTGGTCATTTTGCTGTGTTTTGATCTTACCTGTCAACAATTAGGCTTTGCTTCACTAAATCTTAGTAGAATTAATCTTCCTTTACCACTGTGACTGCTTTTTTCTTTCCACAAACGAGCTGCCAGGATAGTTTTCTGTCTTTTGTCTCTCTTCTTGTCATCTCTCAAACCCTTTGCATAAGGCTGCAGTTATTCTTAAAACAGTTTTTGTTCACTGGTAATTGTGTGTTTATGTGCACAAGGGTGAGGTTTTAAAAATGTGCTAAATACAAATCTGATTATTTTATTTTCCCATAATTAAAACCTTTTAATTTTCCCTACTGCTCATATTCCATTTAAAAAATTTTTCTTTAGCATTGCTTGCAAAACACTGCAGAATCTAATCTTGCCGTCTTTATCTAATGTTTCTCCCCATTTTGTACACTCTGCTTCAGCTAAACAAAACTCTTAAGTTACTGGAACAATTCATGCTGTCTCTCACCCACAAGCTGATGCAACCTGGTGACCCTACTGTGCAGGACTCTCTTCTTTTTCCCCTCTGTCTCCCCTCTTCCATTGGCCAGTTTATCTGCTGCATGTTTAGGCCTCAGTTTCTTTCTCATCTGTTAGAAATGGTTCTATTTCTACAAAACCTAAACCTAGGTAGTTGCAGTCATCTACTCGTCTACCTGCTCCATCATGAGCTTCCCATGTGGCTCAGTGGTAAAGAATTTGTGTCCCAATGCAGGAGACGCAGGAGACATCGATTTTCTTCCTGGATCAGGAAGATCCCCTGGAGGAAGAAATGGCTATCCACTGAAGTATCCTTGCTTGGGAAATTCCATGGACAGAAGAGCTTGGCGGGGTCCATGAGGTCACAAAGAGTCAGACACGGCTGAGCAACTGAGCGAGCACACACGCACGCACCATCAGAGCAATTTTCACATTGTATTATCACTATCTACTTATTTATCTGTATTTGCAGTAATCTGGAATGCAAGGAGATCCAACCTTGCATTGGAGTCCATCCTGAAGGAGATCAGTCCTGGGTGTTCATTGAAAGGACTGATGCTGAAGCTGAAACTCCAGTACTTTGGCCACCTCATGCAAAGAACTGACTCATTGGAAAAGACCCTGATGCTGGGAGGGATTGGGAGCAGGAGGAGAAGGGGACAGAGGATGAGATGGCTGGATGGCATCACCGACTCGACGGACATGAGTTTGAGTAAACTCCGGGAGTTGGTGATGGACAGGGAGGCCTGGTGTGCTGCGATTCATGGGGTTGCAAAGAGTCGGACATGACTGAGTGACTGAACTGAACTGAACTGATACATTTCATAAAATCTGGGGTTATATCTTGCCCACAACTTATTTCCAGCACCAGACCACGGTGCCAGGTACATAGCTGCTTAATAACTCTTTACTGGGTAAATGGATGTTGGAGATTGTTGAGTGACGAAATAGAAAATGCAAACGGGACAAATATGGAGCACTATATGGTCATTCAAAGACGCTTGCTTCATTGAATTTAAGAGAAGGTTTTGAATTAGAGTAAATATTTTTATACTTGCACTTTCATTTTCATAGATATTTCCTGTAGTGATGGGGAGAATGAGTCAGAGATAACAAGACTATTGACAAAAAGACTAGTTACTGAACTTTTTTCTAAGGGAGGAAAGATAAGAACTAAGTGGCCACAGGAACGCGAGAGGGGAAGAAATGAAAGAGCCATGAAGAAAATGATGTCATAGCCCTTGACAAACCACTTTAAGGGGCGTAGAGGAAAGAAGAGAGAAGGGATATTCAGAGTTCTCGTTTGGATGATTTTCTTACAACTAGCACTTAGAACATGAATAAGTGGTTGGAGGAACAGTGTTTGGATCGAGGAATCTGTGAAGTGTCCAAGTTGAGCAGACATGCACGAGTATGGTTTGGTGTACAGTGGAACATGTATGTCATCTGCATTTGGACATAAGGAAGGCCTCTGGATGAGATCACCCAGCGAGAATGAGTGAGGAGAGGAAGAGTTGAAGACAGAGGAGAGCCCTGTGAGGGTTGGCTTGGGGCAGACTTGGTTATGTGATCAGAAATCTACAAACAATGGATCAAGAGAAGAAGCGGCATGGTAGGAGAGTTCTGGTCAAAGGATCCAAGCTCAAGCCACAAAGAACAGCTCCTCTGCTGGTGACTGGACATGGAGTGTCTAGAATGAGAGTCTCTGTTTTTCAGAGGACTGGTTTTCCCTTATCTCTCTGTTCTTACATTTTCTCTCTTTCTCTTTTCTCTGTTTGCTCATCAGTGTCTTTGTTTGCAAGTGGCAAAGGAAGCTGATACCTTTGTGTTTATATAACTTTGTCATTCTGTTGTTCATCATTCTCTGAAAAATTTGTGTCTCTAACTTCATAGAGAGGTAATCTGACTGAGCAGCCAAGCCCTTGATTTGATTCTCTTCAGGTGAGAGGTCCTCCTCTGGGGTCATGGTACAAATATGACTAAGAGATGCAGGAGGGGACCTCCCAGGTTTACAGTGGATAAGAATCCACCTGCCAGTGCCGGGGACGCAGGTTTGATCCCCGGTCTGGAAAGATTTCCCGTGCCGTGGAGTAGTTAATCCCCCACCGTACGGCCCGCGAGCCACCACTACCAAGCTCACGCTCTGCAACTACTGAAGCCTGAGTGCCTAGCGCTCGTGCTTTGCAACAAGAGAAGGCGAGGCAGTGAGAAGCCCACTCACCTCAACAAGAGTAGCCCCCCACCCGCCACAACTAGAGAAAGCCTGCACAAAGCAATGAAGACCCAGCGCAGCCAAAAATAAAATAACAAAATAATATTTTAATAAAGATGCAGGAGGGGCAGATAGATCTTCTTGGAAGCAGGCACATGTGTGGAGATTGCGAATTGATTTTGTAGTATGTCATTACTTAAAGGAGCACTTTTCAGATTTTAGTGTACTGGGGAATCACCAGAAAATCTCATTAAAACACAGATTTTGTTTAGTAGGTCTAACAAGCTCCCAGCTGATGCTGTGCGGCTGGCTGAGGTCAGGGCCAGGAGAGCAGAGCTATGCTCAGAGAGGGCAGAGAGAAAGGCAGGAGATCAAGGAGACAGTGGGAACGGAGTGGAGGACACAGAATCAGGGAGTGTTCAGAGGCATCAGATGTTGAAGAAGGTGAGTGAGATCACATTGGAATCCTCTTTAGTATAAATAATCTGCCTGATTTTGAGTATTCTTTCAGCAGTGTACAGAAGTCTGTGAGTGCATAGAGTGAGAACGTCCATGCCTAGATTAATACAGAGTTAGGGGCTTGCAGTGCAGGGAGGAAGGGGATAAGAGACTTGAATGCATTAACTAGAAAGTAGAGTAAGTTATAAGCAGGCAGCTTTAGACTGTTTCAAATGGTGCATTGCCTTTAGACTGTGTTTTTAACAGCTGGAGAAAAGACGCGATTGCTTAAGAGAGAATAGTTTCCCATGAAAATGTGTGTGGGTGTGTGTGCAAATGCATGCACATGTGCTTGGGTTCTTAATCTTCTTACACAGGATATATATCTACATGCTCAGCCGACTCTAGAATGATTAACAGTAGTTCTCTTGTTTGAATCTTCAAAAGTATTACCTTTTGCAGTTACATAGGGAATGTTCTCATGCCAAGGTGATTATGGAAAGAAGATTCAAAGTTTAGACATTAACAGTAACACAGAAGACAGAAATGTGTTTGAGGGTGTTGTGCATATGGATTTCTTTGGAGATTCAAAAAATTATTCAAGCTTAATGGTGCTGTCTCACCAAGGAACCTTCATTTCAACTTCTTGTTCATATTCTAGTGAGGTCAGACTTAATTGAACTGACTGAAGTAGAGTGGGACATTTTGAACCATGTTTAAATTATTGCAGCAGAATGTGTGCTCAGTTCTGTCCAATTCTTTGCGACCCCGTGGACTTAGCCTGCCAGGCTCCATCCATGGGATTCCCCAGGCAAGAATACTGAGGTGGGTTGCCGCTTCCTTCTCCAGGGGATCTTCCCAAACCAGGGATTGAACCCGAGTCTCCTGAGTCTCCTGCATTGGCAGGTGGATTCTGTACTGCTGAGCCATTGGGTAAGCCTAAGTTAGCCCGGCTTATTCCAGCACTTTCATATTTGTGGTGCTTCTGACAAATATTTTCAGGTTGAAACATCACAGAGGAAAATCAGACAATTTTCTGGTTAACTCTGGGGAAACCAGTGTTTTAGGACGAGTTTGGGAGCAAACGAATGTCCTAGCTTGTTCTAGCAGGAGGGTGGAACGACCAGTGTAACCTTGGTGAAAGAGTGACTTTGCCCTGCGCGGAAATGCTATCTTTGAGCGCCCAGCTTGAAGAGGAGTGGTGAGGAGCCCAGGCATGCTTGCCAAGTCTGTCACATTAACAGAAACGCAGATGTCACAGCCAGACTGCCTTCAGATGCCTTGCTATCCTGAGGAAAATACATACAGAGGCCTAAAATCACTTGGATTTAAATACTTCGATGATGTCGTTCAGTTCTGTATGTTACTAGTTATTTAACGCCTGCCAGCATCCAAAGTGTTATTTGTATTTTACATTTCAGGGATGTTATATCTGGTGCATTCCACTTGATCAGGGGAAATGCTTTGCGGCTACCCTGGTTTGGTAACGATTGAGGCAGCAGGCTGACTCTAGAGCTCTCCGCTGCTGCCCTTAGGCTTCATCTGCAGAAACCCCCAAGGCTGCCAAATATTTGAAACCTTTTTAAGCAATTCACTTAAGAGATTCGTACAGATAATTCAAACAGTGACTTCAAAGAGATGCAAACTGATCAGGCAACTGAAGGGAAATTTTCTAGAGATACTTCTTCACCAGCCAAGTTGTCCAACAAATTCACTGGTGCCAGTTTTATACACATTCAGATTAAACAAAACCAAACCAAACCCGAGGTTTAATTTAGGTGCATTCATTTTGTTCACTGTTTAACACAGTATAGGAATATCAGCTATTTCATCTACAGATCTGTGTTAAAAGCAGCTAAAATTGATCTCTTTTGATTTATTTCTTGGGATCTGATACTCCTGTCTTGGATTTTAAAGAACATAATATTTGATTTATAGAGAAGTACTTGCAGCAAAGGTGGAGTAAGAATCCAAACCTCAGGTGAAAAAAAATGAGATAATGGTTATTAAATCTATATCTAAATATTCTATATAAACTGAGATAGCCTTTGTCATAACTGGGAGGTTTTCCAATTCAGATTTGAGTTTCTTTGAGGAGTAAAGTTTTGTGAAAATAAGCAGGAGTGAACTATTACTCAACATTGCAAGCATAGGCAAGAACCAAGGGTGGAATTTAGTTTGTTTGTTTAGATTATCTGAAAACTTTGCTTTTATAAAGTATGGGTGTGAATATGTTATTGTATCTGTCTTTGAGAACAACTTGAGCCAGAGGTTTTGAGTTGGGTAGCTTTTAAAAGATGTTAACTCTGGTTTTCCCAAGACCTTATTCAGTGGCTACTGTAGCCATCTTTTTATGTAGCCTTGCCTTCAAGAGAGAATAATTTCTTCAGGTACTGGCTCTTTGAATAGGAATCAATTAGCAGTGATATTTTATTGCTCCAAGTGGACAAATCCAAAGCACTACATTTTAGACTCTCTAACATTCTTTACTCAAATATTTCAAAATTAGTTTCTTAAAATATATTAATTTTAGGGTGGTTACTGGAGAAGGAAATGGCAACCCACTCGAGTATTCTTGCCTGGGAAATCCCTTGGACAGAGGATTCGGGAGGTCTACAAGTCCAAGAGTCGCAAAAGAGTCAGACACAACTTAATGACTAAACAACAAAACCAGGGTGATTACACTATGTTTAAGAAATTGCCCATTAAAAAGCATTATCTCTTAAAACAAGACTTGGACTCATCATCTTTTGTTTAATCTTGGCAACTTCTTTCCTTCTCTGGGAAAACACTGGACTTACATTCAGAAGAGCTGGTTTGAACCTTGGTCCTATCAATTAGACATGTAACTTTTGGCAATTTATATAATCTATAATAGCCTTATTTGTTTCTTCTGTAGATGGAGGAGATACTAATTCCCAGGGTTGTTATGATGCCAAGTGAGATAACCTATGTGAAAGCCCTTTGCTGGGATCTATAAACATCAGTATAATGAACATGATGATATTGTGCCTAGTTTAATGACATTTCATCCAATTAAGATCATCACTATTTGGTAGCAGTATCTCTAAATGCAGTTTAGCTACTGTAAATGAGAATCATATAGAAGAATGCTTTACCTGCTTTTTAAAGTTATGATTATGGGAGTCTTCTCTGTCTTTTCTGTCTCAATGGGTGCCTAAAGGAAAAAGAGTTTCTCTTAAGATGGGGTGCTACTTTTTTTTCTTAAATTATTGATGCACAGGTTTTATTATAGTAATGACAATAATAGCCAACACTTAAATAGTGCTATCTGTGTGGCCAGTACAGTTTCTAGAACATTCTAATACTAATCTATCCAGTCCTCCCTATAACCATGGGGAGTGGGTGCTTTTATTTCTGCCAGTGTAAATCTACTTCTGCTTTATTGACTATGCCAAAGTCTTTGACCGTGTGGATCACAGCAAACTGTGGAAAATTCTTCAAGAGATGGGAATACTAGACCACCTTACCTGCCTCCTGATAAATCTGTATTCAGGTCAAGAAGCAACAGTTAGGACCGGACATGGAACAATAGACTGGTTCCAAATTGGGAAAGGAGTACATTAAGGCTGTATACTGTCAACCTGCTTATTTAACTTATATGCAGAGTACATCATGAGAAACGCTGGGCTGGAAGAAGCACAAGCTGGAATCAAGATTAATGGGAGAAATATCATTAACTTCAGATACGCAGATGACACAACCATGGCAGAAAGCAAAGAGGAACTAAAGAGCTTCTTGGTGAAAGTGGAAGAGGAGAGTGAGTAAGCTGGCTTAAAACTCAACATTCAAAAGACTAAGATCATGGCATCTGGTTTCATCACCTCATGGCAAATAGATGGGGAAACAATGGAAATAGTGAGAGACTTTATTTTCTTGGGTTCCAAAATCACTGCAGATGGTGACTGCAGTCATGAAATTAAAAGACGCTTGCCCTTTGGAAGAAAAGCTATGTCCAACCTAGACAGCATATTAAAAAGCAGAGACATTATTTTGCTAACAAAGGTCCATTTAGTCACAACTATGGTTTTTCCAGTAGTCATGTATGGATGTGAGAGTTGGATCATAAAGAAAGCTGAACGCCAAAGAATTGATGCTTTTGAACTGTGGTGTTGGAGAAGACTCTTGAGAGTCCCTTGGACTGCAGGGAGATCAAACCAGTCCATCCTAAAGGAAATCAGTCCTGAATATTCATTAGAAGGACTGATGCTGAATCTGAATCTGCAGTACTCTGGCCACTTGATGCGAAGAACTGACTCATTGGAAAAGACTCTGATGCTAGGAAAGATTGAAAACAGGAGGAGAAGGGGACAACAGAGGATGAGACAGTTGGATGGCATCACCGACTCAATGGACATGAGTTTGAGTAAACTGCAGGAGTTGGTGATGGTCAGGGAAGCCGGGCATGCTTCAGTCCATGGGGTCACAGGGAGTCGATGTGACTGAGCGACTGAACTAAAAGTGGTGAAACTGAGGTACAGAGAGATTAACTTGTTCAAGGTTACATGGTCAGTGTGGTGAGTCAGATTGACTTTTTTTTATACCTTTCATTAGCTCTTGGGAAGAATTTGGCAAAAATAATGTAAAGGAAATCATGAACATTAGTTGGGTAAGGGATGTCGGGGATAGCATCTCATTATGGAAAAATAATGCTGTCTGCATGTTGGGATGACTCAGAGATTGTATCTTATTTTCCTTTCTTTCTTTCTTTTATAATCTCCAGTGCCTTCTGCTGGATACTTTACTGTTAATCTACCAGGATTAGTTCTTGATTCTGAGCCCAGGGTACAGTCACAGAAAGCTAAACATGTCAGAGAGGTAGGCCCTCATCATCTCAATCTCATGCCATGAGTGAAATCATTGGAAGAAAGAGCCTGAAAACCTCATCCGAAGAGATATCCCAGATATGATACACTCTTTTTGGGGGCTTAGATTTTGGTTGACACTTTCATATACTATAGTCATTCTTTAATTTAGTCATGTGACTCATTTGTATGTGTGTGCCCTCAGTCACTCAGCTGTGTCCAACTCTTTGTGTAACTCATTTTTTTGTTCATACATTTAACAAATTTTATCAAAGGCCTCCCAGGTGGCAGGGGTGCCGTGAGGTCCCGAAGGGTCAGATGGTGACAATGACCTTTGCTTGTTGAGCCTAGAGAATCGTGGGAGATCCAGACAATAAGCAAAATCATCCCACACCAGGAATTCACCCAGCTGCTCTTTTTTTTTTTTTCTTAGTTACCCAGCTGCTCTTAATCATGCTCCAAGGAGAGGAGCTCGGCGCTCCAGGGGTGGGTAAGAGAAGGCATTTGGCTAACATTTGATGATCATAGATCTTTTTCCCTGTCTATCCTCAGCTCTGTAAAAGACGTTGGAGATTTATGGAGGAGGAACTGGACAGAGGGCAAGTTAGAAAGAATGGATGAGGGGCAGAGTTGACAAACCCCTCCATAACACAAGGTGGCCCCAGGGACAGGAAAAAAGAAAACTCTACCTTGAGCAATGTAACATAACACATCTAAATCCTTGAATATATCACTGCATCATAGAAGGATAAGTAATACTTACACTAACTACCATTTTTAAGAAAAGTTATTGTATATTCATTCTACTCAACCCAGTAAAAGAGGGAAGAACACAGGGGAAGTTGAGAGTGAGTTCCATTAACACAGTAGAAGTCTTTTACTGTTTGAAAGTGTATGTGGTCAGTTATTTATGACCACATAAATGTGGTCAGACCAAATAAAATGTGCACAGTTTATTTATCCAGAATGTTGAATAAATGAGATTGCTGCCTACATTTACATAAACGTTTAAAAGCAACATGAATATTAATTTCAAAAGCATCACTAAATAGAAAGACAGTAGATCTTGGTTTCTGGTTCTAGCTGGTGACCAGGCTCTAGGTAAGTAATAATTGTGAAATAATTGATTGCTTTACTTTTCTTTCTACCTCATAATTATTATCTGTCATTATACTATTGTTTGTATCTTTGGGTCCAAAACTGAAGTGTAAGAATCATTCAGACAGAGACTTTGTCTTTCCTGCTCATGGTATATACTATTTAGAATAGTGCCTGGCATGGAGAAGACATTCAATTAATATTCACTGAGTGGGTGACTACATGAGATAATCATAGAGGTATATAATTGCCAACTAAAATCAACAAGTGGAAGAAGTGAAAGTATTTTTCAAAACCATAAGTATTTCACACATGCAAGGTGATGCTGTGTATTTGTTTTTTTTTTTTTTTTTTCATTTATTTTTATTAGTTGGAGGCTAATTACTTTACAATATTGTAGTGGTTTTTGCCATACATTGACATGAATCAGCCATGGATTGACATGTGTTCCCCATCCTGATCCCCCCTCCCACCTCCCTCTCCATCCCATCCCTCTGGGTCTTCCCAGTGCACCAGCCCTGAGCACTTGTCTCATGCATCCCACCTGGGCTGGTGATCTGTTTCAACCTTGATAGTATACTTGTTTCAATGCTATTCTCTCAGAACATCCCACCCTCACCTTCTCCCACAGAGTCTAAAAGTCTGTTCTGTACATTTGTGTCTCTTTTTCTGTTTTGCATATAGGGTTATCATTACCATCTTTTTAAATTCCATATATATGCATTAGTATACTGTATTAGTCTTTATCTTTCTGGCTTACTTCACTCTGTATAATGGGCTCAGGTTTCATCCATCTCATTAGAACTGATTCAAATGAATTCTTTTTAATGGCTGAGTAATATTCCATGGTGTATATGTACCACAGCTTCCTTATCCATTCATCTGCTGATGGGCATCTAGGTTGCTTCCATGTCCTGGCTATTATAAACAGTGTTGCGATGAACAATGGGGTGCACGTGTCTCTTTCAGATCTGGTTTCCTCGGTGTGTATGCCCAGGAGTGGGATTGCTGGGTCATATGGCAGTTCTATTTCCAGTTTTTTAAGGAATCTCCACACTGTTCTCCATAGTAATGCTGTGTATTTGAATTTTAGAAAAAAATGCAATTTGCCAAATGATAACTTGTCAAATTTTTTTGTACTACTAGCTAACTTTCTCTTTAAACATTTATTTCCTAAGTCTTTGTCTTCCAAGTTTTGTAATATTGCTCTTCATTTATGGTTCTGTAAAATCCCCTCCACCCTAGCTCAGTCTCTAGAGTAGAGATCCTTAATCCTTTAAGATTAAAGTCAGTGGACCTTTGTGAAATCCAGAGTGTTACCTCCTAAGACTTCATGTACTCCCTGAAATTGTACGCCAGGTGCAGGGGCCCTGTACATTTTACTGGAGAGAGTTTCCCTGACTTTTATCAGATTCTCAGTGTTTATGACCCTCCCCCAAGTTTAAAAAAATCATTGCTCTAAAATTGTGTATTTTCTTTTTACTTTTTGTTGCTCTCTTGGTTTTTCTTTTTTTCCTTGAGATGGTTTCATTTTCCTTTTAATGTTGATGATTGTATTTTGCTATTTAAAAATGCTTGCTGCTTGATTGTCCCCTGAGTGTGGTATTCCCGGTTTATTGCACACCTCTGATCCAGCCCTTCTCTCCGTCTCTCTTTTGTCTGGCCAGCAGTGTGGGCATGTGCCAACTGCAGGGTGGTCCTCTCCAGCCCTTCTGGGACCTTCACTTCTCCGTGCTACCCTAACGACTACCCCAACAGCCAGGCTTGCATGTGGACCCTCCGAGCCCCCACGGGCTATATCATTCAGATAACGTTTAATGACTTCGACATTGAAGAAGCTCCCAATTGCATTTATGACTCATTATCCCTTGATAATGGAGAGAGCCAGACGAAGTTTTGTGGAGCAACTGCCAAAGGCCTATCATTTAACTCAAGTGCGAATGAGATGCATGTGTCTTTCTCAAGTGACTTTAGCATCCAGAAGAAAGGTTTCAATGCCAGCTACATCAGAGGTATGTAAACCAAAGGCGGCGCCAAACTTCTGCTTTCATTTATCATGTTCAGCAATAAACACAAGGCCCAGAGGACACAGTTATGCTCTTTTATGTGAATATGAATGATTAGGATTAGAATTTAAGGGCAGCAGGAATCTGTTCATATTTTCTGAGCATTCTCATTAGCAATATATAGTTACCAGATCCAAAATCTGGTTACGGTAGAGCTGAAACACTTTTCAGTGTTTACATGGAGAACATTTAAAGGCTGTTTGAAAGATTCTGTGAATATCCCACAGCTAATAATTGACTCTAATTCTAATATCTCTCCAGCAAACATTCAAAGTATTCTTATTTATAAATCATTTTATTTTAGGCTTTTAAGATGTTGCTCTTAGGAATTATGCTGGAGAACAAATATAAGAAATAAAAATATACATTAACATGTAAAATGAGCTTTGTGTAACTGAAGCTAATAAATAACATAGCCTGAGGAAAGCCCCTTGAAAATGGCTAATTGAAAGAAAGAAATATATTTTTATCAGACATATTTCCTAGGTTCTGGCACAACAGAACATTGAAATTGAACCATTCTCTCTAGAACCTTTCTGTGCTGAAGGAAAACTCAAGTTTCAAGACTATGAGATTTAGTAATAATTTTTTTTCCATCCTGAGCTACTTAAGTAGGCTTTATTTATCAAAAAAAAAGAAACAAAAAAGAAAGGCAGCACTATGGAAATGCCTGACCCTTCTTATTACAATTTGTGCTTTTGATAGACATCTTTATTTACTGTTTGTGATTGACATTAGATATATATGTGGTTAACTGAAACATACATGCTTTAATTTTTCAAATAATGTTTTAAGGTTATAAAATATTACGGGAAATTTGAAAATTAAAAAAAAAATTAAAATTACCTACACATCTACCACCCAGACATAACTACTAATAAAATGTTGATGGACGTATTTCCCTCTGGCCTTTTTATTTTCACAATGCATATAGAATACTGGGTTTATACTGTATCTTTTTGGGTAGGTAGTCACTAAGTTGTGTCCGACTCTTTTGTGACCCTATGGACTGTAGCCCACCAGGTTCCTCTGTCCATGGGATTTCCCAGGCAAGAATACTGGAGTGGGTTGACATTTCCTTCTCCAGGGGATCTTCTCACCCAGAGATTGAGCATGCTTCCCCCGCATTGGGATTCTTTACCACTGCACCACCAGCGAAGTCCAAGTAGACCTGTATGCTGCTTTATATTTAAGAAGTGGACTAAACAATCATGATTCATTAAACTCCATCATGGGTTTTTGACCAGAATATTTACATTTAAAAGGATGTTTTTTTTACTGTAGAGCTATTCTTGATGTGTATTAAAATATATTCAAACCAGCATTCATATGAAGCCAGTGTAAACAGCTACTTCTCTCTCAAGTCAGTACATAATGTTTACCAATATCTATTGTTTGAGCCCAGAATGAAATCCATTGTATTACTTAATAATTTTATGTATGTCACAGAAGGACTAGGCTAAATACATTTTTAATTTTATTATGCACATAATAATAGTCATCTATATTAGTAATCAGTGATAGCTATATACAGCTTGGCACAGGTGCTGCTCTGGTGCTTTGCAGGTATTACCTTATTCAATTCTCATTAACCGCATATATAATTGGTGCCTTTCCCTTCATTTTATAGACATGGGGGCTAAGGCAGAATGACTTGGCCAAGGGAGATCCAATGTCTGTCCTTGAACCTTTGCTCCGTATTATCTCAGAAATTAGCTCACATGCCCAGAAGTCAAGGAAATGTGTCTTAAAATGCCATTTTTGTTTGTTTGGTTTTTGTTACAAGACTCCCTCTACTCAATGTAATTGTCTTTGCCTTTGATCCTAAAATAACCTGATATGGGAAAGACTAGTAAGATATGGGGTATCCAAAGGGAAAGGGTAGTATAGGAGTGTTTGGGTCAAATTAAAGGTGATGGTTAGTGAAAAACAGAACTATTAGCTACTATGTTTAAAAATTGTTTGAAAAGAAACATAGTTTTAAAAATCATAATGTATGAACTTTCCTGAAACCAGTAGTTTCCTTAATTTTTTTAATCTCCTTCAGTTCAGGGATTTAAAAAAAGAAAAAAAATATCACTTTGGAAGCTAGAACTGGAAGATTTAGGTGTGAGAGCCAACTGTGACTAGAGTTAAAATGGGTGGGGTTTCTTATTGGTATTGGTATTGGCATATGGTACTGGGTTGGCAATAGAGAGTGGTGGGCAGAGAAAGGGGAGAGGGTGGGGCAAACCGTGGGTAAAAGCCAATTAGCAGAGTGGAGGTTGGAGGTCTCAGACATCTTGCATCTCTTTAATCCATGTTCGAAGTTAACATGCTTTATCTGTTACTGTGTTTTGTTCTAGTTGCGGTGTCCTTAAGGAATCAAAAGGTCATTTTACCGCAGTCACTTGATTCTTACCAGGTATCTGTTGCAAAAAGTGTCTCTATTCCAGAGCTCAGAGCTTTCACACTCTGCTTTGAAGCAACCAAAATGGGCAAAGAAGACAGCGATTGGATAGCTTTCTCCTACTCAGGTGCATCCTTCCCACAATTGCTCAGTTTCGGAAAGACCAAGACTGGCTACTTTCTATCATTTTTTGGCTCAAAATGCTTCCTAAACAGTGCTTTACCTGTGAAAGATAAGGAAGATATTTTCACAGAAAGCTTTGAGCAGATCTGCATTGTTTGGAGTAGTTCTATGGGCTCCATTGGTGTAAATTTCAAAAGAAACTATGGAACAGTTTCATGCAATTCTACCACTAGTAAAGTTATTCCCGGGAATGGGAAATTGTTGCTGGGCTCCAACCAACATGACATTGGCTCTCTCAAAGGGGACATTTATAATTTTCGACTTTGGAATTTTACCGTGAGTTCCAAAATCCTCTCCAACCTCAGCTGCAGTGTGAAAGGGAATGTGGTGGATTGGCAAAATGACTTCTGGAATATCCCAACCCTAGCTCTGAAAGCTGAAAGCAACCTCAGCTGTGGTAAGTTCGTAGCATAGCCACTCTTTTCTTTTTTTTTTCTCATTGTTCTATGAATATGTTTGTCAACAAGAAATTATATAGACAGACATCTTTGTATATGATTACAAACCATACATATTCAACGAAGGCTTTCGGTCCTACCATTTTTAAGTTTTTCCTATGCCATAAAATATCAGTTTTCCCCAAGCATAAACAACAGTTACAGTTATTGTGTCTTAGATAGAAATGTTAACTCCAGGACCAAAACAGAAGAAATTAATGTTACAGTTTTTAATCACAAAGATGGTATAGTGAGAAACTGATCTTTGTCATCCTGGAATGCAGTTTCCATTACATTACCTAAACAACCATCACCTTAAAGAATGGTATGTATTTAGCCAGTATCAGAACGGTCCATTTTATGGAAAATCTTGATAATCAGGAATTATCAATTTTCTTTTCTTCCCCCCACTTATTTGAAAATGAGCATTTGTTGTCTGTTTCAAATACT
The DNA here is from genome assembly GCF_033118175.1 of Dama dama. NCBI lineage: Eukaryota > Metazoa > Chordata > Mammalia > Artiodactyla > Cervidae > Dama > Dama dama. The sequence goes on from NC_083706.1 coordinate 34,360,685, forward strand.
CTTCTCTTTTTGGTTGCTCTTTGAGAGACTTTAAATGCATTATTATTGTGAGTAGCCAACTGCAAAATATTTAGAGATATAATTCCATGTTATAACAATTACATTAAGAAAGACTTCTATAAAGTACTCTCTATGTACATAAGTCAATTCTGGAAGTCCTTATTTTACTCTAGGACTGAGATATAAAAAGTAAGAGGTCATTATCAATTTTCAGTGTCACATGACTAAATCTAAAGTGTTGATAACATGTTCTTTAGTCGCAGAGTTAACTCAATAAAGGAGGGAAAGAAAGGGCCTAATATTCAAAAGTCATCTGTAAGTGATTTTGCAGGGAATTCTATTGCAACTTGATTCCCAATACTTTCAAGAAAATAGGACCCATGCTGTAGACCTGAGGCCCCTGTCCTGTATCCTTGACCTGTGTTTGCCCTTCCAGCTGGGGAACTCCTGTCACCCACTTCCCTGTGTGGGCAGCCCATCTCTCAGTGTGGTCCACGGTGGCCCTGCAGATGGTGGGAGGCTGTTACGTGATGTCACTTGAGAGGTATTTCCTTGTGGGTTGTTGAAAAGAGGGTAAACCACAGCCCTGTTCCAGAAGGAGACTCTGGAACTTTGTAAGAGTTAACAGTGTAAACCAACATCCTCTCAGTCTGAGACTGGCTACAGAGGACAACCTTCAGGGACTCCTGAGAAGTCTTTCACTCTGCTAGGAAATTGAGAAAATCAAGTGTGTGTGTTTTGTGTGGGGTGGTGAACGGTGAGGAGAGGTCAGTGGTACCCTTCCTACAGTCAAGGAGATTATCTTTAGGGCCCTGTTTTCATTGTATTGTTGGCCATTATTTAAAAATCATAATATAGACTATTTAACATTTGCATTTCTATGGTATTTGAGAACTATGACCATCAGAAGAAAATTAGAAAAAGAATTTGGCTATGTATATTCATACTTGCTAGATACTTAGATGTTGCTTTAATATGTGTTGTGCTCTAGGTACTGTTTTAAGCACTTTATACATTGTAACTTATTCCTGCAACACAGATGCCATGAGGTGAGTTTTATGATTAACCCCATTTTGCAGATGAGTAATTGAGATACATAGAGCTTAAGTAGCTTCTCCAAGGTCATTTATCTTTTTGTTTTGTTTTTTTTAGGTCATTTAATTAATAAGTAGCCAGGTCAGAAACTGAAGCCAAAATGTTCAGTTTTAGAACTGTGTTTCCCTAAACTGTCTTTGAGAATAAGCAGAACTAGAAGACGAGATGTCCTGCTAGAGTAGGCAAGCCAATTCTTGTCCAGATGAGGAGGACAGAGGCCCAGGAGCCGTCTCTGGCTACAGAAAGCACTGCTGGCCAGAACACTAGCTTTCTCAGGTATTAGCATGGTATTTGTTTTAAACAAAATTAATAAGGGTTTTTTTTTCCCCCCTCCAGTGCTTAATACCTTGTTATAATAAAATATGAGGAATCTAGTATATAAAATTCCTAAACTTCTCCTAAGAAATCCTCTAGGCCAGGCATTGGCAAATGAGAAGGGCCTATGGTAGGTCACTTGTTTTGTAACTAAAGTTTTATTGGAACCTAGGTTTTTTATCACCTGTGGCTGCCTCTGTGCTCTAGCAGAGTAGATTGATTCTGAGAGATGACCTGGCCCACTATCCTAAAGAAAATCTGCCAACCCCTGAAACTAGACAAAAAAAACAAAGGGTCCCGTTTTCTGAAGCACACACTTCGTACAATACTGGGAAAGACCCACTAGATCTCTTGAGCCAGAGATAACAGGCCAGTCGCTTAGGGCTCATTTAGCCCATAGGCACGAGTGGTGACAACATTGATTTCTTTTCATTTATTTGCATTTCCATGCAGCACTTTTAAATAATGATTGATTTTCAACTTTAAAAAATTAGATTTCACATAAAAATGAATTTTTGGATTCCCTGGTTTTAAAAAAAAAAAATACGTACCTTAGTTTGTCTGACTGACCAACACAGCTGGAACTAAATGGTGACGGCCTCCTTTGAAGGGGCTTTCCAGGCCCCCTTGGCCCTTACCCCCACCCACCCCACCCCCCGTTTTCTCCCCACACCAGCCTGTTTAGATTAGCCTCTGGCCTAGGGAGGCACTTATGTTTGGGAATCCCAATTTAGGCCACTCCCTTCACTTTAAACAGGGCAGGAAACCGAAGCTTAGATAAAATAAGTGGCTGAGGCAGTTGGGAGGCTAAAATGCACGTCTCCTGTCCATTTGCCCAGGGAATTCTCATCCATTTGGGAATTCTCATATTTTCTTTAACACGGTCTTTAAGACTCCCTTCCAAGCCTTACGGTTACTGGAAGGCATCAGATCTATGCTTGTGGAGCTTAGCCATCGGTAAGTTTTCAAAATGACTTCAAAGGAGTAGCACAGGCTTACACAGTCAGTGTCTGAGTTCCTCTTCTTGACATTCCACAGTGACTCTCGGCACCCCCGTTCCGTACATTCAGATATCCTGGACTGTTTTTCAAGAGTAATAACGGGAGAGGGAGTTTCCTGCTGCTTAATCATAAGCTTTGGGAGTTGAAGAACCCAAGTCACTTATTAACTGACAGGAAATACCTGTAACAGAGATTACATCTGAGCTTGTTACTTAAGCAAAACTTGAATAAATGAAAAAATGTGTGCTCTGTTAACATTTTAACCTTTCCTTTTTTCCGGAACACCATGACTTTCTGTTTATGGTAATGGTAATTTCCCAAAACTAATGATCAGTACAGTAACCAATAGGAAAATAGAATTTCATGCCTAACATTCCATTGGCTTGACAATATCTGTTAAATATGAACTTTCATTCCAGAATCAACTTGTGACAGAAAATGAATTGATTTTTCCAAAGGTCTCTTGCTAAGTAAATTTTAATATGAAAAAAAGATGATGGAACTGAATTGACTCCTTTTAAAGCATCCTGCCTTTTGTTTCAAATATTGACTATCCTAGCAATAAAATCAACATGTTATTACTAAATTTTTAAATAACTTTATAGTTGTATTTTTATTTTCCCATGCTGTTCTAAGCACAGTTAGGGAATATATCTAATTAAGAAATTTTCAACAGGTTTTTTTTTAAATTGAAATATAATTGATTTTCAGCAGGTTTTTTTTTTTTTAATATGGTTAATCTTGTCAGTCCTTTTCAGAAAGAAATGCTTTATTTAGCAACAGTTCTTTTTCTTTTTCTATCATCATTCTTTTTCTTAAGACAATTTTATTAAACAGTACTGGGTTTATAACCTCGGTGGATAGACGGTTTCCCTAATGGACTCTTTAATTATAAGCTCAATCATTTGCCTCTGTTATGATTCAGGTTTGAAAGTGAAAAGTGAAACTGAAAGTTGTATCCAACTCTTTGCAACTCCATAGACTATACATTCCTTGGAATTCTCTAGGCCAGAATACTGGAATGGGTAGCATTTCCCTCATCCAGGGGATCTTCCCAACCCAGGGATCAAACCCAGGTCTCTGGAATTATGGGTGGATTCTTTACCAGCTAGCCACAAGGGAGCCCAAGAATACTGGTGTGGGTAGCCTATCCCTTCTCCAGTGGATCTTCCTGACCTAGGAATCAAACTGGGGTCTCTTGCATTGCAGGCGGGATTCTTTACTAACTGAGCTATCAGGGAAGCCCATGATTCAGTTTTAGGTGGCTAATGTCCATCAATTTCCACAAAGAACAGACAATGCCTTCTATACCAGTTTTATTTATTTTACTGATGACTGGACTTTCCTGAGAAGTGGTACTGTATAACTCAATGAATAGTTTAAGTTCAAACAAATTGCATTTATTTAACAAGCATTTATTAATCACTTCCATTTATTAACCACTGTGAATGTAGAGATAAGATATAATTCATAAGTATCCAACTTTGATGTTTTTCCTTTCTAGACGTTTTTGGATTTGGACCGACTTTTGTTTTCCTCTCTGCAGTTTTACACTTAATTGCCAAGACTTCATCAGCTCTTGGATTCCTATCCTTTCATTTTCGGTTGTTACAGTTCTGTCCCTCAGAGCCATAAAACTCTGATTTCACTATTGGCTCCTTCCCTTCATTCCTAACAAATTATTGAGTGTAGCATTTTTAGATGACTGAATTTTTTTTAAATAACAAAGATGAAATCACTTATTTTTACGAAGGACTTTGTCTTTTGAAGATGCCCAAACTCTTTATGAGCATAAGTGGCATCCAAAAATAATCTTAAATGCATTTATGAAAAATTTGAATTCAATTTAGTAACAATTACAAAGGGGGAATTGAAAGGAATTAATATTTGTCTTACTAGTGCAACTCACTTGAGAGTTTTAGCTTTGTCAACTATTGTTTGGATTGTCATTAAGTAGGGTGTGAGATGAGTGGTTAGCTAAGTCAATCTCTTTTTACTACAAGTTGTATAAATATTGACTCCTCTCTGTAGCAAGATTTTGGAAGAACAAAATATAGAGAAGAAAGGTTAACAGCTTTATAGCTTTTCATCAACTGCGCTTTTTCAGAGAGTACCTTTTTAAAGGAAATTTGGCTTTAATTTTTGCAGCTAATATTAAGTAGATACCTTTAAATCCCTTTGTAGTATCCACAAATACCAGAGGCTATACATAGGTCATATTCTGAAAGCAATTTCTTAATGATAAATATATCCAGGAGAAAGAACTGTCTCTTCTTCCTTAACAGTGTTCTGGTTTGTAAATCTATCCACCTAGAAAAATCGATTGGAAGAATGACTTCTATGTAGATATGCCAGAAACTGAACTGACTGCAAATGAAAAGTTTGTGCACATTTTTAATAGTTTATGTATTTGTTCATGTAATTTGGTGTATTTGTAATGTAAGATTTCATTTATCAATATTCCGGGCCTTTCTAATTAAATCTGTCACTTGTATTCAAACCATTTTCACTGAAACAGACTTCAAATGTAATTCCTGTTGCTATACTGAAGCATCATAAAATAGCATTTATAAAGTATTTATAAAGCATTGTCAATTTGCTAAACTAAAAGTACCCAGGAAGGAACAGCTGATAATACTGAGAAACAAATGTTACAATTTTCCATGACAGGTATGTCACAGAGTGAAATTTAGACTTGCTACCATGCAATCATTCTGGTGAAATGTTAAAGAAAATTGTTAAGTGTCTTACTCTAAATCCTAAGTCTTCTGATTTTCTTTCCTTAGTTCCACCTCTCAGCTCTTTGATACCTTGCGGTGGATGTGTAGTTAGCCCGAAAGCTTCTTTCCCACAATATTGTTCCCTTATCTCCCTTTGTCTTCCAGAGATACTCTATCAGTGCCAGAAGGGGCCCTAGGAGCCTGTGTCTGCCAACATTGTGTGCGATATGAGCAGCACAGGAACTCCGTCCAAGGGTCTCCTCTCCTGCATGTTATGTTGGCTGAGATTTCCTCGGTCATTTTAAGTTTTAAGAGCTTTGTAGTGTTCAAAAGTTCCTTACTAAAATGTAAATGCCTAAAGGAGAAGTTAGGTCCTGCAAGAAGGGGGCATCAGTTCAGTGTGATGGGAGGAAATAATGGGCAGAAAACATTCAAGATCAAATTCTAGGCTGGCTTCAGCTTCTACCTCTCACAGACTCTTTCTCCATAGTACACTTGCTATTAAGTTTTTAATCTTTGACACGGCCCCCCGCCCGCCCCATCTCTGCTTCCTTTCGTAGCCAGGCTTTCTCTTTTTTGCATTCACTTCTCAAACATTGGAAATCTAGAATTCATTGTTCCCACGCTACTGAAGGGAATTTCTGTAGAGCTGTTAGCGAAATTCCAAAATGAAGGGTCTTCTCAGTCTTTATCATTGTGGACCTTACTGTGTACTCGATGTGGCCACACCCTCCATGAAACTTTCTTGAGTTCTGTAAAATCATTGACAAGAGCTATTTTTGCCTTCTCAAATCTATAGCTCTCTCTCTTTTTTTAAAAAACTCTAATACTTAAATATAGGAAATCTGTGGTTCCATCAAATCTACACCCTTGCTCACGTGATCTCAAACACATCTGTAGCTTCCTTGTTAGATCTCTTACAAAAACATATACACCTGCTCATGTACCAGATGGCACATGATACCTCAGTTCCTATTACTGGACTTACTTTTAGCCCACCCCATCTGAGTTTGCTTTTCTTCCAGCATTTACTGTCTGAGACCATTATGTACCAATTTCTCAAGTTGAAAGTTAGAAAAATTTTCTTCTGTTCTTCCTATTCTTTCTCCATTCTTCAATTAGTCACTAAATAAACCCTATCTATTCCATCTTCAAGTCTTGTATCCATCTCTTTCTGTCCATCCTCAATGGACTCGTGATATGAAGCCTGAATTATTAGTCTTATTCAGGCTTCTTGTATCTCCTCTCTTTTAGTTAGTTATGGAGCTTCAAAACTGATTGTTTTTAAATTTAAATCTAATTTTCTCACTAAGTTCCCTTTTGCTTTTTCTGTTTCCTTTAAGAAAGAGTTCAAAATGTTCATAGTCATTCATAATACATTCAGTAATTTATTCAATAAACGTTGAGGACCCAGCTACTATGTGTGAGGGATACACCTTCAGAAGAAAGACACAAAGTCCCAGAATTCATAGTGCCTGCATTCTACAAGGCCCCGTACAACTGTCCATTGCCTCTATATCTGATCATTCCTACCAGTTTTCTACAAATGTCCTACTCCAGAAATGCCATGCCGTTTGGGTTCACAGACGGTTTGACTACATTCTTGGTATGCGCATGTGCATGCTTAAGTTGCTTCGTTCATGTCCAACTCTTTGTGACCCTGTGGACTGTAGCCTGCCAGGCTCCTCTGTCCTTGAGATTCTCCAGGCAAGAATACTGGAGTAGGTTGCCATGACCGCCTTCAGGGCATCTTCCTGACCCAGGGACTGAACCCACATCTCTTGCATCTCCTGCATCGGCAGGTGGTTTCTCTATACCACTGGTGCCACCTGGGAAGCCGCCTTCTGGGAATTTGTCTCTGTAATTCAGTCTGCCAGTAATAACCATCTAGTTAATCTTTGTAAAGGATTTTTTATTCACCCTTCTCACCAAACTGCTGGTCACATGCTCCTTTGGCCCACTATGCATCTATATTTCTCTGTTAAAACGGTGAAGCCACCTCCCATTCATGTCTCTCTGAGAGCAGAGACATAGCTTTACAGCATTCTTCTAGCCTCCCTGTCTCTCGTACTGTTAACAGCGAATGAATGTTTATTGAATGAACATGTAAAGGTCTGTAATAAAATCTTCTTGCTAGCTAACATCACAGACCAGAAGCCCAAGGGTTGGCTCTTTCTAAAATAAAATGATTTCTTTCTTGGGCCAGTTCCTTGAGGCAATTAAGAATGAAGAAACTATGCTTCTGAGATGCTGCTAAATTGTTGGGATGCTTTCTGCTTAAGCACACAGTTAATCTAATTAGACATCTTTTGTTGGCTCATGTACCTCCTCTCTCTTCATGTACCATTGCCACAGAAAGTTTGGAAAATGTTTAAATATTAGAATATAGTTACTATTATAGAAATATTCTTTAAAAATTCAGTATAGGTGTGTATGTATATATATGTGCATTTTCTTGTTGTTCAATCGCTCAGTCATGTCCGACTCTTTGCAACCCTATGGACTGCAGCATGCCAGACTTCCCTGTCCTTCACTATCTCCCAGAGCTTGCTCAAACTCATGCCCTTTGAGTCCGTGATGCCATCCAACCATCTCATCCTCTTTCACCCTCTTCTCTTCCTGCCCTCAGTCTTTCCCAGAATGAGGGTCTTTTCCAATGAGTTGGCTCTTTGCATTAGGTGGCCAAAGATTTATGTGTATGCATATGTTTGTATTTACTCTTCTGTCCTTAATCATAGTAAAATATGCTTTGTGATAAGTTTAGCCCATCTTCCTCACCCTCAACCTGTTGATAAAAGCCTGTTAGTAGCCAGAGAGAGATTTAGTGCAACAGAGAAAATCCACTATTTCTACTAGAAAATCAGCTCAAATTTTGTTTCCTGCTGAGGATGAGTCAGCAAAACTTGAAATAAAAAGGCACAGAGACCAACTTGAAGTCACGGAAACTTATTTCTGGAATTGTAGCTAGTATGTGCTAGGACCTGTGAACCAAAAATATGTATTTTATGAGCAATAATAATATCCATGTTCACTTTTGAAACTTATCTTTCATGTTCTTATTATTTCATTTTGTATGAATTTCCACTAAAGCTTTCTAATTTGTTTTGTGTAAAGGTCCTAAACTCTTTATGCACAGTTTAAGGGGTAGTAGCACTTCTTTTCCTTTCGTGTGTGGATAGGGTCAGTAGATTGAGTTAAAGATTTTGAGAGAAATTTCAGTAGCTTGATTTTACATTTGTGGAAATTAAGACACAGAGACTTTCTTGATGTTAAAATATTACCAGTGGACTCTCCCAGGGCTGATCCTTTTACACCAATCAAATGATTCATGATTTTTTTTGTCTGGATAATATCACTAAATCATAAGTCATATTTGTACAATCTTTCTGTGTTGATCAAGGTTCCTACCTGATTCCACTCCCAGCAGCAGAACTAGCCAGCTGTGCAGATTTGGGGACCCTCTGCCAAGGTAGGGAGTCAACATCGTCCTCTGGAGTGTCTGTTTCCTACTTGCTGTTTTGGAAAATGTAATTGTCATTGTTTTGAATTTTATCTTCGTTTTCGCTTGAGAAGCCAGAAACCAGCAAACCAGAAGAATTTCTGGATGTGTTTTAGTTGTGTGGGTGCACAGTGTAGAGAAAGAATGCATTCACACACTGGATGACCACATTTCCATAAAGCACTGAGTTTTTAAAATGTGAATAATTATATGCTATTAGGAAGGGTTGACTTCATTTTTTCCCTCTATTTCGTCTCAAAAATATTGTTCAGTATAAATATAGCCATATAATATTTTGAAAAAGTATTCATGTCTAAAAAACAAGAGAAAAAATTAAGTTGAATAGTCAGTTAAGTTTAAGACAAGGCCATGAGGCAATTTATCATGTGCAATGTAACTTAAATATTAAGATAAAAAGTTATCTTATTACTAATATGAGTGTAATTTTATTAATTATTACAGTGCATAATGACTATACTATGATCAGTATTATAATTATATATTATGTATTGAATAGTTGCATGCTGAATAATCCATAGTTGCATAAGTTTTAAAATATTTTGCTTTAATTTTGTCATTGCTTCTTCTGATTATCCATGACCCATTTCCATCCATTTATTCTATTATATACTTCTTTTTGAAGTAGCATTTCTATATGCCACATTAAGAATCATGACCATGCCTTTTGTAAAGTTGGATCTTTTTTTAAGAAGCTCATAGGATTAAAGTGACGGGTTAGAAGTGAGACTAATAGAATAGAAACCTAAGCTCTCTTTTATAGTTTCACTGTGGGTGTAGGGTAGGCAGGGAGAAGGGGTGCAACTCATTATTATTTTTCTTTTCTGAGACATTATTTCTTGATATTATTGTCGATGAATACCTTAAGATAATAAAGTCATTAAGTAGTTTCTTTTGATGAACTCAGTGTGGTTTTAAAATAGTTAAATGAAATTTTAAAAAGCCTTAATTTTGCTTCGTTCAAGCGTGAAGGTTTTTTTTTTAATTTTAATTTTATTTTTTTCTTTTAATCTGAGACTTAGATGTATTTTGCATTACATAAATATAACTGTTCACAATTTAAAAATATAAAAGATTTCAAAAAGAATCATCATTCTTAAGTGTTGCATATTATTTTGAAATGAAAAAATTATTTTAATTAAGAATAGACATTTTGAATAAGGAATTCAATATTTTCTAAAGATCCTTTGGAAAGTAATTCTTTTTATAATTATTGAAATGTTTTAAATTTAGGTAATTTTTTTCTAATTAAAAAATCCCAACCCAGGGATCAAACTCAGGTCTCCCTTGTTGCAGGCAGATGGATTCTTTACTGTCTGAATTACCAGGGAAGTCCATTTAAAAGAAATATGTAACAAATAGTTATTGTAAGTAGAAATGTACATCTTATACAAATATACTCCTAAGATAAACTAAAGGAAAATTATGTGTATAGTTATTTTACTACTTACATTGTTCTTCCAGAATCTTTTAGAAAGATATATTACCAAAGCATTACATAGGGTTTAATCTTTGAGTTTTAGTAGAATCAGAAAGATAACTTTGACATACTGCTTTGAAAAATCCCTCCTGTGAGGCTTGCCCTTATGAAATCCATTTTGTCCATCAGTGTTTAGTAAAGTTATTGGGATCTTTAGATGATTGATGTCATCCACACAATTCATTCTCTTTTTTTCCCTCACATTTATCTTCTCTAGGAGAAGTATATTTTCTTCTGAAATTTTATTTTGCTACTCTCAGTATATCAGAAAGACTAACTTAGTTTAGATAATTTTCAAGCTGACAGGTGGTGTTCAGACTTCCCTCTCTAGCCTTTCTTTTTATAGACTTAGGAGACTGAATTCTAGGAAGGTTTACTCATCTGCTGTGTGATCATCAGCCTCTTGAGGGCAAACTTAGGTCTAGAATCTGAATGTTCCTTCTCCATTCTCTTTGTGCCAGTTTCAGACTCTTGTACAAGATGGCACCAAAGACCATGGGAACAGATTCTTAATGTGCTATAGAAGGCATTGCTTCATTTTATACATTACAACTTCAAAACTTGTGTTTAGTGGCAAGAAATGGTTTCTGTTCCTCCTCTATATATTTTCATGCATCAATTATAGATTGCTTATCCATATTAACTTTCATGTGCTTTTTGCAAAATGACATCTTTCTCATCTTTATTACCAGCTACTGTAAACCCCCCTAGTACTACATCACCCACTGTCACCACTAACATGCCTGTTACTAACAGAACCGATACACAAAGGAATGGTAAGAAATCGTTACCTTTTATGTTTGTGGTATGTCTGACTTGATGAACACCTGTATTCCAAAGGTGGAAATATCTAATGTTCCAACAAAGTGTCTTTTGTTAGAATCAATTGGTACATTTGTACATTTGCAAGACTAGTAAAATAAATACCATTTGATTGCCTTGAGTTCCCCGAATAACCAATGGAATGAGTACACATCAAAGTATCACATCTATGAATTTTAGCTAAAATTTCTTTCAAAGGAAGCTTTCAGAGAAAGACTAGTTAAAAGGAATGAGTTTGCATTATACTAGAGACCCGAGAAGAAAAATATTTATAGCATTCTGTCAGATTATTCTCTAAAGAAACCTGTTTTAAAGAATTTTGTAATCTCAAAAAACTACATACTTTTAGTAATTTAATTTCTCACTGAGGCCAACTTTATGTTCAAACATTTAGATCATTTTTATACAGTAATACTTTGCTCTTTGTTTTTATTTGTTGAGGGATAATGGCTCCCTCCAATATTCTTGCCTGGAGAATCCCATGGACAGAGGCTCTCAGTGGGCTACAGTCCATGGATTCGCAAACAGTCGGACGCAGCTGAGCAACTACACACACACACACCATAGTTAGAATGTGATTGGATATTAACTAAATTATAAATCAATTTTTGACTGACGAAACTTCAAGTAACTACCAATACCTCCTGTTTTTTCCTTGTACAAATACATTTCTGTTTATATTATTTATAATTTGCAAAGTTACAGTAAGATAAGCAATGAACCGGGGAAATGTCAGGTTGATTATTTAATCTGCGACCTATATTGACTACATCCATAGCTTTTTGGTAATTCAGAGTAAGTGGATTCAGTTTCTTCTGAAAAAGAGAAATTCCAATCAGGTGAGCACACCATTGCCTCAAACACAGTAATATTCTCAAATATGAGGTATTAGAAACAAAGGAATTTTCTCAACCTCAATCATTTAACTTGCAAGGCCAAGACATCTGTGATGTATCACCAGGAAGCAAAACCCAGAGAAGAGAAACTGGCATAGTTCATTTTTTCTTTTGGCTTTGGGGGTTACATCAACTTCCTCTGTAAGGACATTTAAATTGAAAGTATGGAATATTTTACATGAAACATAGATATAAATTTCATTAGGGTTATAAAGACATCGATTCAGGGAAGTGTTTATGGTTATTCTGGTAGTTACGCCAAGGAGATTTATGATGGAGCAAAAATTCCAGCAACCCCCAAGAAAGCAAAAGCAGCTGAAATTTCCAGTGCATATTTCACATGGACTCTAGCCAGTAGATGGGAATATTATAATTCTAACTAAGTATTTCACTCTTTGTATGAACATACAAAGAGCCTCTGTGGCATTCTCCCTCCAGGACTGGCACATCCTCTACTGCCCAAGAACGTTTACATGATGCTTCAGAGTCCTCGCCTTGGTGGAGTGGAGCTGTATTCACTCAATCATGTCATTTCTGACATTCTTGAAGAGAGCCTTGTTCAGTGCATCTCTCTCTGCGTCATAACCTTCATGGGCATTTCAACAAAAAAAGCAAATGTTAGAATCAGTTCAGATGGTTTGATTTGGCCACTTGAAAGAAAGAAAACTCGAATTCAGATCATTCTTGATAAAAATGTAATCCGAGCACTTAAAAATATTTGAAAGTCCTCATGTTGTAGAAATAGTCTCAAATTGTGTTCTCAAATTTCTGCAGCATCTCAATTTTACCACATCCTTGAACCGTCTCTACCATTTATAATAGGTTTTATCCCCCCCCCCACAAATTGACTCACTTTTTTACTTAAACATTTATATTTATATGGGAAAATATCACAGTTGTAAACTGAAACTAGTGCTGCTTGTCTTAAAATAGAAGTGTAAAGTGAAAATAAATATAGTGAAAACAATGCTACTGAATTCTCTCTATATCCAGTTGTCTTCTCACATCTCAGCACTTGAAGCCTTCATTTTTTTTTTTTTTTAAAGGGAGGGTTACAAGACCCACTGTAATTAATTTTTTTGTCTTTGGTGTAGTTAAATTTGAAATAATTGAAAAGAGAATTACTTGTTTACCTTGTGAATAAATGGGATTTAATGTCCTATTCTAGACTATCTGAGATCATTCACATGCTATCAGCAATGTCAAATACACTTTTCTTGGGAAACTGATGTGATAAACATTCTCAGGCCTCAGATCTGATATATTAGAGAAGGCTGTTTTGTTCACTGTCAGAAAGATACACAGCTATCAGATCTGTTATCTACCTTATCCACTCTTATAAACTCTGCACTATCAAAGAAATCTACTAGCAAAGAAATCTAATTCATCAGTCATGATATGCTGGTGTGGTGAGGGATGAGGGATTTAAATTGTTTGGCAATCAGATGTATTTTTAGAGTATATCAAGAGACTTTGTTTTCATGGCTTTTGTGAAATGTCCATATTCCCTTGCATAAAGTTATTTCTGTTATTTTTCAATAGGATTTTAATCTGATAGTTCAGATTATATACTAAGAAAATTTTATCTTTTAAGCTACTTTTCACAAACATGTTTCAGTATATGAGGAACAATTTAGGTGTTCCCACAAATAACTTTTGTGCCTTTTCCATTCCACTGCATTCCCAAGAAGAGCTCTTGGACTTATTATTATTTCCATTCCAAATCATATGTTCTATGCTTGAAGCATCACTGTACTGCTGCTGAATATTAAACTTTTGTGAGGTTAGCACAAGCAATCAAAGTAAGAAACTGACTTTGTTAGTCCTTATTATTCTTCTAAAAACCTACAAGTGCAAATTGTACCACCGCTTCTAGTTTCTCACATACATTTCACTACTCGAAAAAATTTACTATCAGGGTATTCATGTGGACCCAATGATCAATCTAGCTTTATATGCCACATAACTTAAATTGTATGTGTGGTGAGCAGTACTCCAGTCATATGATAAATGCCACTGTCTGCTATAATTGCCTCTGCACCAGTCAAAGGAGTAATCTTCAATGTAGAATAACGTTTAATTTCTACTTTAAAATCTATCTTTTCAAATGTATATTTTAAAACCTACCTTTTCAATCCTACTTCATTCCCTTGAATGGAGAATAGTCTCATTTCCAAATGTTCCAAGAAATTCTGAAAAGAGTGTTAAGAAAATTAAAAAAGGAAAAGATCTACAGGCAGGCATAAGTTTTGATACCAGATCTGTTATGGCAAGTAATGGTTTCTGCTTTGAAGTTTTGTCGGGCTGGAAGAGTCATCTAATTGGAAAAAAGTGTCATGCATTCTTTAGACTGAGATGTCATTATTAGGACAATACATACAGCTTTTGAAGTCTCTGGAACAGATGAAGATTTGTGAATAGCTTTCTTATTGAGAAACCATAGGATTCGTTATATCTGTAGGAGAAAGTGACTTGATTACCAGGATGACCTGGAAAAGTCTGCATCGGTGTGTCTCAATTGTGCATTTTCTGCAGTGGCAATGTTTAAGCCAGTTATTTCGCTGCTGTCCAAAACCTTTCTCACCAGACCTTCAGTGGATATTTTATCTTGCTTTGGCAATTCATTCTTGAGTATTTCTTTGGATTACTTGTTGACTGCATTATCCAAAAATTTTATATAAGTATAACAAGCAGACAGCATTGAATAATTTTTGCTGAATATATAAATATCTCATTCTGAGGCTTCTGAAGCAAGACTATATAAAAAAAGATCCATAGCATGGGCGAATCTCCAACGCTTAGGGGTAGGTTGTTTGGTATAGTCATATATTTTATTTGCCGTAAACAACATAACACTGGGGAGAGTCCTATAGGGATTTAGACTGACTCTGATATGGAATGTCTTTCTCATTTATAAAAACAGTGAATTAGAAAAAAAAAGTGAGAAATATTTTAAATTAAAAAAAAAATCTTAAATGTTTGGATGCTTCTGTAAAATTTCAGAAATGTGAGTGATTGAAAATACTCACTTTTAATATTTTGCAGGATTCTCCTGAGAGGGCAAGACTGCAATTCCTAACACAGACACACGCTTTAGATCTCCATCTAGTGGTAGCTTGTCAGTTTTAATACTTAACTGGCATCAGGGAACATGCACAGAATACCCCTTAATTCCTAACATTGGTGTAGAATCTTGGACTTCTGGAACTTAAATTCCCTCTGAGTCATTCATAATGTCCACGATTTGATATAATGAGGTCTACAGTGTAAATTTGTTTGTTTGTTTGCCTGACTTATTATAATTTATTTTACATACACTTGTAATTTTTAATTCAGAATATTTTTTAAAGGAAGATAAAGTCAAGGTTATTAAAATATCTGAAGAGTTTTAGAAGCTGGACTTCTAATAACTTAGTATGCATAAATTGAACCAAATATCCTTGGACTTACACTGATCTCATAGACATATTATTACATCTGGGAGTGGTGATTTTTTTTAAAGCATGAGTTTCTTACCTCTGTACTGGAAAACATTCCTGTAGGAATGTGACTGGAATTTGCATTTTGGTAGATTTGGGAGTTCCTAGGAGACATACTTTTGTACTTTTATGTACTATTTCCCCCAAATCTTCAATGAATCTTTTCCCCATTGTTTTAATAATATATTTTTACATTTGCTATGCATATTTTGGCTTCCCTAGTGGCTCAGCAGTAAAGTCTCCACCTGCAATGCAGGAGATACAGGTTTGATCTCTGGGTTGGGAAGATCCCCTGGAGAAGGAAAGGACAACCCATTCTAGTATTTTTGCCTGGGAAATTCCATGGACAGAGAAGGCTGGCAGGTTACAGTCCATGAGGTTACAAAAGAGCTGGACATGACTGAGCGACTAAACAACAAACAACATGTGTATTTTACTCATGTTTATAAGCATGGAGATAGATGATTAATTGGCAATAATGAAGAATCAATGTTTTTTCCTGTATGATCTACCATATTTAAAAAGAATCTTTTTCTCGTTACTATTTGTAGTAAGATCTCCTTTAGCACATATCTAGAGAAATTTAGCAAACCTTGGCTGGTCAATTTGATTTTCATTAAAAAAAAAGAAAAATATATATGTATGGCAGACTGCTTTAAAGATTGCACTTCTGCAAAAAAGCACAACTTCCTTCTGACATAGGATTTTCTTTTACAAGCAAGTCCAGTTAAAAGTCCATCTGCAAATATTCTATTTTCCTCCTCTACTTGATACAAATGACTGCACTTATGGAATTTTGATAAAAAATCTGGTGAAAATGAGCCCAGCAACTTAAGTAGAAGAAAATGCTTTATTGGGGCAGGGGAAAGAGGATAGAGAGAGTAAGGAGCTGTGGGTGAAAAATACATGATACCTATTCTTTTCCAAATTAAGTTCTGCCCATCATCTTACTCAAGTTTTTGCATCTCAAACTATCATTCTTCATAATGTTAGAAAAGGATAATTTTTGGTTACAGGAAATTTTTGGTGTACATGAAGAATCTTTTAACAGACAGTAGGGAGAAGTGTATAGAATTAAGAATTATGAAGGAACATATATAGGTGATAATTTAGAAGCAATGACTTATCTATAAGTAAACTAAATGATAACTATTTCTAAAAAGTTGCAAGGTCACTGAAAATTACCTGTACAGAAAATTTCTATACCTATGTAGAAGGCATTTCTTAGTTGCTCAGTCGTGTCCGATTCTTTGCTACCCCACGGGCTATACAGTCCATGAAACTTTCCAGGCCAGAATACTGGAGTGGGTAGCCTTTCCCTTCTCCAGGGTATCTTCCTAACCCAGGGATCAAACCCAGGTCTCCCGCTTTGCTGGTGGATTCTTTACCAGATGAGTCACAAGGGAAGCCCTTGTATGAAATTATGTCATTATAAATGTAAGCTGATAAATGTATGACTGTAAAATATGACTAACGGACTGAATCCTATTTCCAATGGACAGATGGGATTATTTATAGAATTTCCATAGTGATTCAAAACATCCTTCCTCACCCCGAGGTGAAAGTACAGAGCAAGGTGGCAGAATGGGTAAGTGGATTGTAAAATTTCTGTTTTGGGGCTTTAAACTAATCTCTGGAAATCTGGGAAAGACTCTACTGTCTAACTGAACCCACAGATCATACTGAAATAAAGATGTGTGGAAGTGTAAGTGAAGTATTGCACTTTTGAATGGAAAGTGAGGTATAGTTGAATAAAGGACAAGAAAGTGAGCCTAATGGACTATTATGTCAAATAAGAAAAGAACAGCACAAATGGAAAAGTATTTTGAGAGGTATCTTTATTTACTGTAATAGTCGTACATTTTTAGCACTATTTGAGTCTTTGATTCAAAAACCAAGTTTATAAAAAGTATATCATGAATACCTTCCACCCATCCTTGACAGTCATCTGCCTGGAAACCAACTTATCTGCTTGGAAATCACTGTGAATTTTTCTTGTTTTTTTCCCAAGAATTTGTGAATGTAAAAGAAAATGACTATACATTCTTATGTTTTTCTTTTTACATTAAAAATAGAATATTGTACACACCATTCTACACTGTACTAGATATTTTGGTTATAATTTATTTAACCAGTATTCTGTTGGTGAAAATTTTGGTAATTTCTAATTTAAAAAACTAAACATTTAATTTTATTATTTTATAAATGTGTGTTATATATATACATTATATAAATACACGTTATAAATACATGTTAATGATTTTTTCCTTCTCTGATATAATATCAAAAATTTAATTTCCCATAGGTTTATATTTTTTATTTCCTATCTACAGCATACTTTGGAACCTTGTACTGCTTTTATTTACTACTACAGTTCAGACAATTTTTGTGGAAAAAGTAATTTGTCATTTAGGTATACATTCTGAAGTAACAAAAATGGGTTTCTTATGTGGCAGGGCATATATACTAAGGCCACATTTCTAATAAAAGAAAGTTAAACCATACACTGAGAGATAGTGATGATAATACTATATATATATAAAAGTATATATACTTTCTTCAGATATATGTATATGTATATATATTTGAAGAATGGTAGGAAAACATAGTTTTATTTTTAGAGGCTGCATCCTTTGCAACAAGTTACCCACAGAAAACAAAAGTATGTAATTAACAACTCTGTTACAAAAATTGAGGCGGGGGAGTAAAATCTAGTAGAAACCAAAGAAAAGTACTACTATCAACTTTCTGGAATGACATATTAATCTTAGCAGCTACTTCAAACACTAGATGTATTGAATTTCTAAATAGAGAGGGCTTTACTGAATGAGTTTAATCTTGCATCCCGTTTTCTTTCACATTCTTCTTTCTGCTTTTTTAAAGTCAGAATGTTTTCAAAAGATAAAGTTTTTTAAATTTATTTTATTGAAGTATAGTTGATTTTCAATGTTGTGTTAGTCAAAAGATAGAATTCTTTTTTCTCATTCTCAAATGAACCACTTCTAATGTTATTAATTCTGTAAATCAGCATTCATTGGGGAGTTTATGCTTTAGGCAAGGTATAATTTTACATTTATTTCATGCATGGTTTTCAACATAGCATCACTTTTTATCTGAAACTAAACTTTAATGGACATTTCTCCTTAAGATGTAAGATACGAAAGCAGGTGTTTGGTAACAGAGAAAGTATAAGTGGTGTCCCTATTTCATATTATTACTATTTACAATTTAAAAATAATTTAATGCTTCTTTCCAGAATTTCCTAGAATTTACATTCAATTTAAAAACGCTCACAAGGAAGGCTAAATGTGTGTATGAAACAAGACCTAAAAAAACTCTTTGGAGGTGATATATAAATAAGAGAATTTCATGTCAGTAAAGAAATCAAAATATTTTGTGATTGTATTGGACATATGTAAGGTTGTTGTTTTTGTTTTATGGAAAGGAATCCATTGCTTCATTAAAAAGTTTAGTGCTGAGACTCATAAAAATTGTTAAATGACCACATAATTATCAATAACACAGTTCTCTATAATGTTGAACTTCTCTTTGTTTTTAGAGGTCTATATTGTTAATTTATCATTTTTCTTACTACTAATATTCTTATAAGATGGTAATTGCTAGAAAAACATGTGTTAATGCACCTCGGTGTTTGTTGAATGAAGAATGTGGAAGGTGTGTATTATGCTAGTCTTTCCTGTGTATTCTATTGTGGATAAGTTCTCAGCATTATAGCTAACTTGAGAGCCCATTATAGAGAAAGCCCTAATAATATAGGCTAAAGAGGAAAGTATAATGTTTCCATTCAGACAGACTTGGGTTCCAGTCTGGGATCTGTTACTTCTTAGTTGCAGCTGGGTGAGCTATTTCATCTCCGTGAAGCTTCGTTCCTTGGTGTAACGGGTGGGAGGATAGTGCAGATAATACCTATCTCATTAGCTGTTGCGAGAATAAAAGAGAAAACACTGGTAAATTTCTTGGCATACAGTGCCTCAGTAGCTGTTGTCTGTACCTTTCTTTCATTCCTTTAGCTCTTTGGAATTTTCCCAGGGTCTTATTCCAATAACAATTAATGGGAGAGAAGAAACTGGATTTAAATTTCTTTTTTTTTTTTTAAGTGTTAATTCAAACTCACCATTTCCATTGTATTTTCAGCTCAATTCAACATTCCAGAATTGGAACTACACCGTTTACGTGGTTAATATCAGGTAAGTGACAGAATAAATTGAGAAATAGAAAGTAGTATCTAGGGGACTTGCCTGGCAGCCAGTGGTTAAGACTCTGTGCTTCCACTGCAAGGGACACAGGTTCGATTCCTGTTAGGGGAACGAAGACCCCGCATGATGCAAGGTGTAGCGCCCTCCGTTGCCCCTACCAGTGCAAAAAAACAGGAGTGTCTAATTTAATACTACTCTCTCTCTGTGGTTATACTGACACACACATACACATGAAAATACAGAAATACACACTATACTCATAATCTTTCTAAATAACTCTATATATTTTACCATTGCTTTGCACAAAAAGCTTCAATAGTGCAGTAATGGTTTAAAAAAATTTTGATTGTAGATCCCAGTCATTTTTAAAAAATTTAACTTGTACTCCCAAAATATATTTGTAATTTTAAATAGATTTTATGTATGCATGTGTGTATGTGTATATTACTTAACCAATATATGTTATCATGTAATATAAATAGAAATTAGTTGCTTCTCACACACCAGTAGTTCATCAAGAGCATTCCCTGGTTTGCATGAACCCGTTTGAAGACCATTTTTTTTGTAAAATAAGACATCTACAGTGTGATTGCAACCTAGCCTTTCAAAATTAACTTTCACTAATCTTCTATTTAAATACTCCATGAATCTCCAGCAGAAGAGATTTTCCACCTGTGTTACCTACCTGTCTTCCTCTGCACCTTGATTTTATAGTTTTATAGTTTCTAAAGTGTATTTGTGCTGTGCTTTGCTTAGTCACTCAGTCCTGTCTGACTCTTTGCGACCCCATGGACTATAGCCCACCAGGCTCCTCTGGCCATGGGATTCTCCAGGCAAGAATACTGGACTGGGTTGCCATGCCCTCTCCAGGGGATCTTCCCAACCCAGGGATCAAAGCCAGGTCTCTCTCACTGCAGGTAGAGTCTTTACTGTCCGAGGCACCAGGGAAGCCCTAAACATGTATTCTATGAATCTGAGATATATCGATAATGTATCTCACAGAAAAGAGGATCAAAGGGTCAGATTAGTTCAGGAGCAAGTTTCTGTATATCCAAGCATCTCAGATTCTTTCATGTACTGATATGCATTATGAAATCTTCGAAAGAGAGAGAAGGCATGTAGTTCCAAGTTTTATTTTGCCTTGGAGCTGATTTGTCTCAGGCTTAAGAAGGAACTAGGACCTCTGAAGACACATTTGCTAACACTGGCTTAGAACGTCCTCTCTGCCTCTTTCTTTCACCTCCTCAAATTTTGTTGCTGATCATGCAGCAGATGAGGTTGATAATGAATATGCATGCATGCATGCTAAGTCATTTCAGTTGAGTCTGACTCTTTGCAACCCTGTGGATCATAGCCCGCCGGGCTCCTCTGTCCATGGGATTCTCCAGGCAAGAATACTGCAGTGGGCTGCCGTGCCCGCCTCCAGGGGATCTTTGTGACCCAGGGATCGAACCCTTGTCTCTCACATGTCCTGCATTGACAAGCGGGTTCTTTATCACTAATGCCCGGGGAAGCCCTGATAACGAATATACCTGTTTGTATTTACAGTTTTCACCTGAGCACTGGAGAGGACAAGATTAAAGTGAGGAGAAGCATTGTGACTGACCAAAGGTAACGCTGACAAGGCCTCGCAGAAAATGTGACATCTTTTCTCATGTTCTCTGTTTTGAATGTCTTGTAGAGAAATAAAATCAGTGAGGTAGGAGAGAAATGTTTCTTTTGAGTAGCACATGTCAATTATTTCTTTAGCCCTAATGAACAAGTCTCCCTTTTTTCCTATAGTTAAAACTGTAATATAAGCAGACTCAGTAGAAATATACATCTGATAAAAAAAAATAATGCAGAATTGGAACATTTATTATTTTTAGTATTGATAATTCCAGTTTATGGTAACCTATTGCCTGTTATTTGAAATTTCATAGACCTTCAAAGAAAGAAAAATAATTATAGTGTTAAGTCAAGTACTTATGTACAGTAGCATCTAATAATATGGGTAATAGGTGCTGAAATATTTTCAGCATTCAAAGCCATCAGCTAATTTTCTGAAGTTTTCATTTTTAAAAGTGTATCAGGGTCATGACTTAAGCAAGCAGGTAATTTAATAGATATGTTCACCATATATAAACAGTTGGCATTTAAAGACCAACTGTTCAAGAGTGCTATGTAGTAAAAAAACAATGTAAACTCCCAAGTAAAATAAACGAGGTTGTGTCAGGTCGTATACTGCATCTCCACAGAATAAAAAAAGTCAGTTGAAAAGCAAAAGTTTACATTTTTTACTTAGTTTCAATTGACTGAATTGATATCTGTATTTACAACTATAGAGATGGAATATATTTCTTTTTACGTCATATATTCTTAGAAGCTAGTAATAAAATTTCATATGAGGGTTGACCAGAGAGTTTTCTTATTTTTTTCTTTTTCTATTCAGAAAAACACATTAGAAAAACACATGTTTCTCTATTCATTAGAAAAACACATGTCTTTAAGATTATATTTCAAACTTACCATTTTTGTATATATTCAACAGACTGGATTGGACCATCTGATTAGGGAAAGTTATTGTTTATTTTCTAGAATTGTTCCTTTTTCTTTATGACCTGAAGATCAGAGTAATGTATTTAATGTATCTTAACACTGTCTTCTTGATGGTAACAGGATTTTTCTCCTTATTTTAGCCAAATAAATTCTTCTCCAAACTGTACTGCTAGATCATATTGAACCTGGAATAATGGATCCACAATTACCTGGATAACTTTGCTGGAGGACACTTTGTCTTGCAGTTGGGGCAGCCCTACTTCAAAGTGTCTCCAGTGCTATACCCTCTTCATAGGGCTCAAAATCAGATTCTAATAATGCAATTTTATGAGAACAACCAAATAAAATATTTTCCAGAAGTATAAAACATATTAAACTCATGCCCTTTGGAAGCATCATCATAACACTCATCCTGACCACCTTTATAACCTTCATCACAGCATCTCATTACGTTTGCACTTTATGATTCCAAGCACTGTCTTATTCACTGACTCATTTGCTTCTCTACCAGTTACCTCCAACATAGATAAGGCAGGTAACATCCTGCCCTTTCAACCAGTGACAAAACTAAGACCCCATGAATTGCCCAACATCAACCAGCCAATGTGAGAAGCCAAGATTTCTGACCTCATGTTCCCATGCTCTGGTCCTATTTACTGTGATTCTTCTATTCCCTGATGATACTAATATCAGTCATCATGAGTATAGGTCCACACCTTAGAAACTCTTGTTGGAAAGACATTTAAATTCGTGGAATCTGTTTCCTGTCTGTAACGCCAATGTGTAATTTTATAAAAAATTATAGGGAGAATGAATTTAGAGTGTATATGGGAAAATCCATACATTTTGTTTTTCTTTGGTATGAGCTTCTGGCATTGCTTTAAAGTTTGTTCGTACCAACTTTATCTCCATCTTTTCTTTCTGCTCTCTGTTGCTTTTATGCTCATGGATGAACCTTTGTGATCTCTCATGGTTTTTCTCAAAGTTACAATCTACTAGTCTTACACACACTCTTTTTTTCCCCAACCTTTCCTTTCAATTGAACTGTAACACCTAACACAAACCCTACCTTTAGATAATGCTATCATACTCTATTGCCTAGACAGACAGGAAACCAGAGCCACAGAGACTGATTTATTCAATTAAAGAATGACTGATAGTAACAACAGATAGAGCTGGATTTTGCAGAACCATAAAATAGTTTCAGTTTCCAGAATGAGAAAGGAAAACAACACAAATAAGACGTGTGAAAACGCATGATCATTCTTGAATTGCCGAATTTGGGTCAGTACCATCCAGAACGTACTGTGTTCTCAATATTCAAGGGAAGCAAAAGTTGACATTGCCAACTCTTAAGTTCTCAGTTACTGGAGTGGTGAAGTTTAGCATCCAACAATAATTTAATCAAGGGATACTTTTTTTCTTTAATAGGTCATTTAAAAATTATTATATCACAGTTCAACATTATATTCACATTTGTGTTTTTCTCATCCTAAATATGACTCCTATATGAACAGTAAGCAGTAAGTGACTTCAGAGATAAATAGCTCTTCAGAATGAACTATCAGAATTATAAAGTACAGATACTTAGGGGAAAAATAGGGCTATTTTAAAATTTCACCCAACGTTGACTAGCAAAGATTTCACTTACTTTTCTTCTTTTTAGCATCACAAATACTCTATTTCATTTATATTGATACTCACAGTATTTCATAAATCAAATATGCCACTGCCTGTCCTCTGAGGACTTCATAGTTATTTCAGGAACAATGCTACTGGGTTCACTTTGGCATCTTTTGCTTTCCCTTTTGACTGTGTATATGATTACAAGTGAACAGGAAATTATGTTACTTCAAATTGTAGAACCAGAGTTTTGGTGGGGATTTTAGGATATATATCTCTGCTTCCTATAGAGATACTTTCTTTTTAAAGACAAGCCAGTTCAAGCAATATATAAACTTATTCAGTAACATGACAATTACTGAGTGAATGTCAATTATTTATTTTGTAACTTTTCAGTGCACAGAGTACTAGTAAATGCTTCATAGAGATAGAAAAGCATTTTATCACAATTCTGGAGAAATTGCAACATGTTTGTAACTAATAATACTCAGTAATTTAAAAGTTAATTGTTTAATCAGTTCAGTTCAGTTGCTCAGTCCTGTCAGACTCTTTGCAACCCCATTAACCGCAGAATGCCAGGCCTCCCTGTCCATCACCAGCTTCCGGAGTTTACCCAAACTCATGTCCATTGAGTCAGTAATGCCATCCAACCATCTCATCTTCTGCCGTCTCCTTCTCCTCCTGCCCTCAATCTTTCCTAGCATCAGGGTCTTTTCAAATGAGTCAGCTCTTCGATCAGGTGGCCAAAGTATTGGAATTTCAGCTTCAACGTCAGTCCTTCCAATAAACACCCAGGACTGATCTCCTTTAGGATGGACTGGTTGGATCTCCTTGCAGTCCAAGGGACTCTCAAGAGTCTTCTCTAACACCACAGTTCAAAAGCATCAATTCTTTGGCCCTCAGCCTTCTTTATAGTCCAGTTCTCACATCCATTCATGACTACTGGAAAAACCATAGCCTTGACTAGATGGACCTTTGTCGACAAAGTAATGTCTCTGCTTTTTAATATGCTTTCTAAGTTGGTCATGACTTTCCTTCCAAGGAGTAAGCGTCTTTTAATTTCATGGCTGCAATCACCATCTGCAGTGACTTTGGAGCCCCCAAAAATAAAGTCTGACACTGTTTCCACTGTTTCCCCATCTATTTGCCATGAAGTGATGGGACCAGATGCCATGATCTTAGTTTTCTGAATGTTGAGCTTTAAGCCAACTTTTTCACTCTCCTCTTTCACTTTCATCAAGAGGCTTTTTAGTTCCTCTTCACTTTCTGCCATAAGGGTGGTGTCATCTGCATATCTGAGGTTATTGGTATTTCTCTTGGCAATCTTGATTCCAGCTTGTGCTTCCTCCAGCCCAGCGTTTCTCATGATGTACTCTGCATATAAGTTAAATAAGCAGGGTGACAATATATAGCCTTGACCTACTCCTTTTCCTATTTGGAACCAGTCTGTTGTTCCATGTCCAGTTCTGACTGTTGCTTCCTGACCTGCATATAGGTTTCTTAAGAAGCAGGTCAGGTGGTCTGGTATTCCCATCTCTTTCAGAATTTTCCACAGTTTATTGATGATCCACACAGTCAAAGGCTTTGGCATAGTCAATAAAGCAGAAATAGATGTTTTTCTGGAACTCTCTTGCTTTTTCGATGATCCAGCTGATGTTGACATTTGATCTCTGGTTCCTCTGCCTTTTCTAAAACCGGCTGGAACATCTGAAAGTTCACAGTTCACGTATTGCTGAAGCCTGGCTTGGAGAATTTTGAGCATTACTTTACTAGCATGTTAGATGAGTGCAATTGTGTGATAGTTTGAGCTTTCTTTGGCATTGCCTTTCTTTGGGATTGGAATGAAAACTGACCTTTTCTTGTGGCCACTGCTGAGTTATCCAAATTTGCTGGCATATTGAGTGCAGCGCTTTCACAGCATCATCTTTCAGGATTTGAAATAGCTCAACTGGAATTCTATCACCTCCACTAGCTTTGTTCTTAGGGATGCTTTCCAAGGCCTACTTGACTTCACATTCCAGGATGTCTGGCTCGAGGTGAGTGATCACACCATCATGGTTCTGGATCATGAAGATCTTTTTTGTACATTTCTTCTGTGTATTCTTGCCACCTCTTCTTAATATCTTCTGCTTCTGTTAGGTCCCTACCATTTCTGTCCTTTATTGAGCCCATCTTTGCGTGAAATGTTCCCTTGGTATCTCTAATTTTCTTGAAGAGATCTCTAGTCTTTCCCATTCTATCATTTTCCCCTATTTCTTTACATTGATCGCTGAGGAAGCCTTTCTTATCTCTCCTTGCTATTCTTTGGAACTCTGCATTCAAATGGGTATATCCTTCCTTTTCTCCTTTGCTTTTTGCTTCTCTTTTTTTCCACAACTATTTGTAAGGCCTCCTCAGACACCATTTTGCTTTTTTGCATTTGTTTTTCTTGGGGATGGTCTTGATCTTGTCTTCTGTACAATGTCACGACTTCCATCCATAGTTCATCAGGCACTCTGTCTATCAGATCTAGTCCCTTAAATCTATTTCTCACTTCCACTGTGTAATCATAAGGGATTTGATTTAGGTCATACCTGTATGGTCTAGCGGTTTTCCCTACTTTCTTTAAGTCTGAATTTGGCAATAAGGAGTTCAGGGTCTGAGCTACAGTCAGTTCCTGGTCTTGTTTTTGCTGACTGTATAGAACTTCTCCATCTTTGTCTGCAAAGAATATAATCAATCTGATTTCGGTGTTGACCATCTGGTGATGTCCATGTGTAGAGTCTTCTCTTGTGTTGTTGGAAGAGGGTGTTTGCTATGACCAGTGTGTTCTCTTGGCAAAACTCTGTTAGCCTTTGACCTGCTTCGTTTTGTACTCCAAGGCCAAATTTGCCTGTTACTCCAGGTGTTTCTTGACTTCCTACTTTTGCATTCCAGTCCCCTATAATGAAAAGGACATCTTTTTTGGGTGTTAGTCCTAAAAGGTCTTGTAGGTCTTCATAGAACTGTTCAACTTCAGCTTCTTCAGCATTACTGGTCAGAGCATAGACTTGGATTACCATGATATTGAATGGTTTGCCTTGGAAACGAACAGAGAGCATTCTGTCGTTTCACACATTGCATCCAGTTACTGCATTTCAGACTCTTTTGTTGACTATGATGGCTACTTCATTTGTTCTAAAGGATTCCTGCCCACCATAATAGATATAATGGTCATCTGAGTTAAATTCACCCATTCCAGTCCATTTTAATTCGCTGATTCTAGAATGTCGAGGTTCACTCTTGCCATCTCTTGTTTGACCACTTCCAATTTGCCTTGATTCATGGACCTAACATTCCAGGTTCCTATGCAATATTGCTCTTTACAGCATCGGACCTTGCTTCTATCACCAGTCACATCCACAGCTGGGTGTTATTTTTGCTTTGGCTCCATCCCTTCATTCTTTCTGGAGTTATTTCTCCACTCTTCTCCAGTAGCATATTGGGCACCTACCGACCTGGGGAGTTCATCTTTCAGTGTCCTATCTTTTTGCCTTTTCCTACTGTTCATGGGGTTCTCAAGGCAAGAATACTGAATTGGTTTGCCATTCCCTTCTCCAGTGGACCACATTTTGTCAGATCTCTCCACCATGACCTGTCTGTCTTGGGTGGCCCCACATGGCATGGCTTAGTTTCATTGAGTTAGACAAGGCTGTGGTCCATGTGATCAGATTGGCTAGTTTTCTGTGATTGTGGTTTCAGTCTGTCTGCCCTCTGATGCCCTCTCTTAGAGCCTTCTGTTTCTCTTACGTTTAATCAGATTAATCTGATTGTTTAATCAGATTAGTTGAAATTCTAATTTTTCTTAAAAAACTTTATTTTTGACTTTAAAGAAACAGTATAGCATTAACCACAAATATGACTTTCTTGCATGTGTGCTATAAAATATTAAAGTATTTCTTAAAAGAAATGGGGTAATATGATAGATAATACATGCAGCATTCCATAAAATGTTCATATTGAGATTTTTTAAGGTTATAATTTTTTTTAGCATTGTAATTTGTGCAGGGACAGAAGTCCTTGAATACTTTGATGTATTTCTTTAGTCTCAACACTTTACGGTTACTCTCTTACTACCATATGCAATTGTTCTATTTTTCCACCAAAAAATGATCTGACTGGTCAGCAACTCTGTCTGAATTATTTTCCTAGGTTGGTGATTTGGGCCCTTTTGGTTTATAATGCTACCAACAATCCCAGTTTAGAAGGAAGAACCATTCAGCAGAAGCTCTTAAGAAATAATGAGTCCCTGGATGAGGGCTTGAGGCTACATACAGTGAATGTGAGACAACTGGGTAAGTGTTTTTAACTGTTTTATTATATGTATTTATGTGACTATATAACAGGTTAAGTTGAAACAAAATCAACAAAAATATTCCTCCTTTGTGTGTTTGCTTATTTAAAGCTATTTTTTTCTGATGATAAAGTTCATCCTATTGGTGACATTGTTAAAAATGGGTGACAAGGTTAGCATAAAAGATAGCACCTTGATACCTATGAATCCAAGGGAATGAAAGAGGCAGATGGAAGTTGATACCCTATTTTAGGAACCTATTGTGAAAATACTAAGAATATGAGCAAAATGCCAAGATAACCTTGACCAGAGCTGGCGTCAACTTTAGGAATAAAGAGATTGTGAGTGTGTGCATATGGGATATCCAAAGAAGTAAATCTTATAAAAGACAGTTTCTTGTTATAAAATATCCTCTTATGTTCTCTGTCTCTGTTACCATCTATGCAGGAATAGATAGGCCAGAAATCTGGGAGTCATCCCAAACCTAGATTGGTTTCTCACCTGGACGTGGTTCACATCCTGAGCTCCAGCCATAGGTGTGGCGTAGCCAGCACTTCCCCAGACATGTTGTGCTCTTTCTTTCTTTGCCCACATTTCTTCCCTCCTCTCTCACTGCCCACCTGATGGTCACCTACCTGGTATGAAGGACAGCCCAAAGTTGCCTCTTCTGTGAAGTCTTCTCTGACATCATCATGTACAGATAGCTGTCACTGCCTGGGAGCCTCCACCTCATGCTGTCCGCAGACCTCGAGTACCGTCCATATAGAAGACTCTTGAATTTGCCTGGACTTATTTGTGTTCTTACACATATTTTCTTTAACTAGAAATTTCCTCTGGCTTGAGAACACATCTTATTTTTCTCTTAACACTCACTTGCCATCTCCTCCCCAGCAACCAGCACATTCCTGAGCATTTAAATGCATGAATAAATAGATGAATGCGCCTTGATGGGCATCTTTGAGAAAAGTAAATGATCAAAAACATGGGTAACAAAAAGTAAAGTAATCGTTCTAATGTTATGGTGACAGCTGATTAGGTGAATTAGTAGAGCTCGAAAGGGAAACTTTGACACATCTCCTTAGACACACATGCAGGAAATCGAAGTGAGGGAAGCAGATATTTCTCAGCCTCTAAAAGCATGATTATGACTACAGCCAGAATCACAGTGCAACAAGGAAGCAGGCTTCTTTTCTTCTCTGAGGAAACCCTCATCTCTAATGTGTCAGCATACATAGTCTCCATGGGGTCTGCTTCTGTAGTTCAACCAACCATGGATTGAAAATATTTGGAGGGAAAAATTCAGAAGGTTTCAGAAAGCAAAACTTGAATTTGCCATGCCTGGCCAACTGTTTACCTAGCATATACATTGTATTTAAAACTATGTACATAGCATTTACATTGTATTTATTATTGTAAGTAATCTAGTGATGATATAAAGTATACAGGAGGATGTACATAGGTTGTTGCAAATGTTACTACATTTTACACAAGGGAAATGAGCTTTCTCAGATTTCAGTATACTGGCAGGGGGAGGAATGTGTTTTCTGGAACCAGTGCCTCGAGGATACAGGGGGATGAGCAGAATACAAAGGCTCCTCTTTCATACATAGGGGTCTCCACAATGAAGGAGCTTGATGAATGTGGTTTGTACGTGACAAAGGAGCCCGTGAGGACCAGCCTTATCTCTGTTCCTCAGAGGTTGAGGAATCCCTGAACAGCTCTCTCTGCACACTTGGACATGTAATTTATACCACTTAGAGCTTCCCAGGTGGTGCTAGTGGTAAAGAATCTGCCTGCTAACGCAGGAGGCACAAATTCGATCCCTGGGTTAGGAAGATCCCCTGGAGGAGGAAATGACCACCCACTCCAGTATTCTCGCCTGGAAAATTCCATGGACAGAGGAACCTGGCAGGCTACAGTCCGTGGGTCCGCAAAGAGTCAGGACTGAGCACAATGCTACTTATTCCACTTAAATTCCATGTTGTATTGTTCTTCTGCAGAAAGTGAAATGAATTCGCTCAGTCGTGTCCCACTCTTTGCGATCCCATGGACTGTAGCCTACCACGCTCCTATGTCCATGGGATTCTCCAGGCAAGAATACTGGAGTGGGTTGCCATTTCCTTCTCCAGAGGATCTCCCTGACCCAAGGATCGAACCCGGGTCTCTTGCATTACAGGCAGACGCTTGACTGTCTGAGCCACCGGGGAAGTCCTTAGGGCTTCCGTGATAGCTCGGTTGGTAGACAATCTGCCTGCAATGCAGGAGACCCTAATTCTATTCATGGGTCGGGAAGATCTGCCAGAGTAGGGATAGGTTACCCACTTCAGTATTGTTGGGCTTCCCTTGTGGCTCAGCTGGTAAAGAATCCACCTGCAATGCAGGAGACCTTGCTTCTGTAGAAAAATTTCTACCAACTGGGAGAAGAAAAGCTCAAAATATAGATAGGAAAGTTATTTAAATGTTCAACTGGTAACTACACTACTGGTTTCCGGTAGTCTTCATGTAACTTGCTATTTTTCAGTACTGAAATATGAGATTTTGTTGTTACCGATACAGTGATTTTATTTCTATATTTTTAGAGTGTAAACTCTGAGTTATTTATGTCCTAGCTCTCACCCAGACAGTTTTTAGACAATAAGTGGGATGATTTGAGGTGAAGGTGTGTGTGCAAGATGTGTGGCCTACAGCTGCCTTCTTGCCATTCCTCCAGCAAATTGCCAGGTGAAACATGCTTGCAGAGCAACCAGAAATTGTTTCTATAAAACGTGCTGGCAACTCACCAAGAACACTGTTGAGGCACTATTTTATAGGCTTTTTCTTTGAAAAATATTAAATTACATTTTGAATTTTTCAGGACAGTTTTCATTTTATGTAGTTTTTTTTCCCCCAATAAATCTGTTTTACTAGGGGCTTCCCTGGTGGCTCGGTGGTAAAGAGTCCGCCAGCCATTGCAGGAGATACGGATTCAGTCTCTGGGTTGGAAGATCCCCTGAAGGAGGAAATGGCAACCCACTCAAGTATTCTTGCCTGGAGAATTCCATAGTTAAGAGGAGCCTGGCAGGCTCCATGGGGTCGCAAAAGAGTTGGACATGACTTAGCAACTAAACAACAACTATTTAATAATTTTATCTACAAATGACTTATGTTAGAATAATATTGTCTGATTCATTTTTATACTTGCATAAGTATGTGCTTTTATTTAATGATTTTTTAAGATACAATCTTGAATATGAAATGTAGCTAATGTTTATTTTTCATAGCTTCTGAACTTTTACAAATTCTGAACACAAAAACCTGTTATTTTAGTATTGCATGGAATAAATACCTAATTACCAACATTGTTGTTTTGCTCTCATCTTGCATCTCTAATTTCAAGAAATAGATTGATATTTCTCATGTTGGGTCTTGTTTTCACATAGGTATATGTCTGGCTGAGGAGGTGCCCAAAGGATATAAATGGCCAAGCATCCGACCTTCTGAATACAGAATTCCCTGTCCAGGGAAACAGGGCCTCTTTGCTTCACGAACATGGTAATACTTTCTTAACTCTTGCCAGCAAACTCCATGTACCTACTTTCCAGAGTTACAGGCGCTGTACCATAGTTTCCATGCAATGTATATTAATAGGAAAGAAGGACAGGAAGCTCTTTGTACGTCAAATCCATGTGAGGTAAAGATGAGGAAGGTAGGTTACCAAAGAAAGCATTTTTTTCACTTCAAGCAACATGCTAATTTAGCCTTCTTCAAAGAAAGATGGAGCAATTTGAAAACCAGAGGGAAGTTCTAGAGCAAAGTTGGTGAACAGAGCCAGCATATACGCGACATGACATGTATATACATGACATGGCATGACATGACTTGCATATACGTGACATGACATGTATATACGTGACATGGCATGACATGACTTGCATATACGTGACATGGCATGCCGAGTCTTTTTAAATCTTTGGAGTGGTTATCACTGGAGGGGAAAAGAGACGTCAGAAAGAAGAAAGACAAGATCCAGGTTAGGGCAGTCTGCTAGTGGAGACTGTTAGGGTGTGGGTTTTTCTCTATAATCGTTGAATGGAAACCTCAGACAGGTTAACAGAGGATTCACTGATTAAGTCAAATCCAGTTCCTCACCCTCCACCCCGTTCAGTGAGAATTTTCTTGCAGGGAAATTCAGACTCTGAAACTGCCCGTGTAGAAATACTTTGCCCCCACGGCTGGGTTTGACAAGTGGTGGAGAGGAAAGAAAGGGACTTGGCTTTGAATTGTGGTTCTGCCTCTTCCTGCCTGTGACTCCTTGGAAAATTCCTTGATTTATCTAAGTCTGTTTCCTCATCTATAAAACATGGATTATAATCTGCTTTACAGAGTTATGTGAAATCAAAATGAGATTTTATCTAGGAAGTTCTTAAAGTGGTGCTTGATCCATGTTAACAACTATACTTTTAACTTTAGTAACCTGATGGAGCCTACGCTAGGATATAAGCTATTGCTAGTATTTTTTTTTTCCCCTGATGCATGTGCCTGATTTTTTTTTCCCAGGAAGAACTTTTAATATGAATTTTATGTCCATTGTTATAGTCTTCAAATGAAACTTACCTAGATACCAACGGAAATTCTAAAGCTTATTATTAACTACTTTTGTCAGCTATAATGTCGTGTCTGCCAAATGTTTAAAATACATTTTTTGTTCTACAGTTATCCTGACCCTGTCAACAATTCTGTAGCCCACTGGGGGACTCCCGATACCTCCAATTGCTCAAGTAAGTGAGAGATGTCTTCAGTTCTCCAAGGCAAAATAAGATGACCTCAAGTTTCATGGTTCTCATCTTCTTTGGACATGTTCTGTTCTGTGGTATCATGTCCTGATACCACTGTGACATTAAAAGCTAAGCAAAAGATTGTTTGACTTACTTAAAGTAAAAAATACTGTTTTTGCTCATTCTGACTTTCTGTTATACTTATTCTGTAGTAGATTAACAATAGTAAGAAAATTTTGGAGAAGAGACTATGTAAATTAAGATTGTATGTGTGTGTTTTCAAGCAGCAAATACATACTTATTTAGTGATTCTGTGGGCATCTCACTTAGAACTATGTGTGAATATTGGTCCCTCCAAGTTATTTACCTAAGCTGCTTATAAGCACAATTTGTGTCTCACTAAAGAGAGAAGTTAGTTTGTGTGTGTAAAGAAATACTGTTGTCCTGTGAAAATCGGGCTAAGGGGTACATATAGGAAATCTGATTTGCTGCTTTACTGGAAGTGAAATATTATACTATGTTTCGGATTCCTAGAACTGCTCAGGATACACACATAAAACTGTATGTTGTTCTTCTGTCATATTTTTAGGGGAAGCAAATGAAGTTGCCAATGAGATTTTAAATTTAACTAGTGACGGGCAGCCATTAAGCTCAGCCAATATCACCAGCATCGTAGAACAGGTCAAAAGGATTGTAAATAAAGAAGAAAACATTGATATAACGCTTGGCTCAACCTTAATGAATATATTTTCTAATATTTTAACCAGCCCAGACAGTGATTTGCTTGAGTCGTCTTCTGAGTAAGTTTGTTTGTATTTCTTCCAGAGAGTAATGTTTACTGGATATATGTGGTATTATGTAGTTTCTCACAGATCTGAATGCTCAGTGCCCAGCTTTCAAACTTCAGATCTCTAGAAGATCCATTGATAATTCCCAAGATCATTCACAAAATGTACTTCAAAATTCTGTGGGTTTTGTTTTTTTTTTTTTTGAGAAAATAATTTACAAATTGATTAGGGTTGCCCTCCTGGCTAGGTAATGTAAATAGTCCCAAAAAGACATTGTTGGTATTTCCTTTTTTCATGTGAAAAATGTTAACTGGTGTAAATTCAAAAGATAAATTGTGTATATTTATATATTTAGCATAAATATGTATTTTTATATTTAGAATATATTATATATATATAAATTTATGGCACTAGTTTTTGCTTGCAAAGGAGATACTTAGCAAACACTCAGCTGACATCTTTTAGGTATAATGTGGTCATTCTTGGCTATTGTTCTATGGACTGTGACACAAAACAGCCGCTACTCTGTGACTGTTACACTTCTGAAATGAAAATGCCTAGGGAAGGGTGAAATACACCTATTTTTACATAATTCAATTTATATCCAATTATTTCATTTAATGTGTTAATAGTAAGATATTTGGGCTTCCCAGATGGCTCAGGGGTAAAGAATCTGCCTGCCAGTGAAAGAGATGTGGGGGACACAGGTTCAATCCCTGGGTCGGGAAGATTCCATGAAGGAGGGCATCCACTTCAGTATTCTCTCCTGGAAAATTGCATGGACAGAGGAGCCTGGTCGGCCGCAGTATGTGGGGTCACAGAGAGCAGGACATGACTGAGTAGCTGAGCATGCATGCATACTAAGATATTTTTTCTTTCAACCAGATTTCTTTGATGAAAATTTTATCTTTGTTTGAATGTATTCTCTAACTTACCTTATTCAAATAATAATTACAAACTTTTTTTACAGGGTCTTGCAATTCAAAAAATACTTTTATTATATTACTTCCTTTGATTCCCACTCAGTATAAAGTAGGAAGAGAATTTTTCGTATGAGGAAAGAAAGGCTAAAATAGATGAAAAACAGAGTTTGTTTAGGATAGCTTTATTGTTGCTTTTCTGTAAAGCATATATTTCTCTTCAAGTTTATCTCTAGGAGTCAGTGTTTTAACTGATATTATTGTGGCATGAAGTAATTAACTTAATGCGTATTCATATTAAGGTCAAAAAAAATTTTTTTTGAGATCAAAAGATTTAAGGATGATTTTATTTGGTTGGTATTTTGTCCTGCAGGAAATCACACGTGTGCAGGTACCTAAAATGTGTTCCTTAACAGTGCTGTTGTTATTTCTTTAGAGCTTTAAAAACAATCGATGAATTGGCCTTCAAGATAGACCTACAGAGCACAACACATGTGAATATCACAACTCGGAATCTGGCTCTTGGAGTATCATCTGTGTCCCCAGAGACCAATGAAATTTCAAATTTTAGCATTGGACTTCCAAGCAATAATGAATCATACTTCCAGGTAATAAGTTAGTGGTTTCTGTAATCAATTAGACAAAAATCTCTGATCTTCTGCTGGTTGCTACGGCAAGGAGATCTTGGTTCTAGGGATGGAAGGTAAGTCTGAAGTCTGACTAAGATTAATAACAGCAGTAGCCATAAGGCATGTGGACTCAGGGAGGAGGTATACTTTCAGCTTACCTTCTCCAGGAGGTGACAGTGGAATTAACTGTTAAACTATGAGTGAGTACCACCGTATTGGAAGTGGGATATGGGATTAGTTTAGTCAGAAGAAAGGGCTTCCCTGATAGCTCAGTTGGTAAAGAATTCACCTGTAATGCAGGAGACCTCGATTTGATTCCTGGATTGGGAAGATCCCCTGGAGAAGGGATAGGCTACCCATTCCAATATTCTCGGGCTTCCCTTGTGGCTTAGCTGGTAAAGAATCCACCTGTAATGCAGGAGGCCTGGGTTTGATCCCTGAATTGGGAAGATCCCCTGGAGAAGGGAAAGTCTACCCACTCCAGTATTCTGGCCTGGAGAATTCCATGGACTGTATAGTTCATGGGTTTGCAAAGAGTCAGACACGACTGAGTGATTTTCACTTTCCTTTAGTCAGAAGAAAGACCTTTTTAAGGACCCAATGATGGGAAGATGCATGGTGTGTTCTCTTTGCCAGTATTTCTCAAACTATTACCTTATAACCACCTAGAGAACTTACCAAAACAGATTGCTGGGGCTTCCCTGGTGGCTCAGTGATAAAGAATACAGGAGACACAAGTTTGATCCCTGGTTTGAGAAAGTCCCACATGAAGCAGAGCAGCTAAGTCTGTGTGCCACAACTGTTGAGTCTGTCCTCTAGAACCTGGGAGCCACAACTACTGAGCCCATGTGCTGCAACTACTGAAACCTGCAATAAGAGAAAGTGAAAAGTGAAAGTTGCTTAGTTGTGTCTGACTCTTTGCCCTGCCAGGCTCCTTTGTCCATGGAATTCTCCAGACAAGAATACTGGAGTGGGTTGCCTTTCCCTTCTCCAGGGGATCTTCCCGACCCACAGATCAAACCTGCGTCTCCTGCATGCAGGCAGATTCTTTACTGTCTGAGCTACCAAAGAACCCAAGAGAAGCCACCGCAAAAAGCCCACACACCACCACTAGAGAGTGGCCGCTGCTTGCCCCAGTTAGAGGAAAGTCTGTGCAGCAATGAAGACCCAGCAGAGCCAAAAATAAATAAATAAAAAAATTTCTGGGTCCCATCTCCAGAGATTCTAATTTAGGGCCCTGCGTGGATCTCCCAAGTTTGCACTTTTAACAAGTTCCCCCCCCCCAAAAAAAAACAAGTTCCCGGGTATTTGCTAGTACTGCTGGTGTGAGGATTGTATTTTGAGAAACAGTGGTATAGAAGGCTAAGAATGGCAGATGAAAATGAGGCTGAACAAGAAATTCGGGCCAGATTGATGGAGATCCTCTCTGACCTGTTCAAGTGACACTTT
This sequence comes from Dama dama, assembly GCF_033118175.1. Taxonomy (NCBI): domain Eukaryota; kingdom Metazoa; phylum Chordata; class Mammalia; order Artiodactyla; family Cervidae; genus Dama; species Dama dama. The sequence goes on from NC_083706.1 coordinate 34,397,240, forward strand.
AGCAAATAATTGTTAGGTTCCTCCTATGTACTAGACAGTGTTAGCCACATGGGCAAATGAAATGATTGAAACATCACGCTTGACACGGGAGAACACCTAAACGGCTGGCCTGTCATGCTTCTTAACTGTGGAGATAATTCAAGATAGAATATCTAAAAATCTGTATATAAGGAAGAACTTTCTTTCTGCTTTGGACCAGCGGCTCTTTTGGAGTAATTCTGTTTCACATTTTAAGAGTTAAAAAGCAGTCAGCGTCATTCTCATTTCAGGTCCATTTGCAGGAAAACACTCTTTTGCGTAATCTGTTGGTTCAGGAAAAATGGTACCCAAGAACGCTCATAAAACTTCAGCTGCTTCCTCAGTGAAAAGATACTCATTCTTAGCAATAAAACAAATGAGCTCCAGCCTTTTTTTTTTTTTTTTCTGGTAGTTATTTTTTCACAGTGTGTTTTGAGAAAAACACAAAATCTTTTAAGTACATATCTAATCTTTATATTTGAAAATGTCAACTGATTTGTAGATTTCTCGGTTTTAGGTAAACTCAGTACATTTCTTGTTTTGCCACATTTGTAAAACTCAAATAAGATCCAGGCCTTAAGGGACTTGTACTGAGGGCAGAGACTGTGGTGGAGGTAAAGAGGAGACGAGGCTGAGTTTTGATGACGGCAGTTACTGTCCTAGGGAGTAAAGTTATCATTGCAATTCAAATATAATTACTCAACTGGTGTCTGTGTGTGTGACAGATGGATTTTAAGAGTGGACAAGTGGATCCATTAGCTTCTGTCATTTTGCCTCCGAACTTACTTGAGAACCTAAGTGAAGAAGATTCTGTATTAGTTAAAAGAGCACAATTTACTTTCTTCAATAAAACTGGACTTTTCCAGGTAAGTGTTCATTAACTTACTATTTTTCAATCAGAAATAGTTTCCTTGCTTAAAACGAAAGATAAAAGTTCAGGTTTCTTGAAAATATGTCAAGAGGTATAGAAAAATTAATCTACTATATTTTAAAAAGTTATTTAACATAACTTTAAATACTTTATTTCTGATAATCATATGCTTATTAATAAGATGTGTTCATTGAAGTTTTTTGAATAAATCAGATTAAGACTTGCGTAATGCAATTAGAAATGGAATTTGTGGAGAAGTGATTATTTCTTATTTCTTTTGTTAAGTATTTTATGCTCTCCAGCAATTTAGATCTTCAGAGTTAAAGAAATTGTGTGCCAAAGGAAAGGGTTTTTTCTTGATTCAGCGGGAAGCACTGTTTACATAATGAGCAGCATTCTTGGCTTTAATCAGTTTTCCCATTAGTATTTCAAATGGCCTTTGGCCTTCCCACATCCCCCGAGTAGTGTGGCATTGTGCTGAGCACATATTGTCATTTTTATTGGCATCGTTTCCAAATACTAGAAAGTCCCCTGCCAGCAAACACTGATGACCTCTGGTTGCCTTTGAAAGGACAGCTCATTTTGAGCAGTTTCACTGAACCCTGTCAGTAAAAGTTTTATCTGTTAAACTGAGGATACCTGTGTCTATCAAACAGTGTGACCTATCTGCAAGTTTGAAAGGCAGTAGAAGTGTTTTTCACTGCACTAGGCGTCACGTTTAGAACAATGGCAAAGGAGGCTACGGGGAAGTAAAAGGAGGAACATGGAACTGTTTATAGTCATTAACTCAAAACGCTTTAAAATGTTGTCAGCAAATGCTTTAAGAACAAGCTATATACAATTTTGGAGTAAATTAAGAATGTAATTACATGCAATTGCTCTGAAGGATTTAATAGCTACAAACACTTAAAAATGCATTTGTTAAAGTTATTGGAGACATGTAACAATGGCACCTTTTAAAATAATAGGAGAGGACTTCCCTGGTAGTTCAGTGGTTAAGATGCCACGCTTCCAATGCAGGGAGCCTGGGTTCAACCCCTGATCAGGGAAGTAAGATCCCACATACTTCCAGGTGTACCTGCCAAGCCCCAGCAAATAATAATAATACAAACAAATGCAGTAGGTTTTGGATGATGTGAATAGTGGGAGAAGAGGTCACTGAGAGGAGAGGGGGGCACTGGAGGAAGTCCTAGCGTTATAAGATCAGTCACTGTTTCATTTTGAGTCTCTTCTTCTCACGTGATCACTTCCTTCTCCTTTGGCATCTCCCAGTCCTCGACATTGTTAGGAAACATATGTTTGGTTTTTAAAGTAAGTTTATAGAAGCCTGAAAAACATGGAAGGTTCTAATGCTACTCCCCTCACAAAGGGAACAGAGTAAGAGTATTTTTTTATTAATTAATTTTGATTGCAGTATAGTTGCTTTACAATGTTGTATTAACCTCTGAAAAGTGAAAGTGTTAGTCACTCAGTCTTGTCTGACTCTTTGTGACCCATGGACTGTAGCCCTGCCAGGCTCCTGTGTCCATGGAATTCTCCAGGCAGAATTACTGGAGTGGGTTGCCATGCCCTTCTCAAGGGGATCTTCCCAATCCAGGGATTGAACCCAGCTCTGCTGGGTACCGTCTGAGCCATCGGGGAAGCCTGGGGCCATGTTAGCCTCTCTGTGTGTTAGTTGCTGAGTCTTGTCCAGGTCTTTGTGACCCCATGGACTGTAGCTCACCAGGCTCCTTTCTGTACCTGGAATTCCCCAGGCAAGAATACTGGAGTGAGTAGCCATTCCCTTCTCCAAGGGATCTTCCCCACCCAGAGACTGAACCCAGGTCTCCTGCATTGCAGGCAGATTCTTTACTATCTGAGCCACCAGGGAAGTCTTACTGCTCAGCAAAATGAATCAGCTATATATGTATGCATATCCCCTCTCTTTTGGATTTCGCTCTTATTTAAGGCAGGACAGTGTATTAAGTCGAGTTCTCTGAGCTTTACGGTATGTTTCCATCAGCCGTCTAGTTTATACATAGTATCAATAGTGTATATGTGTCAGTCTCTTCAATTTCTCCCACCCCTCCTTTTTACCGGAAAGGCTGGGTATCTCCAAACCATAGCCCGTTTACTGAAAGAGAACACACAGACCTAATCAAAAGCTATATTCTGGGTGCTGAGAACTAGGTAGCCTTGAAGGAATCCTGTAGTTATTCCAAAAGAGCTGATTTATAAGCTGTAATAGAGAAATTGAGGAGGTTCAACAAGAAATACAGAGGAAAAGAGAAAGTGATGATAATCTATTGTTCCCAGGCATTTTGCAGCACAGATTCATTAATTTGATTTCCTGGCAACCTTAACTTTGAAGTGGTAGCTACAGAAGTGGTAGCCACCAGCTGTACATTCGGAGATGGTAGAAGTTCCGGTGAAGTTTTAATCCAGTAGAATTACATTTAGGTTTACATTAGTAAACACTCAGCTTTCCCTGGTTGGCTGAGCTGGTAAAGAATCTGCCTGCAATGTGGGGCACCTGGGTTCTATCCCTGGATTGGGAAGATCCCCTGGAGAAGGGAAAGGCTACCCACTCCAGTATTCTGGCCTGGAGTATTACATGGATTCTGTAGTCCATGGGGTCACAAAGAGTCAAACACGACTGAGCGACCTTCACTTCACTTCACTTTAGTAAACACTCGGGCACCCCTAGAAGCTCAGACAGTAAAGAATCTGCCTGCAGTACAGGAGACCCGGGTTCCATCCCTGGGTGGAGAAAATCCCCTGGAGAAGGGAATGGCAACCCACTCTAGTATTCTTGCCTGGGGAATTCCATGGACAGAGGAATTTGGTGGGCTACAGTCCACGGGATCGCAAAGAGTCAGACACGACTGAGCGACTTTCGCTTCACTCACTTCACTTCTAGTAAACACTCAAGACTGTTGTCACGAACCTGAAAGATGAATTGATTTTTATTTTTCACACCATATTTCCTTGTTATTTCTTTAGTGGAAAACAGCTTCATCTATTTTTTATGGTAGGGAAATGATCTAACTGTCTCGCAACTTTTTATGAGTGTATATTATTTGTGAGTTTGCATTGTTTCAGATGTTAACTGGCTGACATCAGTCACAGCAATCAAGAATGAAGTTTTATTAACATTATCTTGCAGCATTGGCTCTCAGATTCCTTCAATGTATTTGTTATAATAAGGGAAATAGCAGAGCTCTTTCAGGAAAGCTAGCAGTTTGATCCTATAAACAGGATGTTCTATAACTGAAGATCTTAAGTGTAAGAAGTGCTGACAGACTGCTTACTTTGGAACACCAAAATAAAATAAAAGGGTGTACTTCTGACTAATACACAGTTGTTTTTTTTTTTTTTTCTTTAAAAGGATGTAGGAACCAAGAAAGGCACCTTAGTGAGCTATGTGATGGCATGCAGTGTTGGAAACATTACTATCCAGGATCTGAAGGATCCTGTTCAGATAAGGATCAAACACACAAGAACTCAGGTAAAGAAAAGCTGCAGACAGCCATGGGGCAGAGGCTGACTGTTTCGTAGAACTCTGAGGCATCTTTTAAAACATGGTTAGAAGTAACTTGTACATTGTAGGTTTCCACAATGGGGAAACCACCTAGTCCGGTAGTCCTATAATGTCACAGCAGATGATGGCAGTAGGATGAGGGAGGGAAATTTAGCCTTTTCTAGGATTCAGTCATCTGCAGAGAAATGAGAGTGAAGGAAAGAACCACTCCTTTTAAGAAACGACATATGATTTGATGCTTTCAAACTGTGGTGTTGGAGAAGACTCTTTAAGAGTCCCTTGGACAGCAAGGAGATCAAACCAGTCAATCCTAAAGGAAATCACTGAAAGAATATTCATTGAAAGGAATATTCATTGAAAGGACTGATGCTGAAGCCGAAGCTCCAATACTTTGGCCACCTGATGCGGAGAGCCAACTCCTTGGAAAAGATCTTCATGCTGGGAAAGATTGAGGGCAGGAAGAGAAGGGGCTGACAGAGGATGAGATGGTTGAATGGCATCATCGACTCAACGGCCCTGAGTTTGAGCAAGCTCTAGGAGTTGGTGATGGACAGGGAGGCCTGGCCTGCTGCGGTCCACGGGTTCGCAAAGAGTCGGACACAACTGAGCCACGGAACAACAACAACAAATAATTATTGGATTGGCCATAAAGTTCATTTGTATTTTTGTGCGTCTTACAAAAAAACCTGAACAAACTTTTTGGCCAGCCCAATACTTCAGCTAAATTAGATCTAGACACAGTGCACAACTGTGTCGTTCAAGGTTTTTGTTGTCTTTTTAAAGTCAAGTGAAAGTTAAAGTCGCTTAGTTGTATCTGACTCTTTGCGAGTATAGCCTACCAGGCTCCTTTGTCCATAGAATTCTCCAGGCAAGAATACTGGAGTGCTTATCCCTTCTCCAGGGGATCTTCCTGACCCAGGAATCGAACCAGGGTCTCCTGCATTGCAGGCGGATTCTTTACCAGCTGAGCTATCAGGGAAGCCCTTTTAAAGTCAAAGATGACTGAAGCTGGGAAAGCAGAAGGGAAATGGGAGAAACAGGAGAGAGTTGGCTTATTTTTTTTGAGAGGTTAGTGCTTGTCTAAAACCTTGGCACATGTTGCTTTTTTTTTTTTTCCCTGCTTCATCTGTTTATTTGATAAAATTATGTGGGGGTTCTTATTGTCCTCAGTGGCCTAACCACAGTGTTCCCCTGTTTTATAGAGGCTCCCAGTCACGGTTTGACTATTAGGCAGGCAGGAAGGCAGGCGGGAAGTGACCTGGCTGATAAGGAGTAAGGCTTGGAATTGAAGTCTACTAAGAATTCGCCTTGCTTTGTCACGGAACCCTCTGAGACTTCCCTGTTCTACCCTTTGGCCTCCTTTGTTTCAGCTCCTTCATCCATAAAGAATTTTTTTTATCGTGGTAGAATGTGTTGTTGTTCCATAAGCTCAGTCGTGTCCTACTCTTCACAACCCCACGGACTGCAGCACGCCAGGCCTCCCTGTCCATCACCAACTCCCGGAGCTTGCTCAAACCCATGTCCATCGAGTCGGTGATGCCATCCAACCATCTCATCCTCTGTCACCCCCTTCTCGTCCTGCCCTCAATTTTTCACAATATCAGGGTCCTTTCCAATGAGTCGGCTCTTGGCATCAGGGGGCCAAAGTATTGGTAGAATATACATAACATACTATTTTAACCATTACTAAGTGTGCAGTTCTGTGGGTACATTCACACTTCTCTGCAACCATCACTACATCCATCTCCAGAACTTCTTCATTTTCCCCAACTGAAACTATGTCCCCATGAAACACCTCCCATCCCTCCTCTCTCAGTGTTCGGAAACCTCCTTTCTCTTCTGTCTCCATGAAACTGACTATTTTGATATCTCATATAAGTGGAATCATACAGTATTTGTCTTTTTGTGATTGGCTTATTTCACTTGGTATTTTCGAGTTCTATCCATATGATAGCATGTGTCATAATTTCCTTCATTTTTAAGTCTGGATGATATTCCATTGCATACACACACACACACACAGACACACACACACATTTTGCTTATCCATTCATTCGTAATGGGTACTTTTGCTGCTTCCATCTTTTGTGAATAATGCTGCTCTGAACATGGTTGTGTAAATATCTGTTTGAGTCCCTGCTTGTGATTCTTTTGAGCATATATCTAGAAATAAAAGAGAATTTTGAAGATGAAGTGAAATTTTAGTGTAAAGAGCTTTGCTAAATGCTTAGAATTGCACTTTACTGTGAGACATAATTAGTAACCTGCAGATAAATGGATAAGGTGATGATCCCTTTGGAGCTATAGTTGATTTCCATTTGAAGTCTGTGAGAGCAAACCCCTTAAACTGCCTGCTGTTCTTGGATCATATTGCTGTGGCTAATGGTGATCTATTCCTTTGTGAAAACCTTAGCATTTTTACTCATTTCCCATATTCAAATTGTATGATTTTTTTTTCATTTATTTTAAACACAGTTTCACATGTTTATTCTTATGTTAATATAGGCAGTGGCTCATCCCATCTGTGCCTTCTGGAATCTGAACAAAAATGGTAAGTTTTAAAATATTGGCTGTCTTAATAACAACTGAATTTTAAACCTTGTTAGACACCTCCATTTCCTTTAATTCCATCTCAGATCAGAGTGAGTCACAATGTAAGTGTGATGGCAACTGAACTGCAAAATTTAGTTTAGGTAGCTTGGGAAGAGAATTCTTATTTCAGTAACTTTTTATTCATTGCAAGAAGAAATAGGCACACTTTAAAAAAAAAAACTACCGCTAATTTCAGTAATTTATAAACTATAGCATATATTTTTATTGCCCCTTTTAGATGAATGTCAGTATACATTTGATCACATTTCTTCTAGGACACTTCTGAGATTATTTGATGTGCACGAGGCATGCAATTTAAAATCTAGTTTCCAGACCATGGGTTATGGGGGGATATCATATTAGAGGGCTGTAACTATAGGAATGGTTATAATGGATACACGTTACTTGAAAGAAATGAAGTGCCTCCAAAATGACATTTTACAGTTGAGAGAGAAAGGCAAAATTAAGGGGTAAATCACTAGGTGCAAAGGGTGGTGACGTCTGTGAAGGGAAGGGGAAACCTCGCACCTGGTTATCTTCTCCTGGGATGCCCCTGCTGTTCTGCGACTCTGCAGTGGGACCGTGGTGGCCCAGTCACACCAGCGCTGGTGTAGGCTGCTTCTCAGAAATGTGATCTGAAGGTGTCCCAAACCTCATGATACTCCTTATCCTAGCTGGAAAGTTTTTGTTGCTGTTTGGTTTCTGGTTGCAGTTTGAGAAGATTCTGATTTACTCGCTACATAGTTAAAAATGATATCACCTTGTAGCCTTAAAACACTTTTCAACTATATGTGTCCCATTCATATTCCATATCATACCATGAAAGTCATATAAGATGTGGTAAAGGCATTACAGTAAGCTGTCTCTGTGCATGACTACTGTGTGCTTCATAGCATGTTCCAAGGAAACTGACCTTTGTTCTCATGTCTTCCCAGAGACATAGATTGACCCAAGGGGGTAAAAAATTGTATTGATCTCTAGAGACTTTGTTAGTATGTAACATATTTGGAAAGGAATATTCTTTTTATGGAAATTGACTTTAAAATATATTAAATAAATTACATATCAATTCATGCATTAATATATTTATGTTAAATATATATTTATATAAAATACAATCTACTAAATGAATGTCTTATATATGTCTTATACTCAATATGCATACATTAAATAAGTAAAATATATATTCATATATTTTGAATTTTAAAAATTGACATTTTTGCAGTCTTCCTGAAGAGGCACTTCCATAGGACACAGTTGAAAACCACCACCTAACCTCTAACTGTCCACCTTGCAGTAACATCCAGGAATCGAAATTATTCTAAGTATTGGCAGTTTTCAGAACAGTATCTGTTTTGCAGACAAACTGCAAGGCAAAAGAGACTGAGGCACAGTTCCCCAGGGGAAAGCTCCCCCATCCTGGGAAAGGAACTGACCCGCAGGCATTTTCACACTGTTGATTTCTTCCCACAGAAGGTTCTGGATTTTGGAACACTACAGGATGTTTCGCACACAAAGATTCAGACGCCAACGAGACAGTCTGCCTGTGTAACCACCTCACCCACTTTGGGGTTCTCATGGTAGGGGAGGAACGTCTAAACTCATTTTGAAATGATATAATTGTGGAAGTCATTTTGACTCATTTTTGTGAGTCAACCTTTATGGATTATGTGTTTGGGAAATTTTTTCCCTAATAATTTTCATCTATAGCCTGAAATCTTGATTCTTAAATAAGAATCTAACTGGCAGAGATCATGTGTTTAAAATATGCAAGGTAAGTATAGAAAAGAATACTGTTCCCCCTACCTGCCCCCCTGTGCATTAACAGTAATCACAAATAACCTCAGAAACAAGAAAATCACCGTGAAACCCTTGAATTAACAGAGAAAGTTAGGGAGATGGGGAGAGAGAGGGAGAGAGAGAAGTTAAAGAGGGAGAAAATGTTGGGTTTTACTAGCATGGAAGTGAGCTGTGAAAAGTCTCATCAAAAATCGCCTTATAGTTTATTATCACTCGTATGTTTGAATGGAACTTTGTACCAGGTACTGGTGATCCAGCTGTGACCCCAAATGACTGCAGCCCTAACTGGAGATCACGCCTATTAGCAAAGACTAGTAACTAGGATAGTGTGGAGGCCTGCCAGAGAAATGATGGGTGTGACATTTCTCTCACAACTAGACCTTCCTCCCTTTCTTCCTGCCTTCTTTCCTCTGGCCCCGGTTTTATCTCATTAACCAGCCTGTCCAACAGTTCTAAGCAGAAATTAGATTGCATCAGTATGTTTTTTCAGCCCACCAAATTTTCAAGAGTCAATTTTCGAGAGTCATACAAGCAGGAACTTGTATGACTTCATCCACAGTCTTACACCTTCATTTTAAAACCTGGTATGCTAGTGTTTGTGTAAACACCTTTCTGGTATGAAATATACCCTCCAGGTCCAAACAGAGCCATTGTTTCTGTATAGTTTCCATAAAGGGATCAAACCACATTTGCTTTTTAATTGAAGATGCTGGAGTAATGAGTGCTTAGGCAGTAAAGCTTTTCAAATTGAATCACAGAGGTCGGGTCATGTGTATCCAGTCTGTCCCTTGAATCTTTACACCCACTTCCAGTGGGACTGAGAGGAAGCCGTGAGGGGCTGTGGGTGCAGTGACTGGCTCATGCATCTACTTGGCCTAGGGACTGATAAATGGCCTTGTCATGAGGCAGCCCTGCCCGTTGTGATTTTCCTGACAATCCAATACTTAAAGCTCTGAAGGATAAGACCGTGTCATTTAAAAAGACTGTCAATCATAGAAAATAACTTTTTAACTTTCCTCAAATATTAATGTCTTCATTTACTGACAGACCATGAAAATGAACAATTAAACTATAGCATGTCTTCCCTAGATGGTTTTTTAAAATCCTGATTTCTTCTGTATTCATTTTTTTTGAAAAGTGACAGCATCTTTCTTTCATGAAATGCTGATTTTGCATCATTAATCATTTAGGTATACAAGCTTTAGCTTAATTCATTGAAGTATTTAACTGTGTGTGTGTGTGAGCAGGATTGTATGTGTTGTAAATCAATATTAGATAAATAGCTAGCAATAATACTGTTCACTGTTCAGAGATGATTTATGAGTAACCAAAGTTTGGCTTCCCATTACTTTTTTTCAAGTATTGTTTATATTTTGTTATGAATTTATAATTCTATATTACTTTTTCTGTTGTCATTTGATGAAATAATTAGTTTTACAGGTATAAGGGTATGTGCATTTTTCATTGCTTTTTTTCCATTTTCCATTGTGGCTGCTTTTATAGGATTATAAAGTTCTGGAAGAAAAACTTTCCAGAATTTATCTTTTCTGGTCATGTGCCCACATCCTTTCAGCGTTTCCAGACCACCAAGACATTGTTAAGAGTCTTTCTTGGTGTACAGACTCTTTATTCACTTGTGTAAGATATTCCTTGAGTCTACTTTGCCCCATGACACATTCACCATATGAGAAATTAAAAAACATACCCCAGATTCATAATTATATCTCCTAATCTACAAACATATGAACATTTTCACATCCTCTGTTACATGTATTTGTAGTAAAACTGATTTTCATATTTTTTGACTTCAGTATGTTTTCATATTGGCTCGTTCAGAGGAACAAATATTTTCATATTCTTCATTCTTTAAAAGTACGAAACAGCATGAGAATTGTGTTTAAATGTGTAACCGTAAAGAGCATTATTTTATTCAATTTACATTTTAAACTGTGGCTCTAATCACGACTTGCAAGTCAACCACATCTAATGGAGAGCCGTATGTTCTTCAAGAGGTAATAATGAGTCCTTTGGAGGTTCTCAAGATATTTCTCTGCTCCATCATATCCTGGAGTAACCAGAATTTTGATCGGGGTAACCTACCAGTGAATCGAGTGGCGTGGCTCAAACACACCCCATGTGCCAGGGGCATCTCAGGTCCTCCCAGTGGTTTGAGGGGTTCCTGGGAGAGGTGGGTAGGGATGGTCCTCTCTGGCCCTGAGTCCCTGTGTCTGCTGAATTCCATCACTTTGTGCATTTCTTGCTATCACACAGGTACTGTTACCTGCTCCTCACTGTGTCAACCGAACCTCGAATTAAGTCCCACTCGTGGTTTCACATAGATATACACTCATACAAAATGACTTCCTGGAGGTTTTTGTATGAATAGCAGATTTTATTGACATTTTGGTGACAATTAAAGAAAATTAACATTATAGAATGAAAAACCTATAAACTTTTTTTCCCCATAATTTAAGACCTCAAAGTTTAAACCAGATATTCCATGTTCCTTCTCCAAAAAGGCTCCATTTTCAAACATCTGTATAATGGAGATGCCTTTCTCCTCCAACCAAGGCTTGAGTATTTGGACTTAACTCAAGATTTATCCCTAGTCCAATTCTCCATTTAAGGAAGAAAAGAAAGATTTTCCTACCACGCCTGAATTTTGCAAGTCTGCCTCCTTCTGCCCAGTGAAATTAAGGCTTTGTATTCACATGCAAAAATGCTTACTTCTTTTTAATCACAACAGCCTCTAATACTTAAAAAGAAAAATTTATTTTCTGCTGTGCTCGGTCTTCGTTGCTGTTGGCGGACTTCTCGTTTTGGTGGCTTCTCTTGTTGCAGAGCGTCGGCTCTAGAGCTCTAGCTCCCCTCAGCATGTGGAGTTTTCCCGGACCAGGGATCAAACCTGTGTCCTCTGCATTGGCAGGTGGATTCTTATCCGCTGCACCACCAGGGAAGTGCAGCCCCTAACACTTTTAAGTAACAGCTTTTCAAGTGTATAAAAATCAAAAAAACTATGACAACCCCCCCCCCCCAAAAAAAAAACCTCTTGGTGGCTTCTCATTTATGAAAAAAGAAAAGGAAAGACCTTATATGTACCAAGCTTCGCAATGAGCACAGTAAGAACCTCAGCACTATTCTTAGAACTGGGCAGCCAGGTGCCAGCCAGCCTCTGGCTGTCTCAAATGAGTCCCACCCTATCAAGCAAAGAAGCCAGGGCCCACCTGAGGCCTTGGACACATGGGCCACAGTGGCTTGCATTTGCCCTGCAAATGGTAGGAAGGGTCTAGTTATTTATAATGCAAGACAATGACCTCCTTTCCAGTTTTTGTTAGGGGAACCAGTGGTTTTGTTCTTCAAGTTATACTGATGTGCAAAGAGCTTGGGTAATGGGTAATGATAAAAAAAACCATGTGCAACTCTCAATAATGCTACATTTTTGTTTCATGGAGTGATCCACAAGAGTGCAATAAGTGGAAATTTCAGTACAGGCATACCTCGGAGATATTTTTGTGGGTTCAGTTCCAGACCACTGCAATAAAGCAAATATCAAGATAAAATGAGTCATACAAATTTTTGGGTTTCCCAGTACATATAAAAGTTATGTTTGTACAATACTGTAGCCTGTGAATGTGCAATGTCATTATCTCTAAAAGAAAAAAAAGCCAATATAGATACCTTACTTTAAAATATTTTATTGCTAGAAATTGGTCACCATCGTCTAAGCTTCAGTTTATCAAGCAGTGACGTCGAAGATCACTGATCACAGGTCACCAAAACAAATATAATAACAATGAAATGAACAAGTTTTAAATATGATGAGAATTCCCAAAGTGCAACACGAGACCCAAAGTGAGCAAATGTTGGAAAAATGTCTTAATTCAGAGTTGCCACAAATGTTCAATGTAATGTTTCAATGTAAAAAGAATGCAGTGTCTGTGAAGTGCAATAAAGGCAAACACTTAAAATGAGATCCGCCTGTATTGATTTACACTGTTGTTGTTAGCCCCTAAGATTGAGTTGCGATTCTAAGTGTTGTCACGAAGCTTCTACTAAAACAAAACAGCATTCTCATAAAAAGAGATTATTACAGCTGTTTCTCATGTTTTTGGTAGGACCTTCAAGGAACTGCCTCACAGCTGGATGCAAAAAACACTAAAGTCCTCACCTTCATTACCTATATTGGGTGTGGAATATCTGCCATCTTTTCAGCAGCTACCCTCCTGACATATGTTGCTTTTGAGTAAGTTTTTTTTTTTCTATCTGCCAAATCCAGAGCAGACTGTTGCAAAACATGAATATGAGAATTGTCTCAGCTTTTAAAGACATATATACACCTTGTGAATCATGTAGGATTCAGTTTTAATGGTCAGATTTCTCATGAGATGTATCATGCAACAGGAATTTCCCAGCTTTAGAATCTTAATTTATAGTTACTGTATTTCTATTGATAATAAAATATATTTAAGCCTGTTACAGATGATTAGTATTGAAGTAAATAACAATTGTATGAACTGCTTTTTATGGTAAAAGATGAAAACATTTTTGTGAAAATACAAGATGAAAAGATGGGAAAAAGATGAAAGCAAAATCTTATAAAATTGGTTTTGAAACAGGAAGTCTTTTTAAAAAAGGACCCTGACCTCATTAGAAATCAAGAAATTTCAACAAATTTTAGGGAAATTGGTTTTTAACAAAAATATTTTTTCTAATAAATCTATAATTTTTCCTGGATTAAAAAAAATCAATAATCTGTTGTAACCAGTTAGAAATTTTGGAAACAGTTTTGAAATATGATTAGTATTTTTTAAAAAATCTTTATAATTTGCCTGGTACTCATATCTTTGGCCCTCCTCCCAGTGGAACCATGTCATAAAGATGGTACTATCTAGGTTATTCCAGAGCTGTATAAGATGTGAATTAACTGCCTGTGCTTAAAAGATTTATTTACAATATTATTCTCATATATCTTTCTATTGCTTCTCCTTTTTTTTCTAAAGAAAATTACGAAGAGATTATCCCTCTAAAATCCTGATGAACCTCAGCACAGCCCTGCTGTTCCTGAATCTCGCCTTCCTCCTGGATGGGTGGATCACCTCGTTTCATGTGGATGGACTTTGCACGGCCATCGCAGCCCTCCTGCACTTCTTCCTTCTAGCTACCTTTACCTGGATGGGACTAGAAGCGATTCACATGTACATTGCTCTGGTGAAAGTATTTAACACTTACATTCGCCGGTACATCCTGAAATTCTGCATCGTTGGCTGGGGTGAGCCTCCTGCATTTTTTTTTTCCATCCTGGAAATCACTAGGTTCTCATAGGAAAATCCTGTTTTGAAAGAATAGGACTGCTAAAAGAAACTTCAAGATTGTGACTGATATGCATTTGATATACATAACCGAAGGCAGGGGTGTTTTTAAAACTGTTCCACAGTCCTCACAAAAGTCGCTATTAAAGGGGGAAAAAAAAAAACCTTAGCTCTTGAGTCACCACCAACTTATTTCCTGTGTCCAGATCCAGCCCACCCAAGTCTGAAGAAGCAGCTGGCAGACAGTGGTGGATTTCCATTATATTTCAAAATAGAAAAGCCAGCTCAGACTCTTAACTATTCTTGCCCCTAGACACATGCCCATGTCTTGGAAACCTGAGCGAAAAGGTTATTTTTGTGAGTGCAACCAGAATACTGACAGAATTTTTGCTTTGAACTTCTTACCATGATTCCTCAGCCAGACACAGATGGCTATGTTAGGCTGTTTACAGTCTTCCAATCAGGCTCCTTCTTTTATCTGGGTTCTGTATTGGGGCAGGCATTTTCAAGCTTTATCACAAATCTCTTTTTCAGATGGCAGGGGGGAAAGGAGACATTTGCAAGGTGTTCAGTACCTCCTTAGGAGGCAGTGAAGGCACCTTTCAGGAATTCAGGTGGGGTAGCATTTCCCCACTGAAATATACATGCAAATCTATATAGATTCTTATGAGAGAAAAGAGATGACTATAAAGACTTTCTGCCTCCATTGTTTCCCCTCAACTTATTCTGAAGACGTTTCTTTCTATAGAAAGGGGGAGAACGAAGCTGCAGTTACTTTCCAATCTTAACTCGGTCAGTCTAACAGGTGTCATTCATGAAACTACATTTTCTGGTGCTACGTTCAGGATAGGGCATGTCCTTATACTCTAGTGGGTACCAGCAAGCCAACAGAATACTTAAGATTTAGATTGTTTCTGATTAGAGTTGGATGTTTCATACCACAAAGGGATTTTATTGTTGTTTTCCACCAAGTTGCCAGTTCTAAGAAATTTGATTTTATAATATGGAGTGTTTACTTTCTTTTCTTTCCCCTTGCCATTTTCAGTCTCATAAAGCAATTTCAGATGCTGCAGAAAAGTTGTTTCTGTCATGGTTTCGTTATAACAGGTGTGCCTGCCTTAGTTGTGTCCGTTGTTCTGGTGAGCAGAAAGCAAAATGAAGTCTATGGAAAAGAGAGTTATGGAAAAGAACAAGGTGATGAATTGTAAGTAACAAAAGTTTGTTGGGAATTTATCTGTGATGAGTATTATATGCTTTGTTTCCCAAAGTTTAGGTGTGTTTTCATTCCAGTAGTGAGCTTCTTATTTTGGAAGGTTAAGTTGTATTTGCATGTCTTTGCCAAGGCCTCTGCTATACCATACATGAATTCAGCTGAAAACCCTGAACTGTGTGAGCTGCTTTTATGAATGTCGTACTCTTCTCATCTGGAGTTCAGAAGAAGCTTAAGATTCTTTCTTCTAGACTTAGAAGACCCAGTCTCTTTGAGGAGGTTTCCTAATTAAACCACATGCATCTTCCAGAGAGTTAAGTAGCAGCATCAGACAGTGAGGGATTCAGTGACAATATGATTATTGTGTGAAAGTGGAGAGAACAGATCCTGAATAATTTGAAAAATTCCCTTCGGACTGTGAGATTGTTGAGGCTAAGATTTTTAAACTGTTCAGTTTGGGCAGTTAAGTTTTCTTGTATTTTATGTAGCACATAATAAGTACTCGGTATTATTTGTGGGTTGACTGAATTACTGAATGAATGAAGAGCTTACTCCTGACTGTGATGCTACATTTCTGTGCTCATTTCATGGATGGATATCACTTTAATAATCAGTCAGTATCCAGTCCTGTTTCTTTCCTCCTGGTCTTCCCTTTTATGTTTCCAAAGTAACATTCAAAAGCCCCCAACAGAGCTAGTGGGAAGTAAAGGATCCAAGCCAGGAATTTCAGATTCTAGGGGGACTAGAAAGAAAGATTAGCTCCAGAGGCAAGCTGTATCATTTAGGGGACCTTTAAAATAAGCTATATTAAAGGTACAAGTCAGTGCATAGTTCTAAATAAGGGAATTTAAAAAGTATGTGAGTCAACTTTTACTGGCCTTTAAAGTATGATTCAGTAAACTATTGTGCCATCGACAGCTCTCATTAATTGAGAATTTACTATATTCCAGGAATCTTTTTAGGTTATAGGACTCAAAGATGTTCAAGACAGCTTTTGCCTTTGGGACGATCATATCCTACCATGGTAGACACAACCTACCAAAATGATGACCATATGCTTTAGAATTTGAAGATTAACTGTCTTAAATAATTCATCTAAATATTTTTGGTACCTAAGAACTTGCATAGTATTACTTAGGCACTGGGGCATCTGCAAATTGCAGTATTTTAATTTTACTTTTAGTCCCCTTTAAAATTACTTTCATCTATTCTCAGATATATATCATTCTGAATAGCAAGTGTATCTTTCCTCATTTCACAAGGATGTTATGATGTAAGCTTTTTATTTGTGCATTAGAAGTTTCAGCAGAAGAATAACAGAGTTATACAGTAAGGTTGTGCCTCAATTAGACCAATTATATTAATAGGGATTACTTTGTTCCTAATAATGGAATCCACAATTACGTATGTCTTAAGTAAGTAGTGCTCTTTTCACATAATAAGAAACTTGGAAGAAAGCAACAACCAGCATTAATTTTGTGGCTGAAAATGTTAGGACCAGCAGTCCTACAGCTCTCTTGGTCTTCCTTTCCTGGATAGAAGGTGATGACTGCAGCCACAGAGCTTGCGTTCATGTTCAAAGCAGAAATAAGAAATAAGGGCTTTGCCAGTGAGTCTGTCAGGAATACCTCTCTCAAAATCCCTTAGAGGACTCTGCTACCATATCATTTTGTAGAACAGTGTCCACATACACTCAGTCACTCAGTGGTGTCTGGCTGTTTGTGATCTCACAGACTGTAGCCCCCAGGCTCCTCCGTCCATGGGATTCTTCAGGTAAGAATACTGGAGTGGGTTGTCATTTCTTTCTCCAGAATGTCCACATGGCCACCATTTAAATCACAAAGGACACTGAGAAAGTTTCCCTTCCTCTGGAGTGGAGGCCCATAAGAGAAAGGGGATAGATGTGGTTTGCTAAGTTGCTAAGTCACGTCAGTTGTGTCCGACTCTGTGCGACCCCATAGACGGCAGCCCACCAGGCTCCCCCGTCCCTGGGATTCTCCAGGCAAGAACACTGGAGTGGATTGTCATTTCCTTCTCCACTGCATGAAAGTGAAAATTGAAAGTGAAGTCGCTCAGTCGTGTCTGACTCTTAGCAACCTCATGGACTGCAGCCTATCCATCCATGGGATTTTCCAGGCAAGAGTACTGGAGTGGGCTGCCATTGCCTTCTCCATAGATGTGGTTTACGGTGAGCCAAACAATAATGTTTTCACATCAAGTCAGAGTTTAAGAGGCTACCTTGTTTTGTTAATTGTTGACTTAAATAACTTGGTATTAAGATAATGACTATCCAAAAGAAAGCAAAAACAAAAACAAAAAACTTATGTAAACACCCCCCCAAATGAAGTGACTTCCTAAAGGCATGTGAGGGGCATTTGAGGAAGGCCCACCTGTAAAGTACGCAGAATCCCAAAGTAATCCTCTTAGGTAAACAGGGCGTGATGGTTAATCTCTTGCTTTCTGTCTCTTCTCCTTTAAGCTGCTGGATACAGGATCCTGTTGTATTTTACGTGACCTGCGCCGGGTATTTCGGACTCATGTTTTTCCTGAACGTCGCCATGTTCATCGTGGTGATGGTGCAGATCTGCGGGAGGAACGGCAAGAGAAGCAGCCGGTCGCTGCGGGAGGATGTTCTCCGGAACCTGCGCAGCGTGGTCAGCCTCACGTTTCTCCTGGGCATGACGTGGGGGTTTGCTTTCTTTGCCTGGGGACCTCTGAATGTCCCCTTCATGTACCTCTTCTCCATCTTCAACTCCTTACAAGGTAAGATAACTGGTGCGTGCCTACTGAGTCACTTCAGTCATGTCCGACTCTTTGAGACCCTGTGGACTGTGGCCCCCCAGCTCCTCTGTCCATGAGATTCTCCAGGGAAGAATACTCAAGCGGGTTGCCATGCCCTCCCTCCAGGGCATCTTCCCCATCCAGGCATGGAACCCACGTCTCTTATGTCTCCTGCATTGGCAGGTGGGTTCTTCACCACTAATGCCACCCGGGAAGCCCAAGATAAATGGTACCCACCCCATTTGCTCTTGCATATTTGCACGTATGTGCAGACAGCTTCACTTTTGGACAGACTCTATGTGGCGTTTCTAAGTCACTCTTCTGAGTGCTGAACACAGTTCTAGGCCCAGAGTGGGTGCTCGTGAAAATGGCCTTGAATGAAGTGAAGAGGTAGAATGTTAGTTTGTTTTCAGTGTTATATATACCAAGCCCCTAAAACTATGCCTGGAAGATAGTAGGTGCTCAGTAAATGTATCTTGTTCATGAGTCAATATGAGAGGTGTCCTCGGGAAGTGAAAGGGAGGCACAGATGCTTCGTCCCTTCTTCACAGTTTTGCTGAGTATTGGTGCTCTTCATGGAACCATGTGGATGTAACATTCTTGGCCAGAAAAATCTTTAGCCTCTGCCAGGGTCAGAGAAATTCACTTTGATTCCTTGGCTCTAAATATAAATACCAACAATCTAGTTCAGAAATGCTTATTTCTTTTCCCCCTAAGATATGGCAGTCAACTCAACAATCTAATAAATGGCTTGTTCTGTTTAGAAATACAAGATTTATTTCAAGGAGTTTCCTGTAATGTTTCTAAGTCTGTAACACACACCCTAGTGTGCTCTAGGGTGAATTTAACTTTTTAAACCATTTTTATTAAACTACAGTTGATTTACAGTGTTGGGCCAATCTCTGCTATATAGCAGTGTGACTCAGTTACATACATATATACAACTTTTTAAAAATATATATTCTTTTCCATTATAGTTTATCCCAAGAGATTGGTTATAGTCCCCTGTGCTATGCAGTATAACCTTGTTGCTTATCCATTCTAAATGTAATAGTTTGAATCTGTTAACTCCAAACTTCCAGTCCATCCCTCTCCCTCTCCCTCCTCTTTCCCCACTGGCAACCAGAAGTCTGATCTCTACGTCTGTGAGTCTGCTGTTTTATAGACAGTTTCATTTGTGCCATATTTTAGATTCACATGTAAGTGATATCTTGTGGTATTTGTCTTTCTCTTTCTGACTTCACTTAGATGATAATCTCTAGTTGCATCCATATTGGAGCAAACAGCATTATTTCATTCTTTTTTATGCTTGAGTAGTATTCCATTATATAAATGTATCACATCTTCTGTCGATAGACATTTAGATTGTTTACATATTTTGGCTACTGTGAACAGTGTTGCTATGAACCTAAGGGTGCATGTGTCTTTTTAAATTATAGTTTTGTCTAAATATATGCCCAGGAGTGGGGTTGCTAGATCATATGGTAATTCTATTTTTTAGTTTTCTGAGGAACATCCATACTCTTGTCCATAATGTTTGTAGAAACTTACATTCCCACCAACAAACACTATTAGGAAGGTTCCCTTTTAGGATGAATTTAATTTTGAACCTTAAGTGAATATGAAGTGTTTTTTTCAAAATTCAGTAGCATTCTGTAAGACATTGATATACCCTGTATTGTTGTTAAAACTCCCTAATGCTGGAAGCACTATGAAGTCCACAGGGCAGTAGGAATCAGGTGACGAAGTTTGGCATCTTTTAGAGCAGGGCATTACTGCTGGCTTACCTAAAGCTCCTGCTCATGCACATGAAGGTTTGTGGGGAAGGAATAGCTGACTAAAGCTGAATGAATCTGAGCTGGGATGGAAAGTGTGGAAATCAGGTCTGTGCTTCTCACAGGTGAGATGCCTGAGCAAATGCTTGCAGCAGTTGTGTTCTAAGAAAAGTCTGTATTTACCTACAGAAGAGTTTTGACTGCTTTGTATCCACCTATCTGTTTTGCTTGTCTTCCTCAGTTTCCAACTAGTTCATGAGCTCTTGTTTTAAAAACGTGTCACTTAAAAGGTGCTCAATAATTATTTGATAAATCAGTTACTGCATTGGTAGATGAAGAAGGGAGGAGCTTGGGGGATGGCCTAAATTCAATCTGAGACTCCTCTGGCATAAATCTGCATAATTAGTTGAGCAACTTTTATTCAGATTAATTCTCCTTTGACAGAGCAGCTCTGTGCGCTCATTATCCTTAATAAATAAAATAATAAGCCGCAAGTGAACGTCCAGAAGTTGGAAACTGAATAGGTAGCATATGAATACATCTGCACTGGGATCCAACTTTGTAAAGTGAGTTTTCCTCTGTTTATTCTCTTCTATAATATCCAACATTAAAGTGCCTAGACAAATATTGACAGAAATATCCATTAACATTAGAAAATTCCATGGTTTTATATTTCAGGATTGTACATGGAAGGCACATTAATCTGCCAGCCCAATCTTGTTTTTGCTTTTATAATTTCCTGGCAGTTTCAGCAATCTGCAATAGTTACAGTTGTCTGTTCAGCTCTGTTTCCATTAATGAGACTCGGGATGTTTTATTTTTCCCAGCATAGGTCTCCTCTCAGGAGGGAAAAATGTTGTAAACCATCATCAAGTCAGTGTTCTTCATAAATCATTGACTTTTAAGGCTGATTTTAAATGATATAAATTCAGAACAGATTTCTGCACATTCAGTGATATTAAAAACACCTTCTAAAAAGAAAATTTAAATTAAAAGGGAATGATACAGAGCACATGAATCTAACTATTCCTTACTGGCCAGACTTGTACAACAGCTTCTTCAGACACTATGGAAAGTCATTTAATGGTTTTTATTTGCATCATTTTTGGAATCTGTGAGAGGCCTATGGTTATTAAAAGTATATGATTTATTTAAAAAAGCATGTGGAATTTAGACAGTTTAAAGAAACAATTCCATGAATACATAATGAACTCAGGTTGAACTTAGGCAAACTATGTTGTGTCGACTTCTTTATGATATTCTTTATTTAAGCCCCCCCAGAATAAAACTTGGTCCCTGTGTCTCATGGGGCTTATATTGTAGTAGGAGAGACTGAATACTGAGTGGGTAGCCTTTCTCTTCTTCAGGGGATCTTCCCAACTCAGGAATTGAACCCAGGTCTCCCGCATTGCAGGTGGGTTCTTTACCAGCTGAGCCACAAGGGAAGCCCTAGGAGAGACTGACGTTAATAAAATACACCATATATAATATACATGGTGGTGTTGAAAGCACGTGATAGGAGACATGATGCCTAAACTGAAAGCTGAAGGATCAATAGGAATTAACTAGATGAAAGGTGGGGGTAGGAATCGGGTAAAAACTATTTCAGGTAGATGGCATTTCTTGTGCAAAAAATTTGCTGTAATTGGTAAGTGTAGCATATACTCAAGGCATTAAAAGAAAGATCATATCACCGGAGAACCAAGAAAGAGCAGGAGAGTGACAGAGCAGTGGGTGTGATACAGAAGGAAGGTGAAAGCTCTGTACTTTGATCTGTGTAAGAGCAATTAGAAGTTCTTGAAAGGTTTGCGACCTGTGGACTGATATGATCGATACACATTTTGTAAAGATGAAGCTGGACATAATGTGGAAAATGGATTATAGCAGCCGTGTAGTGTCTGTAGATGAGAGTCTGTGGCAATGGTCCAAGTAAGCTAAGATGGTTCAGTATTTTAGACTGTGATGGGAATGGAGGAGCCTGAGATACGTGAGCAGAGTCAAAGAGAATTTGCAGGTGTGCTAGTAACGAAACACTTAGCATTGGTTTGGTCGTTAAAGTCTTACTTTTCTGCACTGATGAGGATAAGAAAGCTTCATGTTAATACAATAATGTAGCAATTTGAAGCCTGGAATTGCAAGAATTAGCAATGGCCAAAGATTAATAATGTAATGTAGTGTTCTGAAACCTAAAATCATGCCAAAGTAAATTTTAATTTTCTCAGATTTAGCTTATAGTTGAACATCTTAAAATCACCAAGATCACAAGTCACTCTTGAGGGTTACAGAAGTGAGGTCTGGCAGGGAGGACCCAAGATGTGTTTGAGAAGTGATGTCAGGTCATGTGTATCAGAGGAGTGGCTTTTGCTAGTAGGTATCTTTTCACTTTTGTGTATTTCTTTAAAAATATGGCTCAAAGATATTAAAAATCCATTTTATCTTTCAGGATTCTTAGAAATACATGTGTATATGTGTGTGTGTACAAAGACATATACATGTATAATTATGTCAGCACTCGTATTTATGTAGCTTATGTATTAAAGCTTTATATGTGTATTTTTATTTTCAAAACATATCTTTATTTTTATGAATTTTTAAGATACATTTATAATTGCACAATTTAGTTGCAAAACAATCATGTTAGCCACATATAAAATTATTATAATCTGTGCAGTTCTACCTAAAAGTTTACCTACTTGAATAAGCAAATGAAGTCGCTTGAATCCAGGCTGAAACCAGGTTTACTATTTCCTGCTTTTCCACCACATGTTGCTTTGTTCTGTTCCTCTTACCTACTTCATTTAAGTTATATACTAATTATTCCACTGCATCTTTTTTTCTAAGATGAATAGATAAATATACCTTCTCTTAACACAGCACAATTATGTTTCTAACTCTTTTTTCTCTCTTTGATGCTTTCCTGGGGTGAGAGTGGCAAAGCATTTTATTAGACATTTTAATTTATTCTAAAGAATGCAACTTGAGAAAATCATATAGTATACAAATCGCTATTCAAAAGAGAACAGATGTTTGACAAAAATACATCATAATTCACATGCCTGAGAACATCAAGAAATATAATGCAATTCATCCTAAAGAAGTAAAGGGCAGTTCTCTGGTTTCTGGGAGGATCTTGCCCAGAGTCCTCTTGGGCATCTATAATATATCCTTTGGCGATATTGATGTACTTGCAGGATTGAGTTACTGCTTTGAGATGCAGCCTGTGCACCTTGCTGCTTATTATACAAATGATAAATAGTATCTCAGACTGTATATTTTTTCATTACTGTACAAAAGTATTTGACACTAAGTGAAAAAGCTGGCTTAAAACTCAACATTGGAAAAACAGATCCAGTTCCATCCAGTCCCATCACTTCATGGCAAATAGAAGGGGAGAGAGTGGAAGCAGTGACAGATTTTCTTTTCTTGGGCTCCAGAATCACTGTAGACAGTGACTGCGGGCATGAGATTAAAAGATGCTTGCTCCTTGGAAGGAAAGCTATGACAAACCTAAATAGCATATTTAAAAGCAAAGACATCATTTTGCTGGCGAAGGTCTATTTAGTCAAAGCTATGGCTTTTCTAGTAGTCATGAATGGATATGAGAGTTGGACCGTAAAGAAGGCTGAGCACCAAAGAATTGATGCTTTTAATTGTGTGTGGAAGACTCTTAAGAGTCCCTTGGGCTCCACAGGCATCAAACCAGTCAATCCTAAAGGAAATCAGTCCTGAATAATATTCATTGGAAGGACTGATGCTAAAACTGAAGCTCCAGTCTTTGGCCACCTGATGTAAAGAGTTGACTCATTGGAAAAGACCCTGATGCTGGAAAAGATTGAAAGCAAAAAGAGAAGAGGATGGCAGAGTATGAGATGGTCAAATAGCATCACCAACTCGATGGACATGAATTTGCGCAAACTCCAGAAGCCAGGGGTGCCTGGTGTGCTGTAGTCCATGGGGTCACAAATAGTCACACATGGCTTAGTGGCTGAACAGCAGCAACATTAGATTAGGCTTCTCCTGTACGTAGGGAAGTTTAACTCTCCTGACACGTTTAACAGGATTTAAAATGTAGCCCCATACTGAGAACTTACTAATCAATTTTTCTTTTCCATGCACATGAAACAATATTGATTAATAGTCTCAGGCATAATTGGCCCATCTTCTGTACGTATACAGTGCAGCATATGGTTCTGTAAATAGAAGCTACCATGGCAAACACGGAAGGGTATCATCAATCTACTCAGAGATCATGTTTGCCGTTAATTAGTTGGGTAACATTAAAATACCCAGAGCAACAGAAATAAGTTATATTTGCATAGTGTGCTGTGGTTTACAAAGCACTTTCACATAACATCTGTGATCTGATGTGTAATTCTTGTAGCAAACATGAAAAATAGGTACCCAAGAAAGGATATTCTCCCCATTTTATAGATGAAGAAACAGGCTTACAAGAGTTCATGACTTTCCCAAGATCAATTTGAATCCTACAGTGTAATATTTATAACATAGCATATGTGAGCATAGAAAAGCACATTAGGTGAGAAAGTATGAGCAAAAAAATAAATTACTGCCTTTTCAATTTTTTACTTCAGAGTTTCTAGGAAGTGAATATGTCTATTTAAAGAAACCTAGTAAATGTACATCTGATGAAGAAGTGGAAATTTACTCGTGCCCTTTTCTAGCAAAAATCATTTATAGAAACATTTATCATTTTAAAATAAAATGAAAATATATTTTAATCCTGTTGGCAAACTCAGAAAATTAAGTAAAATTATGGAGTAGGAACCTTCTGATAGTTAAGCTGGGCCATGATTACATGCACAACACACATGGCGGATTGGCGCCAAAGTAAAGAGATGTACCACCTCTAAACCTGTTCACATCTGAAACGGCATCACGTTGGCCAAGACATTACACACTGCAGGGAAATAAATTACTCATCTTTTGGCAGAGCAGATTGTGTATAGAGAAGTAATTTTTTAAAGGGCACCTTGTCGAATGAAAGGAGGATTCAAGAGTTTCCCAAAGGGAGTCATAAACTCTAGAGATTCCTCAGTCCTGCAGCCAGCTGGCTGCATCTGTGTGACAACGAAACACATGAGCCATTGTTGGACTCAGGCTTGGTGGGAAGCCGAGAAGTTATCTAGATCATTTTTGTCAAAGATCAGTTACCTAGGATGTGTGTCCTTTTTGACCCAGACATGTGGTTTGATTAATTCTTGATTGATTCTGTCCCATATGCCTGAAGTCACCTATATCCATAATCTTCTTTTCACTGTGTTTCTGGATCTTTTCTATCCAGGTATGAAAAATCAACTTAGGTCGTTTATCAGAATATATTGATGACGAGCCTGCTGGAATTGCTAATGGACCTTAGTTGGTAAAAAAATCTTTAGGAAATGAACACTTAAGGTGTTTGTTTTCCTTCACCAGACTTATTGAAAGTGAGTTTTTAGGCCAGTAAAAGAATGCAAAATGTGCTTTCCCTAAATTTTACTGTATGACATTTGTTTTCAAAGCCAAGGGAAACTGTTCCTGGACAGTTTTTTTTTTTTTTTTTTTTTTTTTAACACTTTTGATAATCAGTCTAAAGATCTGAGAAGATCCCTTCAGCTACTTATTTTATATTTGCCCCAGAAAGTCACCTATTTTTGCTAAAATCAACCAAAGAGGATGAATTCTATGTGGACACCCACTTTCTAGCCAAAATATTGAGGCTAAGGATATCTTTTTTCCCCCAAATAAGTAGTTAAATAACACTTATAGAGACCAAGATTAAACACAAGCCCATATAATCTATGTATAATGGTTATGAAGTCAACATGTTAGAAAGAGGATTTTTTTTTTCAGACTTTCTACTTGAATGTGTTCTGAGGCAGGTGAAAGAACTAGATATCAAAACCCAAGCCTGCTGCTTGAGGAGATCTCTCCGAATGTTTCTCACTCCATGTTTAGACATTGAGAGCACCCCCTTGGATGTCCGTTACTGTGTTTTTTGAGCCAGCTTTGGCCCATGGTGTGGTTCTTCAGGAGGTCTTGACGAGGTGGAATTTATTGCATTTTCCTTCCTACCAGGACTCACATACTTATAACACCCTTACTCGAAAAAGCTATTTTTTTTCTTTCTTTTTTATTTTTTAAATTATGAAAGTATGATAACACATTTGCAGGAGACTTGGGGTGGCTCAGCTGGTAAAGAATCTGCCTGCAATGCGGGAGAACTGGGTTCGATCCCTGAGTTGGGAAGATCCCCTGGAGAAGAGAAGGGCTACCCACTCCAGTATTCTGGCCTGGAGAATTCCATGGACTGTATAGTCCATGGGGTGACAAAGAGTTGGACACGACTGAGCCAGTTTCACTTTCACTGTCACTTTCTGGAAAATGCAGAACAAAGTTACATACAGTTCCACTATATATTACAATTGTTTTTTTAAAGTAGATAAATTAAGATTTTTTAGTTGGAGTTTCAGTATCAAACTCTCAAAAAGTTATAGAATGAATATGCATAAAAGTAGGAGGATATAGTAGACCTGGAAAGCACTGTAGGCCAATTCAACATAGTTAAGATAATTTATAGAATTTTCACACAACAGCAGGATACAAATTCTATTTAACTTCCCATAGACTATAAACCAGGAAACACTGGAACATATCCAGGGACATAAAACAAGGTGCAAAAATTTCATACAGAGTCTGTTCTCTTATCACTGTGGGATTATGTTAGAAATCAATATCAAAACATATTTGAAAATAGCCCACATAGTTTCAAGTGCGATGTGACATTTACCAAGACATCTGTGACTTAGCCATTGAAAGCCTCAGTAAAGTTAAAAGACAAAAACAAAAACAAAAAAACACACAGAGAGTGATTGCAGAGAAGAAAGCATTTAAATGAGAAATTACATCATCTATTCATGTATTGGTCAAAATTATTTTTAAAAGTGAGCAGATACCTCTGGTTAGTGAAAAATGGATGTTCAAGGAAGACAAGGATGAACAGGTATAGAACTGGTTAAGAATCTGTTCGTTTAAAGAAAGTTTTACTTTTTATCTTGCTCTAACATAATATCTGGGTTTTTAAGGGTATGATAAAGAATCAAGGCAGTTACCAAACTGAAGAAACTATTGCAAAGGAACTGGCTTGGATTCATCAGTGATGGTTTTCCAGGCTCAAATTCACCCCAAAAGGGTTGTCACAAAACTAGCACAGCCTGTCAAGATGAAGCAGAGACTTTATAACTCTGAATTCTATCTTTTCAGTCGTGTTAGTGTCCAACGTTTATGGGCAGTGTTTCCTACTCCCTGATCAGTTAAATAAAGCTGAAAGGCACTGGGGGGGGGGGGGGGTAAGAGTCAATTATTCCGGTCCCCAGTTGCAGCTTAAAGCCCTTTCCAGAAAATTAGAAAAGCGTATTTTTCCAGGTGGTATGAAGAGCCTCTTTGAGGCATGTGGGTTGATATAAAGATTCTCAAAGGGAAAACATGTGATAGAAGGAACAGAGATGGAGATGAGAAGTCAAACAGATTCTTTTGGATGCCAAAGGAAAACTCTATAAAGTTTTGTGATTTTAAGTTCTGCTCCTGGCACCAACATCCGCAAGTAGATGGAAAAAAAAAAAACCCTGAGCACTGAAGAGGGACTAGCCCTCTGTTTTCTCACTTTGGCCTCCAAGCGCCCTTGGCGCTCCTGCTGCATTTCTGCTCCTCCCGCCTGCAGTGTTCAGAATTTCTTTCCATACCGCATGTGCATGCTTCCAGATGTGGCTACCTTCCACATTTCCCACGGCTGAACTCTAAGCGGGATATTTTGTCCTAAAATAATCTTGGGATAATATTTATTGCCAGACTGATTTAAATACATGTGAAAAGGGCTGGTTGCTACAAATAGTCAAATAACCTATTATGAGAATCCCATTCTGATTTAAAATGGAAACCTGTCTCATGGCTGAAGAATCTGCATGATACCTTGGAAATTTAAAATATATTTATAGAATTCTAGTTTCTCATGCCTATTATCTGCTTTTGTCCCATGGCATCACAATTCATAGTGGGAAGCGGAGCATGTAAATGATTTCTATTACAAAGTTTTAGAGAAGTATCAGATTTTGAATTTAATTTATATACATGTCTCTTAAACTTGGCTTCTCAGGTGGCACTAGTGGTAAAGAACCCGCCTGCCAATGCAGGAGACGTATGTTTTCAGGTTTGCTTAAAAATAAGCAGTGTCATCTAATGCTATATAATTATGATATAGAGTAGTACTGCACCATCTAAAAAATTGTTTTATTAAGTCAGTTTTCTTAGCTTTAACCTCCTTCTGTATGACTGTGGTCAGCCTCAGAGCCTCAAAATAATTCACATCTTAATATGGTAGTCGTTCAGTTGTGTCCAATTCTTTGTGACCCCATGGACTGTAGCCTGCCAGGCTCCTCCATTCATGGGATTTTCCAGACAAGAATACTGGAGTGGGTTGCCATTTCCTTCTCCAGGGGATCTTCCTGACCCAGGGACAGAACCCAGGTCTCCAGCATTACAGGCAGGCTCTTTACCATCTGAGCTACCAGGGAAGCCCTTAATATCAGGGAAGCAAATCCAGAACTGGGTCTTTCCTAGTGTCCTCTAAACACCAGATGTATGCTCTGAAGTTTTTTCTCCAATATATATGACATTTATAAAAACTTCTGAGGGTTAAGGAAAACATCATCTAGCAAATTTCACTTTCTGCTGTCTACTAAAAGTCATTTGCTCAGTGTGAATCCCAAGCATGAGTAAGGCCAGGATTAGTGCCTGAGAACCAAAGTCCTTAATTAGAGTTTATAATCTTTTCCACCTCTGATAAGTGATTTTGTTAAACAGTTGCTTAAGAAACACACAGTTAGCTATATTTTCAGTTCTAGGACAAAAATACCTCCAACAACAAATTCTGCAAATCTTGCCCCGGTGCACAAAAATAGATTCAACCCAAGTCAAAGGGCTCCCTCTCCACCTCTGAGTCCTTCACCTGTAACCTGTGCTGACCTAACCTCAAGCTTCCATGCATTCTGCTCCCTGTACTAGGAAACTGCCACCCCCTCTTCAATACGTGAAAGATTCTCAAAGGGAAACCAATCTATATTGTGTATACCCGTGTTACAAAGCATGCATGCTAATTAAAGGGATTTTCTGTGTTAGCAAGCAGGTTAGGGACTTGGGGGTTGTTGGTGGAGGAAGGCTTTAAAAGGCAATCAGATTTAGCCAGAGTGTGAAGATGAGGTCCAAACTGTTAGTCAGTCAGTCATGCCTGACTCTCTATGAGCCCATGGACTGCAGCCCACCAAGCTCCTCTGTCCATGGGATTTCCCGGGCAAGAATACTGGAGTGGGTTGCTATTTCCTTCTCAAGGGGATCTTCCTGTCCCAGGGATCGAACCTGGGTTTCCTGCATTTACACGCAGATTCTTTACTGACTGAGCTACCAGGGAAGCCGAATCAGATTCGGTCAGAATGTGAAGTTCAGTTCAGTTCAGAAGTCACTCAGTCATGTCTGACTCTTTGCGACCCCATGAACCGTAGCACGCCAGGCCTCCCCGTCCATCACCAACTCCCAGAGTCCACCCAAACCCATGTCCTTTGTGTTGGTGATGCCATCCAACTGTCTCATCCTCTGTCGTCCCCTTCTCCTGCCCCCAACCCTTCCCAGCATCAGGGTCTTTTCAAACGAGTCAGCCCTTCGCATCAGGTGGCCAAAGTATTGGAGTTTCAGCTTCAACATCAGTCCTTCCAATGAACACCCAGGACTGATCTCCTTTAGGACGAACTGGTTGGATCTCCTTGCAGTGCAAGGGACTGTCAAGAGTCTTCTCCAACACCATAGTTCAAAAGCATCAATTCTTTGGTGCTCAGCTTTCTTTAGAGTCCAACTCTCACATCCATACATGACTACTGGAAAAACCACAGCCTTGACTAGATGGACCTTTGTTGACAGAATGTGAAGATGAGGTCCAATCCCAGCGCCTGTTCTGTTCTTCCTGGGAAGATGGCTCCACCTGCTAGGTCCTGGTTCTGTGGGGTTTTGAATGTGGAGGAAAATCTTTCCCCTACTCTGAGACTTGTCATGTCTGAGCTCCAGGCTGGGCTGCAGGGGGGTTTCTTGTCTCCTGTTCTTCCTCACCAACCCAGCTTCCCTCCTTGTCAACAGCACGGGGACCTTCAGGAAGGGTGTGTGTGTGTTTATTTTCTGAGTGACTGAAATTTGATTCATATTTGCTAGAGCTTTCTTTTAAAATTAGAACTTCCTTATCCTATCTGGTATCATCTGAGACAAGTAACTGGGTCACTAGCATATATTTTCATCACTAATTGCTTTATTACTAATAAAGTATCATTAATAAATAACATAATAATGTTTTACTTATATAAATATGTATGAAATGATATGGTAACAATAATAAGAGCTTCCCTAAGAGCTCAGCTAGTAAAGAATCTGCCTGCAATGCAGAAAACCCTGGTTCGATTCCTGGGTTGGGAAGATACACTGGAGAAGGGATAGGCTACCCATTCCAATATTCTCGAGCTTCCCTTGTGGCTTTGCTGGTAAAGAATCTGCCTGAATGAGGGAGACCTGGGTTTGATCCCTAGGTTGGGAAGATCCCCTGGAGAAACGAAAGGCTACCCACTCCAGTATTCTGCCCTGGAAAATTCCATGGACTGTATAGTCCATGGGGTCACAAAGAGTCAGACATGACCGAGTGACTTTCACTTTCAGCAATAATAAAGTGGTAATATTTTTTATTACTAATATTACTCAGTGGAAGGGAAGTTCTAGAGGTTGAGCACACATGTATACCTATGACTGATTCATGTTGATGTGTGGCAGAAACTAACACAATAGTGAAAAGCAATTATCCTCCAATTAAAAATTTAAAAAATTGGAATCATAGAGGGAAACTGTTTAGTATTTATAACTTCCATAAACTAAAAAATTTTTAAATAAAAAAATAAAATGTAGCTGCAATATAAAAAATGATTACTTAGTAAAAGGTCACTGAAAGTCTTGTTTATAATTCTCAGAGATACATGTGTTTGAATTTCCCAGGAATGCTTTAATAGGCTAGTTTTCTATTTGAAATCAGTTATCAAAATGTAGTCAATATTTTCATAATGACATTCCTCTATGAGTCAACATATGTTATCATTTTTTACCAGTAACTCCATTAAGAATTGGTGGAGCACCTCCTAAGTAAGTGTCTGCCATTCAGTGATGACCAAATTAGCCAAGCCCAGAGGAGGAGAATCAGCCACAGTCATCTCACTGTATTCAGGGTCTAACCTGTAGAAATCCAGCACATTCCTTTCTGTAATTATTCTTAATAATGTAATTTATTCTGGAGTAAAACTGTGACCACTTTCAGTTAAGACATTGAAAAATAAAATGTAAAAACACAGCCTTAGATTTCATTTGAAAATTTATCTGTACCGGTAAAATAAGAGTACTTTAAATACGGGCCCCACTTTTCCAGTTACACAGGTTACAGTGTAATTTACAGTTTTTTTGATGAATACTCCATACTCGAAAAGAATGGATAGGTCTTAATGTCCATTAAAGGCACTTTAGTCATTTTCACTTTTATGGTGTTCCATGCGAGACCCTGTGCTCCATGGAAGCGATGATCATCCCCTTGAAATTTCCTGCTCCTAAAACAGTGCCTCCTGCTGAGCGGTGCTTAGTAGTCACTGAGGAGATTATTCTGTTGGAAACGTCCCTTAACTTCCTACCCAAAGTTTTCTTCAGGTTCAGTTTAAGCCCTTGCACTCTCTAAAATACCCTCACTTATGTAGATAATCTGCTTAATATGGTATATTATTAAGGCATTACTTGGCAACTAATTTGTATACGTTTCAGAAACTTTTGCCTTAAATATATTTTCATTGTATTCCTGCCACTCCTTAACTTGTGTTCTGTTAACTCCTGTTTTTAAGCCCCGACATCCAAACACATTTAAGACATTCAGATGTATGTGTATTAAATTATCTCATGTAAAATAGGTGAGTGATTAATCATGGTTATATTTATTCATTCAACAAAGCATTTGTGGAGGTCCTGCTTAGTTCCTGGCATTATTTTGGGAATGGCTATTAGAGCATTAGATAGACAAGCATCCCTGTGTTCTTGGAGCTTATTATTTACTAGCAAGAGATAATCAAGCAAACAGATAAATGAATACATAAGGAATACAAGAATGTCAGGTACTGATCAGTGCCATAGCAAAAATAGTTGTGTGCAAGGGTGTGAACAGAGGCTAAGACATAAAAAAATAAAAAGAAACAGTTGATGATGGCCTCTTTGAGGAGTTTGATCTAAGACCTGAATGGCAGGTTAAGATCCTGTTATGGAAAGGTTTGAAGGAAGAGCTGTCAAATTATTGAGCTGAAATGAGTTTAATATGTTTGTTTGAGGGTATTGATGAAGAACACTGCTATTTTGAACATCAGGGATGGTGGCTCAGCAGTAAAGAATCTGCTTGCAATGCAGGAGATGTGGGTTCAATCCCTGGGTCGGGAAGATTCCCTGGAGAAGGATATGGCAACCCACTCTGGTATTCCTGCCTGGGAAATCCCGTGGATAGAGGAGTCTGGAGGACTACAGTCCATAGGGTCTCAAGAGTCGGACATGACTTAGTGACTAAACCACCTCCACCACAGGAGAAAATGGTATCAAGAGTATATTTCAAGGGGCTTCCCTAGCAGTCCAGTGGATAAGACCACCTTCCAATGCAGGGAGTATGTGTTTGATCCTTGGTCGGGGAGCTAAAACCCCACATGCCTCTCAGCCATAAAACCAAATCATAGAACAGAAGCGATATTAGAACAAAATTCAATAAAGACTAAAAAAAAGTGATCCACATGAAAAAAAAATCTTTACAAAAGAGTGGATGTATTTCAAGAATGAGAGAGTAGTCAATTGTTTTGAATACTGTATAGAGGTCTAGTAAAATGGGAAAGAAAACTGAGTTAACAGTTGGGGAGTTCCAGTGATCTACAGGAACAGTTTTAGTGGTCTTCAGAGATGTGGACAGTCGCTTTAGAGATGGCGGACATGTGGCCTCCTTGGGGCAGGTTGAGAAGAAAAGAAATGAGAAAAAGTAGAGACAGCAAAAGTTAGTCATTGCATGTTTTATTGAGAAAGGGAATGAAGAAGTAGAAGCTGGAAGAAGATTGGGGGTTAAAGGAGAAATTCTTTGATTATTTAAAAAAAAGTTACTAGGATATGCTTGTGGGTAACGGGAATAACCAAGTTTGGAGGAAGAGAGGGAGAAATTGAGGCAGCCACGAGAAGGTAAAAATGCAAAAGCAAATTCCTTAAAGAGTTAAAAGGGGCTGGCTCCCAAAGCGCAAGTGGTACAGTTTTTGATAGATGCAGGCAAACTATAAATATATGAAGCCCACTTGACAATACAGAAATACTTCTGCATTAAAATATTGAGAAACTAAAGCAGGCCAGGTGGAGCTACATGAAATTACTGATTTGGGGCCATTTTTGACTTGTAAAAATTCCACTTTTCTACGGTCCAAACTTACAATAACATGCTTACATAAAATAGCTTAGAATACACAAATTGAAATATATGATGAGCTCATGGATGTTTTCTCTATGTTTTCACATAATTTTAAAACAAACATAAGGGAAACATTAAGTGTCTCAAATTGAATATTGCCTATTTCAGATTAGTCTTTAGGTTATGTCATAACAAATACTGGATAAAACAAGGACAGAATTATATTCATGTAATTGTTCTAGTTTTATCTGAGCCTCTGTGTTCTAGTCTAAAGGATTAAAACATCAGCTGCATACTTAAAGATTCCTTAGGATCTTTGTTTCTTAGTGATTTGGGTGTAAAAAAAAATTAAATTGAATCCATGTGTTTTGTAAGATTTATCTTTAGCGATGTGTCAATTTGCCTAATTGTTCATATTTTCTTTTGTCCCAGGCTTATTTATATTTATCTTCCACTGTGCTATGAAGGAGAATGTTCAGAAACAGTGGAGGAGGCATCTCTGCTGTGGTAGATTTCGGTTGGCAGACAACTCAGGTAAAGGGGCATGTTGGTGATCGAGCTTCTAACATTAAGAGTGTGGTCAGAAGCATTTGTCATTTGGGCTTCCCAGGTGGCTCAGTAGTAAAGAATCTGCCTGCCAATGCTGGAGACTCAGGTTCAATAACTGGATGGGGAAGATCCCCTGAAATGGCAACCCACTCCAGTATTCTTGCCTGGAAAACTCCAAGAACAGAGGAGCCTGGTGGGCTACAGTCCATGGGGTTGCAAAGAATGAGATACACCTAAGAGACTGAGCACACACACATTTGCATTGTCCGAGCAGCCTACTCCCAGTGGTAGCAAGGTGTAACGGTGGAGTGTGTAAAGATGCTTGGTTGGAATCTTAGATTATTAAGACTGCACGGGATCTAAGGACTTCGGACCTGACTGTTCTGTTTTGCAAAGGAGAAGCATGAGTTCCAGATAGGTTAAGTGAGTTGCTCAAGGTTTTATGTCTAATTTAACTACTCGGATATCCACTATACCCTATATACCTTTCCATATTTTTTAAGTCTTCATGTACATTATTAGACAAAAGAGATTTTTCTCAGTATGAAAAAATCCCTGAAGAAAAATATTACTCTTTTAAAACAAAACTCCAGTGGTTACTTCTCAACCTGAAGATATTAAGTAGAATTTTAAACATGAGGTCAAATTAAGAAACTTTTCTGTTTCTTCGAGTCGTTACTGTTGACATGTCCGTCTCTTGTATGAGTCACTGCCAATGTGTCAGAACATCTAATGTTATGAATCAGTTACTTAAATAATGTGGTGATGATTTTTCAAGGCAAAGTGTGTGCGTGTGTGCTAAGTCAGTTGTGTCCAACTCTGTAACCCCATGGGCTGTAGCCCACCAGGCTCTTCTGTCCATGGGATTCTCCAGGTAAGAATACTGGAGTGGGTTGCTATGCCCTCCTCCAGAGGATCATCCCAACCCAGGGTTCGAACCTGCATCTCCTGTATTGTTGGCAGATTCTTTACTGCTAAGCCACCAGGGAAGCCCTCAAAGCAGACTATATCCCCTCTCAAGCAGACTCATGGAGAGATGTCATTTCTTTCAGATTGGAGTAAGACAGCTACCAATATCATCAAGAAGAGTTCTGATAATCTAGGAAAATCTTTGTCCTCCAGCTCCATTGGTTCTAACTCAACCTACCTTACATCCAAGTCTAAATCCAGCTCTACCACCTACTTCAAAAGGAACAGCCACACCGGTGAGTCATTCTGGCCAGAAAGGTGCTGGTAAAGATGCTGTCTGGGACACTTCCCATCATGTTTTCATGGTGAGAACTGGCATGTCATAAAGATTCATAGATCACAGTGCCCATTAGGGTGCTTATTTTAGACTGAGGAAAATCAAAATTTACTTGCACCTTCAGCACCTTTGTGAATATTTTGTCCTTTTTTAAAGAATTTACAGCCAAAATTGAACCTACATTGTCAGAGTATCATTAACTTAGTATTTTTGTAACTTCATTTTCTTTAAAATTTAATTTTCCTAAAAAAGTATGGTATCTTGTTTTTAAAAGTTATATCTTTATTTAAAAAATACGGAAATTGAGTTGCAGATTATTTCAGCATAGTATGACAGTTACCTGGCAAGTTGGAATGAAAACAGGAAGAGACACCATCCAGCTTGTATGTGAAAGACTGAAGTCCTTTGAAATATACACAAATATAAAATCATGGTAGTGTATGCCTAAAACTAATAATGATATATGTCAATTATACCTTAATCAAAAAAGATACTTAAGTCCCTAACCATTGGAAGTGTTACTGATGATTGCTCTCTACATTACTGATTAAATATGAAAGAGGGAACATTATGTTTGGAAAGTGATACAGATGATGAGAAGCATTGTATCTTTATTCATCTACCAAATCTTCATGATATTTACAATGATCGCACTTTCTGACACTGAGCCTGAAGACTATGAAAACACAGGCTGACTTCAGACATGCAGAGAATTTGGCTTCAGACCACCATAATATATTGAATATTGCAATAAAGAGAGTCACACAAATTTTTTGGTTTCTCAGTGCTTATTATATGCACCATGTATAAATATATGCTTATATGTTTACCCCATACCACAGTCTATTGCGTGTAATACAATCATGTCAAAAAATGTACATACCTTAATTTTAAAAGATACTTTATTGCTGAAAAATGTGCTTGACTGTCGTCAGGCAACACAAATCTTCGTTATAAAAACTGCAGTGTCTGTGAAGGGCTTCAAAGTGAAGTGAAATAAAATGACATATGCCTGCAAAGACCATTTTGCAGTCCTTGATAGCCAGTGAACAATGTGAAAAGGTATCCTCCTTTAATAATTTCAGTTGAAAATAACAGAAATGCTGCTTTTGAATACTAATTAAACAGCTTTCAACACTCGGTATCCAGCACTTTATAAATGAAAGATGCTTATGAAAGGTAATGGAAATGACTTTTAAATTTTGTATTTGTTTAGCTAATAAATGTAGGCAGAAGCAAATGGCACCAAAAACATTCATATTTGGCAAGAATGGAGTGATTTGCGTGATGTGTGTATAAATGTTCACATTGTAACACTTGCATTTCAAATGACCCTTATGTACATTTGAATCTTTCCACATGTCCCTGCTTGTACCACTGTGGTGCTCACTCCCTGGGATTCAAGATAGCACTGTGGAAAAGAAGTTTGAATGTTTAGAGAGTTCTTTAATTCCAAAATTAGTCAAAGAAAGATCTGAAGGGCTTCCCTGGTGGCCCAGCAGTAAAGAATCTGCCTGCCACTGCAGGAGACATGGGTTCGATCCCTGGTCTGGGAAGATCCCACATGCCCAGGAGCAATTAAGCCCGTGTGCCACAATCATTGAGCCTATGCTACAGAGCCCAGGAACTGCGACTTCTGAGCCCTTGTGCCTCAACTGCTGAAGCCTGGGCGCCCTAGAACGCTCAGCAACAAGAGAAGCCCCTGCAATGAGAAGCCCGCGCACAACTAGAGAGTAGCCCCTGTTCGCCACAACTGGGAAGAGCCCAGCCAGCAACGAAGATGCAGTACAGCCAATAAATAAATAAAATTATTTTTTAAAAGTATCTGAAAA
Source organism: Dama dama (assembly GCF_033118175.1). NCBI lineage: Eukaryota > Metazoa > Chordata > Mammalia > Artiodactyla > Cervidae > Dama > Dama dama. The sequence goes on from NC_083706.1 coordinate 34,434,277, forward strand.
CTTGGAGCAGTTAGGACAGCAGTGCTTAAAGTTTCTTGGAGTCAGGGATACTTTGGGGAATTGAATAGAAGCTATGAACTCTTCCAGAGTGGGGTGCAGTCTTTGAGTCCTGCCCACAAGCAGTTTTCCTTAAAATTAAGAGGCCTTTGCATTCTTGCCTGAAACACCTGTGTGAGAAACATGATAACAGGCGTATAATCTGAGATAGATTAATCTACCTAATTGGTTGTTCCTTGGCACAAAATATTGTTTACAGTTAACTCTTGAATAAAACAGTTTGAACTGTGCAGGTCCACTTATATGCAGGTTTTTTTTTAGTTCCAAATACAACAAACAGTATTACATGACCCGCATTTGACTGAATACATGGATGCAGAACTATGGACACTGAAGAAGCTCAGACACAGAGAGCCAACTGTAAATTGTACTCAGATTTTCATTTGTTCAGGAAGTCAGTGCCCCTAACCCCAACTATTGTGCAAGCCTCTACAGTACTTAAAATGAGTGAATTTTATACTTTTATTAAATCAGCCTTAAAATTAGGTACTCATTTTGTCTCCCCTTTAAAATCCAAATGCTTAATGCATTATAAGTTAGTTGTGAATGCATAGGAATTAACTCAATTGAATTATTTTCCTATTAATATAACTGAGAATAGCTAGCCTGAAAAACGACTATTAAAATGGTAAAGAAGATAACAGGTAGATATTTTGGAACAGAGGGCATTTTGGAAGTATAAAATATTTGGAAATAGCATCATGGGGAAAGCTGACTAGAAGATAAAAGGGACTGTAGAAATGGGGATACCAAAGAAAAGCTTTACTGTTTCAAAATCTTGGATATTTATTTTTGAAGACTTCACTAATGTTAATCGTTTCTTTTCAAACATTTGGGGTTAAACAGGTTCTTGTTAACTAGTAAAAGGATATAGTCAACGGTATGACATGACTTTCATGGTGATAATCATTCCAGTCAGTCGACATATGAAGGGTCTTCTGCAACCTAGCCAGTTCTCAGTGGGACTGCTGGTATACCTAGGTCACTTGGGGTATGTAGAAAGTCACTGCATATCATCATGGATATCTAGATGGTTTATTTCTTGGAATTGTAGATAATGTCTTCTAAGATCATTCCTTCAACAAAAGTGGATCATTCAGGTAAACTTTTATTACTTTTTTGAATGCATGAATTTTTTTGCAAGGTAATAGAATATTTGCATGGATTAAACTAAGACTCTTGCTGCACCAGCAAAATGGCTTCTTCTTTACAATAATTCTCAGCTGGCACAAGGACATTCCTGCATTGAACTGGAATTTCTGAACTGTCAAATGGTCGTGTGCTGGGCTGGCTCTTCTATGCATGGGGGTATCTGCAAGCTGCTCCTTCTAGGAAATGTACCATGCTCTGGAGTTAGTGGGTCATGTAACAGAAAGAAAAAAAAAGCAGTACTTGAGAGGTTCATTGTAGAATGGAGTACAATTCTTTATCTTTTCACTGCTCTTATGAATTACTGGATATGTCATGGTACATTGACAGAAGTCATAAAAGAGAAATTGTTGATTCCAAGCCTGCTTTTTGAGGACTTTTGTCTGCTTGAAATTTCAGCATCAGTCAAATAATAGTTCATTTCCCTAGCCCCTGGTTTTCAGACTTATAGAAATAATAAAAAATCTATATTATCCACAATATAATAACTATAGGAATTGCAGAACTGAGAATACCATATATGTAGAAACACAGACCTAGCTCAGAATTTTACTTTATTAGACTGTGAAGATCCAGAAAATTGGGTCACATATTTGGAATGGAGCTGGTCAAAGTCTTTAAAAACTGTGTGCTCCTGGAAGTTGTCAATGAAATAGAATGAATGTATCTTTGAAGGTTTTTTTGAGGATGTGTAGTTTTCTAAAAACATCAAGTACAAATTGTTGATTATTGAGATTTAAGCCAATAGAAAAATTCCCAACCGAAAACCAATGGCTAGTGAATGTGTGAACGGAAGGAAAGCATAGAATCAATCAGCTTGCTGAGAGCTGAATGGGGAGGGACCCTTATATAATGACCCCTGAGCCTTTTTCTCACCAATCCTGGGTCATCCCACCATGCTTCAGTCTGCCCACTCTTCCCATAGACCATCTGTTCTCTCTTGCTTCCTCTAGTGAGATGGACACAACATTTTTAATTTTAGCTTTCATTGTATTTAGTGTCTGCTCCAACACCAAGACCACAGTTGAACAATTTGAGTCATTTCCAAAGACAGCAGATACAATAGCCATGGCTTTTGCCAATTATGGATGGATTTTTAATGTTAAGTCACACACTGGGTCCAGCATACTCAAAACATAAAACACGTGGAGTGAACATTCCGTTTTGAGCCATGATTTCTAGGCACAGTTTTTCATGATAGAATTTTTGCCTCTTCCACAGTGAATAGAGATGATACAACTGCAGGAGACAGTACTTTGTAGAAGGTCATATTTGCTCATTCACTGTTGTGAAATCTCTGTAGTTGATTTTAAGATAGAATTTTTTTCCAAAATGTGTTGGGAGAGGGAGGAAGAGAGATACTTACAAGATACTCATAGGGTACATGAAAATAGTCATGTGTATTTATAGATAATAGTGTTTAACAGAGTTTCCAGTTTTCTTGCCTGGAGAATTCCATGGACAGAGAAGGGTGGCCAGCTACTGTCCTTGGGGTTGCAAAGAGTCAGACACGACTGAGCAACTAACACATACACACACAGGACAGAGTTTCAAGGCATTGGCTGAGCCAATTTTAGAAAGTTATGGGTCTAGGAAAATAATGTTTAATATATGATACTGAGATATTTAGGACAGAAATGTAATTTAGCAATCTTTTATTACTGTTAGTTACTGTGATTTTATTGCTGCCAGCAATAATAACATTATTCTGAGACTGTAGCATAGTTAATGAAAACATATACTTAAAATATTTCTGATAAAGATAATTTTGGATTCTATAATTTAAAAATAATTCATGAAAGATGCCCTTTTTTCTATATTGCAATCATTTCACAAGTTTTTTCCATGAAAAAATGTGTTCAAAATAGCTTTTATGTTTTTTATTCACTTTTCTTTTCCAAAATTCTTTAAATTATATTTCATTAAAAATTTTATTATGAAATGTCTAACACATATAAAAAGTAGAGAGGATAATATAATGAATCCCCTTGAGTCTATCAGCTCATAGCCACCTACACGTTTTCCCCTTTCTGTATTACTGTGAAAACACATCATAGACATCGTATTGTTTCTTCCACAGATATTTCAGCACTTTTTAATTCATTGTTATATAATCTGTCACTACTTTGTGTGAGCCATTTGCCATATATATTTTTGCCTCAATTTTCTGATGACTCTAACTCACTGGCTCTTTGAAAAATACCACTTAGAAGAACATTTCTTAAAACAAACCCCCACAAATTACTAGAAGGCACATTAACATTCATTCATATGCAGGAATGCACTTTGAAGATGAGAAACATGAAATTTTAGTGCTGCCTGCTACCAAAACTAAGAATCAGAGCTTTATTTCCTTTGTGATCTTCTTTAATGTGCAAAATAGAGGGTCCAAAACGGTAGCCCTCAGGCATATTACCAGCTCATCTTGCAGCCTAATTTCTTGTATAATTTCTTTCAGACAATGCTTCCATGGACAAGTCCTCATCAAAACTGACTCATGCTGATGGAGAACAAACATCGATCATTCCTGTCCATCAGGTCATTGATAAGGTCAAGGGTTATTGCAATGCTCATTCAGATAATTTCTATAAAAATATTATCATGTCGGACACTTTCAGCCATAGCACAAAGTTTTGATATCTTTAATATAAGAAAGAGGAATCAGTCTGCACAAACACAAAGATGTGCAAGCAGTCAAACTCTGACTAGCAGATGTAAACGTGGTCTTACCGAGGTAACTGCATATATATGACCAGTGTGTTTTATGAAGAAGGCATTTGTGAAATTCACTATCTGTCTTTTCAGTGTGTTTCTTCCATGGGAGAGTTTCCACCATCACTAAAACTTCACTACTGAGAGCAACATGATTCAGTACCCACAGGGGATAGGGTTTTTTAAATATATGACTGAAGTGACCAATTAGAACTTGGGCTGGGAGGTGAAATATTAAGGTTAGAGGACAAGGGACAGGCCAGGCTATGGACAAGTTTAGTTTAGAGTTTATTCACACTCCGTCAGATAGTTGGGTTTGGATATGGTCATTTGCTCCATCATCTTTCTCAACAAGCAAAAGCATACTAATAGGGACTTTCCTGGTGATCCACTGGTAAGAACTTTGCCTTCCAACATGGGGGGTGAGGGTGGGGTGTGGATTCCATCCCTGGTCAGGGAGCTAAGATTCCACATGCCTTGCAGTCAAAACACCAAAACATAAAACGGAAACAATATTGAAACAAATTCAATAAAGACTTTTAAAATAGTCCACATCCAAAAAAAATCTTTAAAAAAGCATACTAATATTTAAAACTATTTTGGATGCCCCCAAGTCCCATCTCTGCTAGTTTCCATGAATGCAGTAGCATTTCCTCATTTTTTAACTACAGAGACAAAAGAATGATGTCTAACAAAGTTTAGAAAGGTGTATTTTCCATTATCTCAAATGTTTAACCATGAAGACCACAATGTGCCTAAGAAAGAATTTCCCAAATTTGACCTAGTTAATATGAAGTCATGTTGTTTCATTTTTCCTATTCAAGACACGACTTAAGCATCATTATTAATTATAATTTAATCCTGTACTTTTGAATCAAATTTAATGTTGGGGTTTCATTACAGTGGACCTCAAAGTAGTTGAAGATAAACCTCTTACACCTCTATTTTTGATCCTCTACTGTATATAGATCCATGGGTTCATGGGAGGAATGGAATTTCCATTAGGCCAGCTGTGTACAACAGTCTTGCCCTTTTGGGAAAAACAACTATTGAGACTCTATGGTCTTGTCATAGCTCCAGAGACTTTTAAGATATTTCCATTTGCACAAGTGAAAAGCCTCTTACTTCCTCTTTCAAAAGTTTTGTTCCAAAGAATATAAACTGAGACTTAGGTGGGTGACTTATCATAATCAGAATAATATATAAACATGTGGGTCTACACTTGCCAGTCTGAAAACTGCTTGTATATAGGTCCTCTGATTATAAGAGCCAGAGGAGATCTGGCAAGATAGATGGGGTGTTATTTATGGATTAGGTTTCTGCATATAAGTCATGCATAATAGAAAGCAGCTTTTAGCCTAACTTTCAGACTATCCTGAGTAATGTGCTTGCTAGTGAATGTGTAGGAGACCGCATTTTAATTGTTCTTAAATGATGGATGAGTGTCCAGTTTCTTAGAAATTGGTCTCAATATGTGCTGTACCTTTACATTTGCTCTGGGTTATCTGAGACGTTTCAGGTTCTGGAAGCAACCTAAGTGATGAGAAGATGAGACATTCTGGCAGAACGAAACTGCTTAAAGGCAGAAGTCAGACTGAGCACCTGGGGCCCTTTCCCTCTGTGCCGGAAGCAGGTAGCCCTTAGTTTGAGACATAAGAAAGCTCTCAGACTGCGCAGCAACCAAGGGACGTCACCTTCCGCTCATCCTCAGTCATGAAGGTCTTTGGCAGACCCAAACAGGTGATGATGTGGTATTGAGTTTTCATATCATTCCATTTTGTAGCATCCTGGAACACTGTTCTGGGAGATAAAAGCATGGCTCAGCCTGGCCTTCCCAAGAGAGGGGTTGTGGACAGAAGGAAAAGATAGTAAATCTGAGGTCACTAAGATTCCCTACAGCAGAATCACATTGTTTTCCATAGGCATATATGTTAACAGGCTGCTTATTTTGGCAGAGGTTGCATCTAGATGAAAGTTAACCTTAACTAGTCGCTGAATCTTCATATACTCTCTTCCAAGCCTTAGAGATGATAGAATTTAATTAGCTTTCAACTGTGAGATTTCTACCCGAAGTGCTTATGTAGTTAAAAGTAATTAAAGTGAGAACTTTAAAAATATCTTTGATTTCTACTCATATTCATGCAGATCTGGGAAAAATGTTCTTTTCATATTTGACAACAGTATCAGCTCCACTTTAGAAATTTCCAGTAATCAGGTAAGGATTAAAAAAAAAAAAAATGGAGAAACAGCTGAATAGAAACATTTGCAAGTGGACTTGAGTTCTACACATGTAGTTCTCACCTTCATTTAGCCCCCTCAAAACAGAACTTCAGGAATTTAGCTCTGGAGCCAAAATTTAGTTTAGCCTAACTTTGGCAGTAATATCAACTTAGACTGTCTGGGGTTGGAAGAGAGTTGGAAAACAGTTTCAATTTTTGTTGTTTTTTTATTTTCTTCCTTTTCCATTTTTTAAACTACATCATGTTAGAGTCAGTCTAGGATCCTGAGATCTTTTCCATTGTTGTCACCATGACTTGCATTGTAAAGCTTTGTTTGTTTAATGTTGGCATAGACTCTTTTGTACATATTTATTTATTTGTGTTTATAAATGTGAGCTTGTTTTATATCTTCCCTTTATATTGCCTGGCTTTGTTATTTTAATTAACTTTCTATCAGAGAGACTGTATATATTTTTTTCTAAATACTTTGTGAAATAGTTTTCTGTAGCAGTGTCTCTGAATTTGATGAATAAAAAATGACTGTGAGTGCAGATTAGAATAAGTAGTAAAGAAGCTACTATAGCTGATTTGCCATTTTACTTAAATGGAAAATGTTTTTCAAATAAATGCTTATGTTGTTTGTGGTCCAAATTATTCAATTCCTTTATGAGTGACTGTTTTTATTTCTGCCTCTTAAATAGGAAAAAATTATTTGACAACTGGAAAATAACCTGCCACCAATTAAGCTAGTGACATGGAGTGACTTTGCCAAAACACTGAGAATGAATATTTTAGAAAGATCCAGTTCACTGGGGATTAATGCATTTTGAAGTTCTTAGGTTTTCTTAAGATGACTGATGCAAAGCCAAGCTCTGTGGCAAATTAAAAGTAATGTAGGTTTCCTTTTTGGGAAGTCTTCAGCCTTCTGAAAAGGGAACCAAATCAATAATATGACATAGAAGTTAGATCTTAGGATTTTTTTTTTCACATTTATAGTCACTGTTTTCTTTGTGGGAGGCTTAGAAAATGACAGAATTTAGCCAACTTGACTTGCATGATGAGAGCAGGACCTCCTCACTTCCTTTTGCTGTGATTATTTAGGATAACTCTCTTCTGCACAGAGCCAAGACCCAATTTGGCTCATGGCCCTACCTAGTGCTAAGTTGCGAGGCTTGTTGGCTGGTCACTGCTAACTCAGGTCTTCTGAGCCAACTTCACAACTCCTGGCCAAGCCATGTTAAGAAAACAGGCAAGCAGTTGGTGAAGCTTCATCTCCAGGCACATATAGCAGGTTGAAGCTAGGGGAGCAGCAGTGAGAAGTAGGTGGGAAACACTTACTGATTTTCAGGCCGATCTGTATTTGTAGTGTTTTGAAATCTGAAGGAACTGGGCTTTGCAAACACAGTGTTTTGGAAGAATGCCTGTGTTTCCAGTTGAGTAACATTCTATTTTTCTCCTATAAAAGTACTGTCTCTCTCTCCCTCTCTCTGTCCCCCTCCCTCCCTTTTCTGCCTCCCCCAATTTTCCTGCTTTTCTCACTTTTTCCCCTCTTTCTCTCTTCCTTCCCTCCCTCTTCATATCAAGGAAGAATACTTAGCCGTTCTCTTTTTCTGCTTCCCTAGTGAAAAATGAGAGTAAACGTGAAGATGCAAGGGTGGGGATGAGAATTACAGGGAGAAGGTTAGCCCTGGCAAAGAGAAGAGGCATATAGGGACTTCTCTGGTGATCCAGTGTTTAAGACTCTGTGCTTCCATCACAGCGGGTGCGGGTTCAATCCCTGGTCGGGGAACTAAGATTGCGTATCTGTGCTAAGACCCCACATGCCTATGTGCACCCCCCCCAAAAAAAAGAATAATAAGAAGAGGCATAGCTTTTTTCTGAGGTTGAACTACAGGTTATTAGATGACACAGGAGGTATAAAGAGACTGATAGTCAGTGTTGGATTTCCTGATTTTTATTAATTAAAATAATTAGAAGCTCTTTCATCTGCTGGGTGTTCTAAAGACAATAATATCAGGATGGGGATCTGAGTAAAATTAAAATGTGAAACAACCTTCAGGAATGCAAGTCCCTGGCTAAATTAAATAAACTAATACATGGTGTTTGCCCTCAGAGTAGCTTTCACAAGTACATTCCCTAAATCATTGTTATCAAAATATGTTTATTTGGTGTGTTTTGAAAAACTAGTTTATTTCAAGCTCACAACCAAATATTTGATATTCTAAACTCTCAAATCTTTATTGACTTATCTCAAATATTTTTGAATAATTGGTTGACAAATAATTGGAGACATACCCCAAAATCTTTTTTCATCTTTTAAGTTGTATCTTCTGTTGGCTTATTTTCATTATGAATTGCTTTAAATGATGGTTATAAATTCAAGTTGTCAGTGAGAGTAAGATACTTGATATTCACATTAAATATAATTTAATAGAGATACATAGATCAAGCGGTGTGAGAAAATAACAAAGTAATAGCAAAATACAGATTTTTAAATAGCCTAGGGGCAATAGAAAGATCTCTAGAGCACCACCGTATTTTCCTGCTTCATCACCTTACAGTTCAAACAGTCAGTGGAGGATTTTAAGTGACTTGTACGTCAAGCTCGGTCGTTTCAGTCGTGTCCGACTCTGTGACCCTATTCACTGGCTTGAGCTGACAGACCTGACACATTTGAAACTATTGTAACTTAAAGAAAGAACCAGGTTATTGGTGAAGATCTGCTGTGTAATCATTACCGACAAATTAGAGTGAATACATTGTCTCCATGACACTGTTAACAGCAACAGTAAATGCCTACAATGTCTAGAGCAGTTAGACGTGACACAGTATACTGTATTTTTGGTTTTAAAATTTTTCTACGTGTATAGCTCTGCTACTGAATGACATTAATATTAAGGTCTGATGCACTGGGTTATGTTTATTCTCATCATTTTCACAGGCAATAGCCTACTGCTGGCTCTATAACAGGTGCTTGGTTTTCATGTTTATTGAATTTATATGGAGTTTACCTGGCCCATTTGCCTTTCATGTTTTGCAAAAGTAGATCTCAGAGTACCTTGAATTTGGGTGAGTTTATAAGAATATGGACTAGAAATACAAAGTCAAGGGGAAAATATAGTAGTATCACACTATTCAAGACACTTTACCCACACTGCTTAATGTCATCTTATATGCTACAGTCAAGTAGGATAAGAACAAGAAGATTTCAGTTTAAGGTTAGCTCTAAATCCTTTTTAATGGTTTTGGAAAGGGAACTAGCTTCAACTGAAGTCTGAGGTGACTAAGCACACAAACCTGCTTTTGAGCAACTGTCTTAGAAACTGTTTTCTGGCTTAACCTGGTTTCAAAATCCAGGAATATAATGTATGAACACAAGGGGCCTCATGGAACCCTGTGGCCAGGCTTTGAGGAATCTGGGATCAAGGGATATTTTTCTCTGTTTTCACTATGTAAAATCAAGAGGTGTTTTAAAAACCAAACTGATTGGTCACTTGAAAATTATTTCTCTTCATCCCCAGTTGATAAATTCATCAGTTTCCCTGAATGGCTGGTAGGTTGCTAAGAGAACAGTGGTAATTGGCTAACAAAAATACAATATTTGTTAGACTTGCTTTGTATGAACTTGTGGTAAGTATGTTTTTGCTCTGGCTAACTCCTTGCATGTAAAGAAAAGTCTGAGATTCCAACTAGCTTACTAGCCTGGGTTCTATTACTGTCTGTCTAGGAGTTTCTATCAGTGAGAAAGCCATGGTACAACCTGCAGGAAGAATAGTGAGCAGTGATACTGTTAACTAGAAGAACTGGAGAAAGCAGTCTTATGGAATCCATATTGTTTAAGGTTTACGAAGGTAGAGTGACCCCATTTTGCTAAAGCCAACAATTCCTTCTCTGAAGGAATCACAGAGTGTAGAAGAAAGGTCATGAGTAATGGTCTGTCCTATGTGACTTTAGTATATCTCCCATCTGCTGTGGGCCTCAGTTTATCTATCTGGTAGATAAAAGAGGCCACTAAAGAGCTAAAATGTTTTCAGCACTGGAATTTTATAGTTCTCTTTAACATCTTTAAGTAGAAAAATGTCAGTCACTCTTATTTAAACACAGAATCCAAAGACCCCCAAAACTAAATGTCAAGCAAGACATTTGATCTTGTTCAGTCTCAATTTTTCAAGGGCATACATGCATTCTATGTCTTTTTTATTTCCAGAATAAATGTCTTTTCTATGCAAACACATAACTATTTTCAGAGCACTAAGTAAATCTTTTGCAGGTAAAAGTAGTAGGAAAATTCACTCAAGTATCAAAGAGAAGATGCCCCAGCAGTGAGGCAGTACCTACTCATTGTGAAAATCAGAATTAAAATTCTGGTTTTCTTTGAGCAGATCTGTGGAATTAATGGCCCTTCTGACCCAGGTACAAGAAGCCCGTTTCTCCTCCCCAGCTGTGTTGCAATGCTGTGCACAGTCCACAGGGAGAAAGAAGAAAACAGATGAGCAGGAAATACAAAGACAGCAAGCGAAACAGTTTCCACGGTTGCCAGAATGTGCCAGATGGCCAGTTCAGGGTCTCTTGCTGGGCGAGTGAGGAAGACAAAACCAATAGGTGCCGTGTGATAAACACACTGGACGTGCCCCACAGCTCAGAGGAGCCTATTTACTGTCGTCCTGGCTGTCTCGGCCCGGTTTGCATTCAAATTAGAGAAAATTGTGTGCACATCAGTTAGGGGGGCAGTTCTAGCACAGAACTCATTGCCAAAGACCTGAGAAGCATTTTGAAGATAAGTATTATTTCTTGTGATTTCCTTTTCAAGGGCCCTGAGAGTCCAAGTTGTGTTAAACACCAGTTTACAGAGACATGATGCTGGGAAATCATCTATGGCAATGCAAAGATGTGGAGTGGAGTAAGGCAAATGCTTGGATAGCTTAGAGGTCAAAACAGCTACCAGAATAATAGTATCTTACTATATATATTTTTGAAAGTAATACATCTATTTCTGCAAGTAGAAGTTATCACTATTTGATTAGCCCACTTCCAGTTAGCATTTTAATCTGAAATTTACAGAAACTTGCTTCTTCAAGAACTTTGGTAGGTAACTCTGTGCACAGACTGTCTTCTAAATACTCAGAATTGTCAAAAGGACATTTTCTCCTCAGGAACAGTTCCAAGCTAGGATTCCAAACAAGAATTAGAAAATGTTTTACTAGGTCTTTGCCATAGTTATAGAAAAATCAGCTTGTAGTTACAAAGTGTTGGTTGGATTTTTTTTCCCCTTATCCACAAAAGCTATAAAGGATTGCTATCATAGTTGTGGCTTTCATTCTTCCAAATAATTTCCAGTTCACTTGGAAATTTTTTTTCCTTCAAAGGATCTTTTTCCTAACTTTGGTTCTGCTATTTCGGATGATCCTTGTTTACTCAAGAGGAGCTTTTGAGGTTTAGCCATTCTCTCCATGATCCTCCAGTTGATTTTCACACTTCGCTTGTAGGCGGGATAAAAGAGGCTGTGATGAGCCCAGAGTCATGGGGAGGAAGCCATATTTCACAGTCTCTAGTTTTCATCCGTTATTCTCACTGGTGTGACGGGCTTTCAGAGTTATAATGTGCAGAGTCTTGCTTTCTTCAGTCACAGCAAAACAACTGGACTCTACTGGACTCTAATCCTTCCTTGTTTCTAAATTCTTTTTTAGCACAAACATCTATGACGTTCACAGATGAAATGTGCCCAGGTTTCCCAGTCTTACTCTCATAATTCTTTGTTAGGCAAAAACTCTCATCCAGACATTTGTCTAGTCCTTAAACAGAGGAACAAATTTTTCTAAATAGACTAGGGATCTGCACAGTAGGCCAGCAGAGTCCCTCAACATCATCAACAACAGCAAAGAAACTTTAGAAGAATTTTTAATTTGTTTTTCATCCTTCATTAGGCAAGAAAGTAACAGAAAAGATATCTACTGACCACTGGCTGGTCTTACACAGGAAATGGTCATAAAAGTTACCAATATTCTTTTTTTCCTATAAAAAAGGATAAATGAAAATATAAAACTAGGCAATATGAAGATTAAGCCTCCAGAAGAAATATTCCAAGTGCAAGATCTCTATAATAACAAAGGTAAAACATTTTTGACAAAAATTGAAAATGACCTGAATCAAATTGATCTATTATATACCATGTTCATAGATGTAAAAAGTCAATAATACAAAAATATCACTTTTTAAAATAATCTGTACAATCAATTTGATCCTGTTTAAAATCCAAGTGTCTTTTCTTTTTCTGTGTAGAGATTGATAAGCTAAAACTAAATTTTTATAGAAAAATGAAGAATCATTAATAATAAGGCAATCTTAAAGATTCATGTTGAAAATTACATTGCCATGTATCAAGACTTATTATAAAGCTACAGTGATTGAGACAGTGTGATACTGTCATGGAGATTTGACAAAGATACAAATAGAATAGAAAGTCCACAAATAAACCCACACATTCATTATGGTGTCTTGACTTATGGCAAAACCAATGGCTATGGAATATAGAAAGTTTTTTCAATAAATAATGTGGAGTCAATTGAATACCCATGTGGATAAAATAGGATTTGACTGCTACTGCACTCACTGAAAAATCAAATCTAGGTGACTGGTAAATCTGAATGTGAGGAGTAGAATAATACAACATACTCCTATGCTACATAGGAGTAGCATAGGAAACAATCCTTGTGACCTTGGAGTAGGTACATATTTCTTAAAGAGACAGTGCAAAAATATTGTTAAATTTTTGTCCTTCAATTTTAAACTGAGAACTTCTGTTCTACTATTTAAGAGACTGACAATGCACATTATTTAATTCGTGGATCCTACAAAAGATTCATATCCAAAATATTTTTTAAATCCTACATTTGAAAAAAAGATAACCTAATAGAGAAATGGTCAAAAGAGTTGAACTTCAAAAAAATTTAAATTAACATTACACAAAGATATTATATACACCTCATAATGACTAACATTTACAAACAACATCAAAAAACCTAGAACTCATGCATTCTTTTTGGGAATATAAAATGATAGAACAATTTGGAAACCTGTTTGGAGTAACTCCTAAGGTTGAGCAGTCACATACCTATGGCCCAATTAGTTCATTGATATGTGACTAATAGAAAAGTTGTGTGTATTGAAAAATATGTATGATGATATCCGTAATGGTACTCTGTGTAATACCTCCAATGTTATTGTCTATAAACAGTGCCATAGACAGACCACTTTATAATCACATTACAAAATATTACCCAGTCTAGAAAATGAAGACACTCTTAACTACAAAACACAGCAACACAATGTTGAGAGAAAGAAAGTAGATAAAGATTACACGCGGTTGATTTCATTTGTATAAGGTTCAAAACAGGAAAAAGATAAGATTAAGGTTTGGGAGAAAACTCGTGGTGATATGAAGCGACTATGAAGAGGAACCACAGGAATTCCTGCGATGCTGGAAATGTTCTGTTTTTTGAAGGATGGTGAAAACATGAAAACCTTCACTTTTTCAAAATTCATCAATTTGCACTTATGACTTGTGAGCTTGTCTTTATGTACATATTTTTAAAAATAAAACAATCTGATAGTTGTTAGAGAAGCAACTATGACAACTGTCTTTGGGGTTCTATAAAATAATGCCTGCAATTTCCTAATGAAACATAGTGAAAAAATTGATTTGAGACACCTATATGCTTTTTTGTTTTTTTGTTTAAACTTTTTATTTTATATTGGAGCATAGCTGATTTAATAGTGTTGTGATAGTTTTTTCAGGTGAACGGTGAAGGGTCTTGGCCATACATATACATGTATCCATTCTCCCGTAAACTCCCCTCCTATTCAGACTGAAACCTAACATTGAGCAGAGTTCCCTGTGCTATACAGTAAGTGGGTCCTTGTTGTTTATCCTTTTTAAATATAGCAGAGTGTACATGTCCATCCCAAACTCCCTAACTATCCCTTCTCCCCATGTATACTTTTTAGCAGTCAATGCATGCCTATTCCATAAACTGAAGGATAGTTGAACTTAACAGTAATCTCTTTATGTGAGTGTATTAGTTTTCTATGGCTCCTGGAAAAAATTACCAGTCTTGTTGGCTTACAACAATACCAATTTGTTCTCTTATGATTCTGGAAACCAGAAGTCCCAAATCAGTTACACTGAGCTAACACTTGCTCCTTGGAAGAAAAGCTATGACAAATCTGACTGCATGTTAAAAAGCAAAGACATTACTTTGCCAATAAAGGTCTGTATAGTCAAAGCTATGGTTTTTCCAGTAGTCATGTATGAATATGAAAGTTGGACCATAAAGAAGGCTGAATGCCAGAGAATTGATGCTTTTGAACTGTGGTGTTGGAGAAGACTCTTGAGAGTCCCTTGGACTGCAAGGAGATCCAACCAGTCCATCCTAAAGGAGATCAGTCCTGAATATTCATTAGAGGGACTGATGCTGAAGCTGAAGCTCCAATACCTTGGCCACCTGATGTGAAGAGCCGACTCACTAGAAAAGACCCTGATGCTGGGAAGGATTGAAGCAGTAGGAGAAGGGGACAGTAGAGGACAAGATGGTATCACTGACTCAATGGACATGAGTGTGAACAAGCTCCGGTAGATGGTGAAGACAGGGAAGCCTGGCGTGCTGCAGTCCATGAGGTTGCAGAGAGTCAGATATGATTGAGTGAGTGAACAACAGCAATGTCAGAGTGTCAGCCAGGCAATTCTGGCTGACTTAACTAAATCTTAACTAAAGATTTAACTAAATCTGGCTGATTTAACTAAAGTCTCTTTTCTTCGGTCACATCACCTTCTTTTCTCTCTGTGTAATTCCTTATGCTTCCCTCTGTTAAGAACATGTGTGATTCCATTTAAGGCCTGTGAATTCCATGAATAATCTTCCCATCTTAAGAGCCTTCACTGAATCATACCTGTGAAGTTCTCATGGCCAAACAAGGTAACAGTCACAGGTTCCAGAGATGTGGACCTGAGTACATCTAGGAGGCAGAATTCAGCCTCCACACTGAGCAAGTTGGGGAGAGAAAATTCCAGTCAATATTCAGGAAACATATCACACCATAGCATTTAAATCACTAAGATAATAGATCTTCTAGACATTTAGCAGTATACTAAATGCTAAAATACATAAAATTATATCAAAATTTTGAGTGGATATAAGTTAGAAATCCAGCATTCTATTCATACTAAGTTAAATAAGTGGAATCAAAATATAAATTTTTTTAGCTAAGCAAAAATTTGTAAATTTTCTAAAATATATATTATCCATACTATATATATATATATAAAAGCTTTTCTACTACACTTGATAAAGTCTTGAGAAAGACCAACAAAAAAGAGATGGAGAAATTGGAAAACATAAACTAAATGAAATGGGAACACTGAATATGAAACAGGAAAAGTGAAGCGAACTAGATAAAAGTAAAAGATCATCATATAATCCAGTTGTTTTTAAACATGGCTGCTCATCAGAACACACCTGAAGCCTTGGAGAAGAATAGCAGTACCTGGGCATTTGTATTTTTCAAAAAATTAACAAAGATAATTTGTAATGCATCTAACCATCACCTTTAAAGGTTTCAGTTTGCTTTTACTGCAGCTGATATTTGTGTGTCTGTTGTGTTTGTGTGTGTGCTGGGGGGGGATGACATTCAGTTCAATTCAGTCACTCAGTCGAGTCCAACCCTTACTGAACCCAAGGACTGCAGCATGCCAGGTCTCCCTGTCCATTACCAACTCCCAGAGCTTACTCAAACTCGTGTCCATTGAGTCGGTGATGCCATTCAACCATCTGGTCCTCTATCGTCCCCTTTTCCTCCTGCCTTCAATCTTTCCCATCAAGGTCTTTTCCAGTGAGTCAGCTCTTCACATCAGGTGGCCAAAGGATTGGAGTTTCAGCTTCATCATCAGCATCCTTCCAACAAATATTCAGGATTGATTTCCATTAGGATTGATTGGTTTGATCTCCTTGCAGTCCAAGGGACTCTCTCAAGAGTCTTCTCCAACACCACAGTTCAAAAGCATCAATTCTTCGGCACTCAGCTTTCTTGAAGCTTCAACTCTCACTTCCATACATGACTATGGGAAAAACCAAACCTTTGACTAGATGGACATTTGTCAGCAAAGTAATGTCTTTGCTTTAAAATATGCTATCTAAGTTTGTCTTAGCTTTTCTCCCAAGGAGCAAGTGTCTTTTAATTTCATGGCTGCGGTCACCATGTGCAGTGATTTTGGAGCCCAAGAAAATAAACTGTGTCGCTGTTTCCATTGTTCCCCTATCTGCCATTAAGTGATGGAACTGGAAGCCACGATCTTCGTTTTGGTTTTTTTTTTTTTGATCTTCGTTTTTTTGAATGCTGAGTTTTAAGCCAGCTTTTTCACTCTCCTCTTTCACTTTCATCAAGAGGCTTTTCAGTTCCTCTTCACTTTCTGCCATAAGGGTGGTGTCATTTGCATATATGAGGTTATTGATATTTCTCCTGGAAATCTTGATTGCAGCTTGTGCTTCATCCAGCCTGGCATTTCTCATAATGTACTCTGCATATAAGTTAAATAAGCAAGGTGACAATATACAACCTTGACATACTCCTTTCCCAATTTGAAGTCAGTCTGTTGTTCCATGTCCAGTTCAAACTGTTGCTTCCTGACCTGCATACAGATTCCTTAGGAGGTAGGTCAGGTGGTCTGGTATACCCATCTCAAAGAATTTTCCACAGTTTGTTGTGATCCACACAGTCAAAGGCTTTGGCATAGTCAATAAAGCAGAAGTAGATGTTTTTCTGGAATTCTCTTGCTTTTCCAATGATCCAACGGTTGTTGCCAATTTAATCTCTGGTTCCTCTTCCTTTTTTAAATCCAGTTTGAACATCTGGAAGTTCACAGTTGACATGCTGTTGAAGCCTGGCTTGGAGAATTTTGAGCTTTACTTTGCTAGCGTGTGAGATGAGTGCAATTGTGCGGTGCTTTGAACATTCTTTGACATTGCCTTTCTTTGGGATTGGAATGAAAACTAACCTTTTTCAGTCCTGTAGCCACTGCTGAGTTTTCCAAGTTTGTTGGCATATTGAGTGCAGCACTTTCAGAGCATCATCTTTTAGGATAGCTCAACTGGAATTCTGTCACCTCCACTAGCTTTGTTTATAGTGATTCTTCCTAAGGCCCACTTGACTTCACATTCCAGGATGTCTGGCTCTAGGTGAGTGATCACACCATCGTGATTATCTGGGTCATGAAGATCTCTTTTGTATAGTTCTTCTGTGTATTCTTGCCACCTCTTAATATCTTCTGCTTCTGTTAGGTCTATTCCATTTCTGTTCCTTATTGTGCCCATATTAGCATGAAATGTTCCCTTGGTATCTCTAATTTTCTTGAAGAGATCTCTAGTCTTTCCCATTCTGTTGTTTTATTTGCATTGTTCCCTGAGGAAGGCTTTTTTACTTCTCCTTGTTATTCTTGGAACTCTGCATTCAAATGGATATATGTCCTCCTCAGACAACCACTTTGCCTTTTTGCTTTTCTTTTTCTTGGGGATGGTCTTGATCACTGCCTCCTGTACAATGTCAGGAACCATAGTTCATCAGGTACTCTGTCTATCAGATCTAATCCCTTGAATCTATTTCTCACTTCCACTGTAAAAGTGTAAGAGATTTGATTTAGGTCACCCCTGAATGGTCTAGTGGTTTTCCCTACTTTCTTCAATTTAAGTCTGAATTTTGAAATAAGGAGTTCATGATCTGAGCCACAGTCAGCTCCTGGTCTTGTTTTTGCTTACTGTGTAGAGCTTCTCCATCTTTGACTGCAAAGAATATAATCAGTCTGATTTCAGTGTTGACCACCTGGTGATGTCCATGTGTAGAGTCTTCTCTTGTGTTGTTGGAAGAGGGTGTTTGCTATGACCAGTGTGTTCTCTTGGCAAGATTCTGTTAGCCTTTGCCCTGCTTCATTCCGTACTCCAAGGCCAAATTTGCCTGTTACTACAGCTATCTCTTGACCTCCTACTTTTGCTTTCCAGTCTCGTATAATGAAAAGGACATCTTTTTTGGGTGTGAGTTCTAGAAGGTCTTCATAGAACCGTTCAGCTTCTTCAGCATGACTGGTTGATGACATTCATTCTTACTCAATATCAAGTCAGGAACTAAACGACAGTTAACATTAAATATTCATCGTCACATTTCAGTTTGCCTGGTTTCAGAGCCTCTTTCTGCCAGTCTTTCACTGTCTCCATCTACAGTCTCACCATTGGAACTAGAGCGCGTGGTGGTCTGGCCTAAGCGCTCTTGCTTTGCCCCCTGCCCCATCCTGCTTTTGCTGGACACTTCAGCTCTCTAAGCAGCAGCTATTCGTGAAGAATGTAAAGTGGTTCCAACATCAGATGTTTTCAAGATTTGAACTTTGCCTCTGCTAATTGCCTGTTAAATAATACTTATCATGTTACCGATCTCTCAATTTCAGTGTGACTAACTGTGTGATAAGATAATCCTGTCTTATTTCTCAGAGCTGTTTTACCAATTAAGTTAAAAACCATATGTAAAAGGAACTGTCACACAGTGGCCAATTAATAAATGGTGATTTTGTCATTATAGTGTAATAGCTTTCTGACTTGGGGTATATAGCTATAACAGTGAAGTTCCATTTTCAGCAATTTTTCATCAGAGTTGTTATTGATGTGATTTATTCCAATTCAGCCTGCTGTTGTTAATCATCTATGATATGTGAGGACCTGGGCTTTGTAGGAGATAACATTACCAAATGAATCAACCCTTCTTCATAAGCTTGTAATCCAGTGGGGGAAGCAGGTATGTCAAACAGGTGATGACAAAATGTGGTGATTGGAGCTACAAAATCAAGGAAATTTGAGTATGGTATTTGATATAAAGGAAGGATTGATTTTGTGAAATGTAACAGCATGGTGATTAGATTAAAACTTCTTATTTATTAAAGATAAGTACAGCATCAGATCCCTATTGCTGCAGTAACAAATTACCACAAATTTGGTGGCTTGAAACAACATATTTGTTCTCTTAAAAAAACTTGTTGGGACTTCCTTGGTGGTCCAATGGTTAAGACTCTGAGCCTCCACTGAAAGGGTTCAGTCCCTGGTCAGGGAAGTTCCAAATGCCACGTGAAATGAAAGTCACTCAGTTGTGTCTGACTCTTTGTGACCCCATGGACTGTAGCCTGCCAGGCTCCTCTGTCCATGGAATTCTCCGGGCCATTATCCTTGAGTGGGTAGCTGTTCACTTTTCCAGGGGATCTTCCCAACCCAGGGATTGAACCCAGGTCTCCCGCATTGCAGGCAGATTCTTTCCTATCTGAGCCACCAAGGAAGCCCCCACATGCTACGTGGGGTGGCCAAAAAACAAACAGAAAAACGAATTTATTTCCTTAAAGTTTTGGAAACCAGAAATCTGAACCAAGTCTTCTGGGGCTAAAGTCAAGATGTTGGGCTGGCTGGATCCTTCAGGAGGCTCCAGAGGCAATTCTTTCTGGAGGATGCCTGTGTTTGATTGGCAGCTATACTACTCCAGTGTCTGTGTTTCTGTTGTCACATTGCCTTCTTCAACTTTGGCTCTTCTTTCTTTACCTTCTCACGGAGACTCTTATGATTACATTGGGCTGACCTTGAATAATTCAGAATAATCCCCCAACTGAAGATTTTTAATTTAATTACATCTGTAAAGTCCTATTTTCCATGTAAAGTCTCATAGTCACAGATACTATCACCTAGAGAGGGGAGGGATGGGCAGTATAGGAAAGTTGAAATGCTTATCGGATTTAACGATTTTAAGAGGTGTGATGGTTTAATGGTTTTCAGAAACCTTTGAGTTTCTCTAGAACAATCCATATTTCATAAGACAAGCTTGAGGCTCAGAGAAATCCCACACGGCAGCAACTCATCCTGGCTTTTAATAAACAAATTGTGCTCCCACGGATATATGATAAAGTGTGGCAGGAAGGATTTTGAGCATAAACTACTAGCATGTGAAATGAGCACAACTGTATGGTAGTTTGAACATTTCTTGGTATTGCCCTTCTTTGGGATTGGAATGAAAACTGAGATGGTTAGATAGCATCACCAACTCAATGGACACGAATTAGAGCAAACCCGGGAGATAGCGAAGGACGGGGGAACCTGGGGTGCTGCAGTCCATGGGGGTCCCGAAAAGTCAGATTCGACTTAGGGGCTGAACAACAACAGTGGGAAGATCTTAGATATACCTTGGGGAGATTTTATTTGTAAAGAATCAGGTCAAATAATCAATGAAACTTTGGATTTTCTTAGGGATTCAAGAATCTCATCATTAATTTTAAATTGTCTAAAGAGAGTCTTAAATTGAAGAAAGTAGGGGAAATCACTAGACCATTCAGGTACGACCTAAATCAAATCCCTTATGATTATACAGTGGAAGTGGCAAATAGATTCAAGGGATTAGATCTGATAGACAGAGAGCCTGAAGAACTATGGACGGAGGTTTGTGACATTGTACAAGAGGCAGAGATCAAGACCATCCCCAAGAAAAAGAAAAGCATAAAGGTAAAATGGTTGTCTGAGGAGGCCTTACAAATAGCTGAGGAAAGAAGAGAAGGAAAAGGAAAAGGAGAAAAGAAAAGATATATCCATTTGAATGCAGAGTTCCAAGGATTAGCAAGGAGAGATAAGAAAGCCTTCCTCAATGAACAGTGCAAAGAAATAGAGGAAAATGATAGAATGGGAAAGACTAGAGATCTCTTCAAGAAAATTAGAGATACCAACGGAACATTTCATGCAAAGATGGGTACAATAAAGGACAGAAATTGTATGGACCTAACAGAAGCAGAAGATATTAAGAAGAGGTGGCAAGAATACACAGAAGAACTGTACAAAAAAGATCATCACAACCCAGATAATCACGATGGTGTGATCACTCACCTAGAGCTGGACATCCTGGAATGTGAAGTCAGGTGGGCCTTAGGAAGCATCACTATGAACAAAGCTACTGGAGGTGATAGAATTCCAGTTGAGCTATTTCACATCCTAAAAGATGATGCTGTGAAAGTGCTGCACTCAATTTGCCAGTAAACTTGGAAAATTCAGCAGTGGCCACAGAACTGGAAAATGACAGCTATCATTCCCATCCCAAAGAAAGGCAATGCCAAAGAATGCTCACACTACCGCACCATCACAAAGGGTCAGACACAACCGAAAAACCGAACTACCGAACTGAACTGAAAGAGTCTTACCACCTGGTAAGTCTATGGTAAGAACCTTCATCTCCTCATTCTGAGTAAGACTCTGAATGTCTACAGTAGGGTGACACTCACCCTTGTTCAATTCCTTCTCCCTCAGGTGCATCTGTTGGTTTCCAGCCTTTTCCCAGTCTTGCTTAGATTTCTCAATATAGGTAAGGGTACATGATTTGTCATTTTGCAGGGAAAATGAAGGGGTTTTTTCTGGTTTAAAAAGTCATAGTTTTTTATTTTATTATAAAAGACAAAGTGGTGGCACAATATTTTCTCTAAACACTGCTAATGCAATATAAAACAAAGAAGGAAAATGTTCCCCAAGATTGTCTTCTCATAGATGCAACTGTAATTATGCACATTGCCAGCAGGTGGCATTGTATCATTAAAAATGGTTGAGGACCCATTGGACCAAGAGAGGTTGTTCCGTTCTTCAGAGACCTATAGACTAGTAAACATGAGTTTATGGATCTCTTTCTGTGTACAAGGTTCTTCTTCAGACTCTGGGTTACACTGGTAAATAAACAGACGCAAACTCTGCTTTAATGGATAATATGCTAGTGGAGTAACATGCATAAGTGTGGAGGAAGAGAGAACTGTCCCACGCTTGTCTTTTTAAAATTTCATCTCACCCTTTCTCAACTCCTTAAAAGTCACTTTCCTGGAGAAAGTTTTGTAGTGAAAATGAGGAAGACAAAGACAGCTATCATCCTTTTATAAACGGGAAGATTCTCTGGAGAAGAAAATGGCAACCCACTCCAATATTCCTGCCTGGGACATACACACACAATTAGTAACAGTTAGATGCAAGTCAGTTGATGAAATACTTTCTCAAATGTTTCACCACAGTGATTCTCTGAGTGACAAATTCAAGGCTGAAAAATAACTAGTCCTTATATTGTTACTGACTCTTTGAGTGTGGTTAAGCAAATTCACTCAATCCCTCTGGGGCTTAATTTATTTTTCTATAAAATCTAAGGCATTAACTGTGGTAAGTAGGTTCAAATATATTTACTCAATGGAGTATTTTAAAAAATCTTACTGGAGAGTTCAGTGGGCTTCCCAGGTGGTACTAGTGGTAAATATTCCACCTGCCAATGCAGGAGACATAAGAGACCTGGGTTCGATCCCCGAGTCGGGAAGATCCACTGGAGAAGGGAATGGCTACCCACACCAGTATTATTGCCTGGAGAATCCTATGGACAGAGGAGCCTGGCGTGCTACAGTCCATGGGGTCACAAAGAGTCGGACACCACTGAGCATCTAAGCAAGAGTTCAGTAAGTAAAATAAAGGAACAGGCTTGAGTTGAAAGACTTTTGTTCCTCTTGAACTTCTGTCTTTCTCCTCTAGAATCTTCAGCCTCCTCAGAACACAGTTTGAAAACTACTGCCCTGAGTGAGCTTCTAAAGACCCTCCAGCTCTAAATCTCCATTATTCCCCAAATGCATTGAGTCAAATATGACAAGAGTAATAATCTCAAAAAGTGCTTGCTGCTTGGTTTAAAAAAAAAGGCAGATTCTGAAGATTATGACAAACTGGTGCAATCAGCCATGAAGAACAAAGAGAAAATGATATTTAAAGCATTTTCAGCCTTTGCAACACAATTTCTTCTGAATAAAGACTTGATCTTTGTGCTTGCACACACTCAGCCAGGTCTTAGCTGCTAATATCCTTTGGCACAGGCTCTCAGAGGTGTTTCCACAGAGAATACTGGCTCCCCTGCATTCAAGGATCAAACGCAGGCTTTGGGCTGGTAAGTGCCCAAAGCCAAAGGTGGCTTGGCTTACTGCTGAGTCATGGTGGATGGAGCCAGAGGATTCTGGAAACCACTCAGACACACAGCCACAGACAGTGATGGGAAGGGCGACTTTAGGTCAAAGGACTAGGGGAGGCTGGCTACCTCGGACCTGAGAAGTCATCTCCCTGGGCTTCATCCCTGCTTCATCACTTTGGACAAGTTTCTCTGGTTCCTAAATTGTGTAAATAATTTTGGTTAATGACAATAACTACTTCCTAGAAGTGATCAGATCTAATAGGACAAATAATAGCGCTAAGTAAATACCAAGTAAAAGTTTCGGTGGTCTTTACCAGCTTCTGTGTTGTGAGGGGGAGAGAAGGGGAGAGGAGAGTATAATTGCTTTACAATGTTGTGTTCGCTTCTCCTGTTCCACGAAGTGAATCAGCCGTCTGTATATGTACATCCCCTCCCACTTGACCCTCCCACCCACCCCTCCAGATCATCAGAGAGCACGGAGCTGGGTCCCTGTGCTATCCAACAACTTCCCACTCGCTATC
Organism: Dama dama; assembly: GCF_033118175.1. Classification (NCBI taxonomy): domain Eukaryota; kingdom Metazoa; phylum Chordata; class Mammalia; order Artiodactyla; family Cervidae; genus Dama; species Dama dama. Next base: position 34,457,963 of record NC_083706.1, read on the forward strand.
CACTTTACCCCACACGGTAGGCAGTGTATATATCCACTGGATTCTTGCAAACACCTCCAGGCTGGGTTCCTCACGCTTGTCACCTTCTAATCCTTCTCCACGGGCTGTATGACCTTTAATTGTCCTTCGGGTCACATCACTGCATTTTTAAAGCCCCTCAGTGACTACCCTTTGCAGTTGAGAGAACCACCGGATTTCTCACGCTAACCCGCAAACCCTCCATGGCCTCCCGTGTCCACCCTCCAACTTTAATTTGCCACTTGCTGACCACACTCCAGCCACACTCGCGTCCTGTCAGTTCCCAGAACAGCCCTAGCCTTTGCCATGCCTTAGAACGCTCATGCTAACCGCTTCTTTTCCCAGAACACACTGACTTTTCCTAAAGTCTCAGCTAAAACGTTTTTCCTCAGAGAAGTCTTCTCTGACCACTCTATCAAAATTATCAAGAATAAACTGTGCTTTATTCCATTGCACAGAGATTGGAAAATTTTGACCCAGGAATCAAACCAGCCCCATTATCCGTTTTTGTTTTTTTTTTTTAATATAAAATTTTATTGGAACGCAGCTAGGCTGTGTATCATTTCTGGCTACTTTGGTGCTATAATGGCTGAGTTGAATAGTTTCAAAGTTTAAACTTTTACTATCTTACCTTTACATAAAATATTTCTAGGTCCCTGGTCTAGTGTATTGCACTTACTCCATTCATTACACCAATCACATTGGTAACATTCAGTTCAGTTCAGTTCAGTTGCTCAGTCGTGTCCGACTGTTTGCGATCCCAGGAATCGCAGCACGCCAGGCCTCCCTGTCCATCACCAACTCCCGGAGCTTACTCAAACTCATGCCCATCGACTCGGTGATGCCATCCAGCCATCTCATCCTCTGTCGTCCCCTTCTCCTCCTGCCAATCCCTCCCAGCATCAGGATCTTTTCCAATGTGTCAGCTCTTTGCATGAGGTGGCCAAAGGATTGGAGTTTCAGCTTCAGCATCAGTCCTTCCAATGAACACCCAGGACTGATCTCCTTTAGGATGGACTGGTTGGATCTCCTTGCAGTCCAAGGGACTCTCGAGAGTCTTCTCCAACATTACTTATTTCTTTATTTGTTCATTGTTTCTCTTCATGAAGCTGAAGACCTCTTCCATCTTAAATTCTATTTCCAGTACAGTACCTAAAAAATTTTTTATATATATATTTGATATATATTGATATATTATGATATAATGTGATATTGTGAATTACATTGTTTGAAGAAAACAATACTTATTGGAGAAAAATAATAGAAGCCAGAATCTCCATCATTCACCATGTCCAAAATGCAGTCAATAAGGACCAAAAAAATGGAATATATTCTCAAGAGGAAACAAAGTGGAGAGCTGCATTCTGGCTTCTTTGTTTGTGTGGCATGAGGGGAAAAACAGAATTTAAGGTATACATGGGATTAAAGTTATGGCTCCCAATGGCCAAGGAATCAGTGAATGACAGTCAACTTGAAGGAAAGTAGAAACTGAGAAAGTGTGACTTCTTTGTGATGAGAGAGGAATTCATTTGCAGAATTCTTCATATCCCCTTCTTCAAGCCAGCATGTCTCCCCACCATCCGCTCCACCCGAGTCTGTCTATTTCAGCTTGTGCTCCAGCAGCCTATGAGTCTAGTTAGGTTAAAGATTCTGTCTGATGGTTACAGCATCTGCTTCGTCTCTGAGTCTTGCTGAGTTGAGCTGTTGAGTTGAAGGAAACCTGTTTTCCCTGCACTTCCCACACTAAGGCTTGTTCTATAGTTGATTCACGTCTTCACAGTGGGTCACCTTCTCCAGTCTTTTTTTTCCCCATATTGTGTGGTATGTGGGATCTTAGTTCCCTGACCAAGGATTGAACACATATCTCCTGCAATGGAAGTGTGGAAGCCCCCACCTTCCCTTGTTTTTAATTTTACATATCTCATGATTTTTTATCAAATGCCTAATATTGTGTGTAGGAGAGTCATAGAACTGAAGTAAATAGTGTTTACACATGGCCATGGGTACCTCTCCTCTTGTGTCGGGACAATAGTGTGGTGCATTGGTTATCAGTGGTTGGGCTCTTGAGTATTTACGTTGCTCTTCTTGCCTTCAGTATAACACATCTTCAGAATCTTCCACAGTGTTGTTTTCTTTCTGTCTTATAAGCATCTACAGGGGGTGTGTGGGAATGAGCTTGCATGTGAGTATAAACTTGGCTTGTACGGAGCTTGTGGATATTCTAAGTGGATATGCTAGTTCACACTTGGCCTTTAATAGGTGACTTTTTAGTTGCCTTTCTCTCAGCCCTTCTCATGGCAGCCACCTTCCTCCCAGGTTCTGCTGCTGATGAAATGGTCCATGAAACGGCCCCATTCCTCCTCAAAGAGCCTTGTCACCCTTTGGAAGCCAATCCGTTTGGCTGGAGCACAACCTCAGCTCTCTGACAGGTTCAGGAAAAGTTATGGTTTATAGATTATTTGGCTCTTCTTATTATTAGGGTAAGAGATGATCTATTACAACTTTCTACATCCTAAGCAAAAGCAGAAGTCAAGAATCTGCATTCTTAAAATGCATGTTTACCCCACCCTCAGATGGACAGAGATGATAAAAGAACAATAATGGTAAAACAACAGTATTTTTTTTTAAGCAAGGGATTTGAACTGATTGTTATTCAGTTGCTAAGTTGTGTCCAACTCTTTGCGACCCCATGGACTTTCTCATATTTAGCATAATATTTTATAAGAATTTTAGTTTTATAAGCAAGTTGAAAGAATAGTATAAAGTATTTCTGTACATCTCTTAACCCAGATTCCCAAATGTCAACATCTTACCATATTTGTTCTGTGATTCAATCTGTCTTACTTTCTCTTCTATAAGCGATAGATGATAAATAATTTTTTTCTAAGTCATTTGAAAATAAGTTGTAAGTCATAGACATTGTACCCATTTTTGATGAAAAGATGTTGACATCTATGCTAAATATGAAGAATTTAGATTTTAGGGTGGCCCATGGGAAATATTATAATTTGGTCTTCACACTTCAGCAATATTTTGTGGTAAATTATATTTCATTTTGCAAGATGAAGCACAATAAATTCTTAGAAAGGCTTAACACTTTCATACCCTCCTTCCTTCTCCCATACACAGTAGAAATGAGCTGGAAGGCTACATAAAAACATATTAACTGTATGTCTATAAAAGTTGTGCCATTTATTTTTTTCTTCAAAATTTCCATTTTCTAAATGTTTATAATGAGTGCTCACTATTTGTATTAATGAATCTTTGAATTTCTTCATATTTTCCACAGTCCCAGGAAAGAAAGAGGGGAGTGAGAGAAAGAGAGAGAGGGCCCTGAGATTTTCCTGGCTGTCTAGGAGCCATTCAACATACCCGGATGGGGAAATTCCCAAGGTTGTGTGAAAGTGTTAGTTGCTCAGTCATTTCCGACTCTGCGACTCCATGAAGTATAGCTCTCCAGGCTCCTCTTTGCATGGAATTCTCCAGGCACGAATACTGGAGTGGGTAGCTATTCCCTTCTCCAGGGATCTTCCCAACCCAGGGATTGAACTTGGGTCTCCTGCATCTCAGGTGAGTTGTTTAACATCTAAGCCACCAAGGAAGCCGGCTAAAGCTCATAAACTGCTACCTGCCCTCGCATGATCTGGCTGCTGGAAGGGAACAAAGCTGCTCAATTTTCCAGGCTTGACAACTCAGGGGTCATTTAAGATATAGTGTGGTGGCTAGACTCAGATTCCATTCCTCTCATCCTCACAACACCCTAAGACGAGAACCTCAGCTTCAAAGGCACAAGCTGAGTAAGATCAACACGTGATCTCACCTGATGGCGCCACCAGTTGGAGCATTAAGACACTGAAGTACGTGTGAAAACCTGTTCCTGTCATGGAGTTGGACAGATGAATTCGTGCAGACTTCCAGAATGATTCGGATACTTACTGAGTGGATGTTTGTTCAGTGTAAAAACTCTGGAAGTATACCAAGGACCACAAAGTTCACAATTTCCTCTTCTAGGGACAATTTCTTTATTAAATAGCACCAATGACAAGCTGAAATAAAGCCTTTTATGCACTAACTGTTTGACTCCTCTCTTGCAGAAAGAGTTATTCAAAGGCACATGCAGAGGTTTCTCCCTCCACGCCTGTCCCCTAGTCCTGCAGAGAGATTTACACCCGACACCTGCAGTGCTAAGCACATCACAGGACTGCGTGTTCCCCTAACAAAGCCACGTGTGAAGAGGGGAGTGAGTGTGGGAGAAGGAATGTCACACAGCTTAATTACTTGGTGGGGGAATAACTCAAGAGTACTGTAGTCTGAAGGGAGTTTTGTGATATATGGTTGACAAATGCCTGAAACTGAGTTCTCCAAGTCTGGCCATTCTATAGGACACCTGTTCTGAAGATGTTTTATAGACTGCGGGGGGCGGGGGAGGGGGAGGAACATGACATCATTTCTGAGAGCCCACACTTTCCTTCAAGCCACACTTTCCTTCAAGCCATACCTCACTCATTCATTCATTGACCATTTAGAGCCATGACTTCAGAAGCACACACGTCATAAAAATTATTTGTCCCATCAAGGCTCACAGATGGACAAAAAAGCAGTGTGGGATAGATTGTTAGATTCGGTTGAGCCAAATTTCTGAGAAGCAACCATTTGATGTCAAATTAAATAGTCCTATCTATGAGCATGCCATTTTAAACACCAAATCTACCCTAAGCACCACCGTCTTTTGAGTTTCCAGGACGGGCTGCCTGAAGAAGGAGCATGGACTTGGCCTCATGTATACCCCACCTCCAATCTCAGCTCTTTCAGAATTAATTTTTCAGATGAATTCAGGAGAACAATAGCCAACACTAGCTCCTAAGGAGAAAGACTGTGGCCACTCCAAAGAGAGCACTGGGCTGGAACAGAACAATTGTTTTCTGTTTTCAATATTCTTAAGTTCAGCCAACTGCAGAATAGTGCAAGGGTGAAGGGTATGGAGTTGGGTCCAGGCTGCTGTACTTGATCCCTAGGCTTGCCTTGTACCAGCTCCACTGCCTGAGGTCTGTAAGTGATGACACTGTCTGTACCAAATGGTCTCATCTGTGAAACAATATCATCCTGTACGTTGTGAGACTTTCCTGGTGGTCCTGCAGAAGGGGGCAACAGAGGATGAGATGGTTGGACGGCATCTCCCAGTGTTTGAGCAAACTCTGGGAGATGGTGAAGGACAGGGAAGCCTGACCTGCTGCAGTCCACGGGGTCGTAAAGAGTGGGACATGACTTAGTGAATGAACAACAACAACGTTGGTTGTGAAGAAGATAAATGAGTTAATTCATAAAACTCTTGTAACAGGGCCTGATGCAGAGAAGTACTTGATTTCAATACTGGTTAGATAACAGCTGGGGCTTCTTATTATCTCTAATAAATGTAATTAATTAGAGTTTGGATGTTCCTGATGAGCTGCCCAAACCATGGAGGAAAAGGGAAATATGTGGCAACCTTGGTGATTTTTCTTTTTTCTGTGTATGTGTTTGTATTTTATCCACTGTTTCACTGCTGCTTTATTCCTCTCCATTAATTCTCATATCAATCATGTGTCATTGGCCTTGTCTCTGGTTTTGAATGACAGAGTCACACTTACATCCCTGTTGCCAACAGCCAAGGCTGGTTCCCTCTCCCCTCCGCCACAGCCTCCAAAGATGCGTACAGACACGTGGAGCTAATCCTCAACTTCTCTTTTATAAGTACGATTTTGGGGATCAACCCGACAGTTTTAACAGCAGAGGATCTGTGACAGAGAATAGGCCCAAAGGCCCAAAGTAGTTTTTGTTAGAATGATGTTATAATAAACTCTTTTGTTTTCTTTAGTTTTCAAAAATTCCCCTTGATAAAATTATATTATATACTATATTATTTTATATTTGACAAAATTATATTGCTCTTATATAAAACCATGTGTTTACTTTTTAAAGCATCAGTAATTGGTAGAATTATGTTTATGTTCCTATTCAGACTAGGGATTCAAAGACTGCCCCCTTCCCTGACCCCAAACATGAGAACTCAGAAGTCCTGGCTAAGGCTGGACGTGGGAGGATGGAGCAATGATACCCACCCTATATTATGAGTGTTCCCCTTTCCCAGATCAAAACCCTTTACTACCTTCTTCCATTCAGGCCTGGGAAGAATTGTTGAAACCACCAAGATGAGGGAAACCACTTTACTTCCCAAACAGGTCAACCTAGAACTTTTTTCATAAGCATTCTGAGAGCACATGGTGATAGCTGCCATGGGGGCAGGCCAGATGCCTGCCTGAAAAAATAACACCAGTGAGGAGTCCCGGGTGCTAGATAACCCTAACTACTGACCTTCCCCACCACATCCTGCGCATGAATCTCACTGCACATGGTCTCACACAGGTACCCTTGTTTCTGATAGTACACCTGACATTGACCTTGTTCTTTACAGGGAGCAAAGCTTTTTGGCTGGTCAGCGTCTCCTTGTCCTTCTTTTCTGGAGATCTTCTGCCCTCTGAGTAACAGTGGGTAGAAAAGACTCCCATTTAGAAAGTGGAAAGTTATGCTTGCTCTGTGCAGCCCTTTTACTAATCAGACCCACCCCTCCAGAACTCTGACTGGAAAGTATGATGCAAAGAAGGAGACAGAGTGAGAATTAATGCTTTCTTGGTGCAGCGGCAAAACCAGGCACTTGGAAGGATTGGCAAAGGCGAGGGTGCCCGGGCTGTGTCTGAGGTCATCTCCAGGTGGGTTCTGGGCAGTGATTTTGGAAGCTTCCACTTCCCTTCTTGCTCCCAAGCCTTAGGATGTCTACGTCCCTGATTGCTCCCAAGCCCGTGTCTCCATGAGCTCCTCAAGCTCCACTAACCAGAGTCATTTTCTGACTCTTGCTCCTAAAGCCATGACTAATTCCTATTTCCAACTCCTGGTTTGACCAGTTTACTCCAAAATTATTTCCAGCGGTTATCTTGACCTCACTTGCACCTCTTCCACCTCAGTTCCAATTACATCAGTCAAGACATGTTATGGTCCTCTTAGAGTTGGATCACTCCTTCTATCCTTGATCAAGTTTAGACCTTTTATCAATTATTCCAGCCTGAGAAACACTAATAATAATAGCTAACATTGATAGTGAGTGGGCTTTTAATTTAGCTAGGTACTTTCAGGTGCTGCATCAGATAATACTTAGGAAAAACAAATATAGCCTGCTTCATATTGTAATACTGATTTTACTGATTAGGAGATGTGCTCAGACAGTTATGGTTACATAAGGGCCCAGGGTGCACCAGCCAGCACGTGGCAGAGGTGAGGACTGAATCCAAGTTTGTCGAACTCCATCGCCTGAATTCAGACCACTTCAGATCCCATGACTCTGGGGAACTCAACACTCTGTGTTCCACTTCAGCCCAGGAAACTGGGTCAGACTGCAAATCAATCCCTACAGGAACATTTCACTTAAATTTCAAAAGGCAAATAAGTGAAAGTTACCTGAAGCTGAGAGATGTGTTGAATCATATTATGTAATAATTAAAACATGTTCTTTTTTCTTAGAGAGAGGGGGAACAACGGGAACAATTAACATGCCTTTGTAATTTCAAAATCCAAGAAATGAAAAATTTAGAAAAAATAATCCTCTCTTGTTCAGTCCTCTTGCGGTATTTCTACTGGGCAATGAGACACAGGCCGGGACACAGGGAAGTCTGCACACACTGATTTCTATTGATTCAAGGTCCAAAGCAATTCCAATCAGAATTTTTTTTTCTTTGAGGACCTCTATCAGCTTCCTTGATAGCTCAGTTGGTAAAGAATCTGCCTGCAATGCAGGAGACCCCAGTTCGATTCCTGGGTCGGGAAGATCCCCTGGAGAAAGGGTAGGCTACCCACTTCAGTATCCTTGGGCTTCCCTTGTGGCTCAGCTGGTAAAGAATCCACCTGCAAAGCGGGAGACCTGGGTTCAATCCCTGGGTTGGGAAGATCTGGGTTCAGTCCTTGGGTTGGGAAGATCCCCTGGAGAAGGGAAAGGCTACCCATTCCAGTATTCTGGCCTAGAGAATCCCATGGACTTTACAGTCCATGGGGTCGCAAAGAGTCGGACAAGGCTGACTTTTACTTTCACTTTCATCAGGTATTGTGATCAAACAGGTTAATCCAAAAGACTGTTTCTGATCTAAATAACTGAATATGGAAAAAAAAGATATTTTCCCTCTTTTCAAAGAGACCCTGATACAATAGACATGGAACTTGCAGTGTAAAAGCTGTTTCCCAGTAAGGAAGCCATTGGTGGACTCCAAGTTCCTCCCTTGTAGTCATTTAATTAAAAAGTATTCAGAGAACCTTGTAGTTGACAAGAAAAATCAATGTCAGTATCAGAAGCAGTCCAGCTTGAATCTAATTCATGGATACTTATCTCCTCAAGGACAATTTTCAGATTTTCTTTTCTTTTCTTTTTGGTATATACCATCACTCTTCAGATCTGTCTCTTTTTCCATGATGGCAATATTCAAAATAATGATGACATTTTACTTCAGATCAGCTAAGCTCTATAAAGCACACCTGTGTGTGGCCAGGTGCCTCTGTCCCTGGGGATTTCTCAGGTAAGGATACTGGAGCATGTTGCCATTTCCTCCTCCAGGGGATCTTCCCAACCCGGGGATCAAAACCGGGTCTCCTGCATCTCCGGCATTGGCAGATGGATTCTTCGCCACTGCACCACGTGGGAAACCCTCTAGGAAGCACAGTAAACCGCATAGTCTTTCCTGGCAGGAGGGAAATAGACTAAGTGTAACTAGTAACTGACAGCAAAGAGGGTTGGGAGACCTGTGTTTCTTTCTTTTTTATTTATTTTATTTTATTTTATTTATTTATTTATTTTTATTAGTTGGAGGCTAATTACTTCACAACATTTCAGTGGGTTTTGTCATACATTGATATGAATCTTTTTTAAAAAATTAATTTTTACTGGAGTTCAGTTGCAGTTTTGTGTCATTGGAGTTCTGTGTTAGTTTCTACCGTACACAGAACGCAGCAACCACACATGCACACCTGTCTCCTCCCTTTGGGATTTCCGGCTCTTCAGTCACCACAAAGCATGAAGCAGAGCAGCTAAACAGTGTGTGTCACTAGTAATCTATTTTATACATAGTCTCAAGGGTGTGAATGTGTACTCAGTCTCCCAGTTCCTCCCATCTCCCCCCTCCTCGGCATCCTTATATTCTTTTCTCTGCGTCTATGGGGAGATATGTGTTTCCGCCACAAACCAGATTAGGCTTTGGCTAAATAATTTGGTTATACAGATCTTCCTTGGCTTATGATGGGGTTATATCCCAATAAACCCATTGTAAACAGAAAATATCTTAAGCGGAAAATGCATTTAATATACCTACCCTACCAAACATCATGGCTTAGCCCAGCCTACCTTAAACATGCTCAGAACACTTACATTAGCCCACAGTTGGGCAAAGTCATCTAACATAAAGCCTGTTCCATAATGAAGTGTTGAGTATCTCAGGTAATGTATTGAATACTGCACGGGAAGTGAAGAGCAGAGTAATTGTGTGGGTCCAGAATAACTTTAAGTGTACTGTGTGTTTACCCTGGTGGTCACACGGGGAACCAGGAGCTGTGGTCTCTGTAGAGCTACCCAGCCTCACAAGAGGGTATCATACCACACACCACGACCCTGTGTGTGTGTGTGCTAAGTTGCTTTAGTCGTTTCTGACTCTTTGTAACCCTATGGACTGTAGCCCACAAGGCTCCTCTGTCCAGGGGATTAGCCTAGCAAGAATAGTGGAGTGGGCCACCATTCCCTTCCCCACCCAGGGCTCAAACCCGAGTCTTTTCTGTCTCCTGCATTGGCAGGCAGGTTCTTTACCACTAGCGCCACCTGGGAAGCCTGGAGAAAGATCAAAATCCAAAATTTGAAGTATAGTTCCCAATGAATGCATATCACTTTTGTACCACTGTAAATTTGAAAAATTGTAAATCAAACCATTGTAAGTTGAGAACTGTCTATATTGGCTAAACTTTCCCAACCAAAAACTGGGACTTGTACTCATGTGTCCTACAGCTCAAAAGTATTATTGAAATTAGGTGCATATATAACGTGTTTCGGCTTCCCTGGTGGCTCAGGCAGTAAAGAATATGCCTGCAATGCAGGAGACCTGGGTTTGATCCTTGGATTGGGAGGATCCCCTGGAGAAGGGAATGGCTACCCACTCTGGTATTCTTACCTGGAGAATTCCATGAACAGAGGAGCCTAGTGGGTCCCCCATAGTCCATGGGGTCGATAAAAGTCAGACATGACTAAGCAACTGACACGTGATGTCCTGAGAGTACAGTCTATACAAAAGAAAGGATTTATAAACTTGTCTAATACCTTTCCTCATGTTGTTTAATCAATTTTATTCTGTAAGCTTCTTCTTTGAAAAAATTCACGATGTCACTATGCTTGTCTTCCTATAAAATGGTGATATATCATCTATGGCAGGAGAACAAGTTTTGTAATATATTCTGCAAGGAGAACTTTACCACCAACTGTTTGCTCTAACCATCCTTCACAGAGCAAACTAATCCATATTCCATTAGAGGCCCAGAGGAGCTAATGAAACGTATCATTGACCTCAGACCCTTATGCTCTCTGCTTATTCCTTCTTCTTTTTCTCTGTTTTCTTAGTCACCATGCCCAGTTCTGTTTTTAATGAGTCTCCTCTCCACTAACTGCCTCCGCATGTTTTCTACTCTGCCTTTGCAGAATCACAGAGACTTCACAGTGGCCACCATGACATGGACGGGGCCCCCAGGGAGCTTGTGAGATGCCCTGACAATTTTCCACACACTGGTCTGTGCCAACGACTACCAGTTTACCAGAACTTCATCATGGGTAACAGGAAGCAAAGAGATGAGGGGACTCTGTCTCTTGCTAGGGTCAACATTACAGCTAAACTAAATTTTGATTCTGTATTTTATTTTATTGGAGTATAATTGCTTTACAATGTTGTGTTAGTTTCTGATGTACAACAAAGTGAACCAGCTGTATGTATATACATATATCCTGTCCCTATGAACCTCCCTTCAATGCCTCCATCCCATCCCTCTAGGTCATTACATAGCATTGAGCCTAGCTCCCTGTGCTATATAGCGGCTTCCCACTAGGTATCTTTACACATGATAGTGTACATATGGGGCTTCCTTGGTGGCTCAGTGGTAAAGAATCTGCCTGCAATGCAGGAGACCCGAGTTTGATCCCTGGGTTGGGAAGATCCCCTAGAGAAGAGAATGACTACCTACCTCAGTAATCTTGCCTGGGAAATCCCATGGACAGAGGAATTTGGCAGGCGATAGTCCATGGAGTCACAAGAATTGGACACGACTGACTGACTAAACCACCAATCTTTCAATTTGTCCCTCTTGATCCAACCAGTCCATCCTAAAGGAAATCAGTCTTGAGTATTCATTGGAAGGACTGATGTTGAAGCTGAAATTCCAATCCTTTGGCCACCTGATACGAAGAACTGACTCATTGGAAAAGACTCTGATGCTAGCAAAGATTGAAGGTGGGAGGAGAAGGGGATGACAGAGGATGAGATGGTTGGATGGCATCACCGACTCAATGGACACGAGTTTGAGTAAACTCCGGGAGTTGGTGATGGACAGGGAGGCCTGGCATGCTGCAGTCCATGGGGTCGCAAACAGTTGGACACGACTGAGTGACTGAACCGAACTGACTGAAAGGACTCAGGACGGTGTTAGGACCATTAGAAAATAACAGCTTTCCCAAGACAGGAATCCTCTTTTAAACCCAATAACTCTAGTGTGGGACTTTAAAATAAGGACAATTGGAATTGAGAGATCCAGATAGTGCCACTTACTATCACTACTATGTGACAATTTTCTTAATTTCGCAGACCCTCCATTTTCTGGTCATTTTTCATAGCATTTCTCATACTGAAATGAACAGGATGGTATGGTCCTTAATCCCTCCCCCCATCATGTCCTCTGCCTGCCTTCTGTCTGTGGAAAATTTTAGTCAAATAAGTTTAATCAGAGAAGTGAGAAATGTGGAAGCAAAGGAAAACAGTGAAAGCAGACTAAATAATAATAATGTAGTCATTAAACATAGTCTAGGACCTTTAGTTCTTCCTCAAGGGCTATAGATAATATTTTGAGCCATATCCTCTGAGCTGTCTTCTAAGCACCAAAACCCCAGGTGGAAAAGTTAACCACTTGGTGACCAAAACTGTACCCAGGACATGAGCTACCACAATTCCAAGAACTGGCCTCAGAGAAATGGGAGCAAACGGACCCTGGGACTGAAGATTAACTGTACCTGAAACTGTCAAGATGACGCTGGTCAGACCACCACTGACCAATTTGAAGATGACTGTCAGAGCTGACTGTGCTGTTTCTGCCTGGAGCCCCCTCTGTCTGTCTATAAAAGCTCTTGCTCCGCTGGTTGTCAGTGGGGGAGGAGTTGACCTTTGGATGGGTTTCTGCCATCCTTCCCCCAACCAGTTGTGAGCATCTGAATGAAAGCAAACTTTCCTTTCCACCAGTCTGGCCTGTTTATTGACTTTTGAGCAATGAGTAGCCGGACCCCACATACTCTTTTGGTAACAAAACTATGCAAAATCTTAACATAAGCAGTAGGTACTCATGACATGTTGGGTCTTTCCCCAAAAATATTTTTAGAGAACTAGATCTTTTAATTATTCATATACCTATGTGCTACATGCATGCTAAGTCACTTCAGTCGTGTCCAACTCTTTGTGACCCTATGGACTATATATAGCCCACCAGGCTCCTCTGTCTATGGGATTCTCCAGGCAAGAATACTGGAGTGGGTTGCCATGCCAACCCAGGGATCAACAAGCATCTATTACATCTGCACTGGCAGGCAGGTTCTGTACCACTAGCGCCACCTGGGAAGCTCTCATATACCTGTATCAGCTAAAAATACTTTTATAATAAGCACAAATCTCTCACACACATACACAAGCACATATATTTGTTATGTAAAATATAAGAAAATTTACAAAGATTAAATTTTTTCTTGGTTTCTCTGGATAGGGAGTGATATGTGGAACACAATTTAGATGAGAAGAAGAAACAAGGTTTTTTTTTTTTTTTAAAGAAATTATTTTTAGAGTGATTTTAAGGTTTACAACAAAATAGACGCAAATAAATAAGGATTTTTAATTTCTAATGTTTTTGAAAGGCAAATGTAAGCAGAAGATGTTTTACAGAATCAGATCTTCAGGCCCAAATATATCATTGCTTTCTGCCCCCAAAGAATTAGTATGGTTTGCAGTGGAAACACAGAGTCTTAACCACTGGACCACCAGGGAATTCCCAGTATGGTTTGGATTATGAAGGAATAAATATTATGAACCCCTACTGACCAATTAATAGCATGCGCAATACAACTACTGAACAAATATAGATCAAAGAAAGAACATCTGGCTTTTTGGCAGTGGGAGGATACATAGCAAATGCAGTGGGAAATTATGCAGGAAACTGCAGGGAAATTAAATTGTGTTGCACTTTGTTAAGGAAGATGTACAAAGATCATATCACCATCCAAAAACGTATTGGAATGCAATCATCTCCTCTTCCTAATACAAGCTGCAATCATCTCCTCTTCCTAATACAAGCTTCCATTCTATTCAACTCCAGAAATATTTACTGAGTACCTACTATAGGAATCTACTATATCTCAGGGACAGTGACTGACATTTGTAGGGAGCAGAACACTGAAATGGTGACACACACAGACTTTGGTATCGGATAGAGAGACTTTGAAGCCCAGTTTCTTCACTTACTAGTTGTTTTTTGTTTTGTTTGTTTGACTTTTCTACCTTGGGAAGTTTAATAGTTCTCTTTTTCTAGAAACGGACACCTAGGAAAGTGATGCTTTTAGACAGATGGATGGACATTCATTGAGATGCAATAATAAAGAAATAACAGTGATTAAAAACCATTGGTTGAGTGATGCTTGGCAATTTGCTAAAGTACATTTTATATGCTGTTTTTCATTTTTATAGAAAACTGAGGCTAAAGAGATTGGACTTTTTTTTTTTCTTATTTCCATATTATAAATGATTAAAGATGATCCAACCACAAAGAAATTATAGTTAAGTTTGAAAGAGTGTCTTCGGACAATTAGCAGTGAAATAAGGGCGTTTATTGAAACAGAGCATGACTTCATTTCACTTGGTTGTACTTGACTCTGATCATAGTTGTTGCAAGCAATAAGATTTCAGCAAGAGTCAGAGGTGAAGAAGCAATAAAGCTTTTAGCAATTTGTGGGAGTATATGAGAAATTAGCCTAAACACAATTTACTGTGAATAAACTGTGGAGGTAAATGCTTAGTTCCAACTACCTTATAAGGTAAAAACATCTACCCAGGAACTAGTGGGATAACCAAATATTCTTAGAATTTTCTTCTGTGAAAATAGTTCTTTTTATTTCACTTATTAGTTTTTAAGAAAAAAATGAAATACATATAATCATAAGAAAATTTTTCAATAGTCACTTTTTGTTTTTAAATTCTAAAATGCTTTATTATAGTCTTTAATATACTTTAGCAAGCACACATGCCTCATAATTTAAGATATAGATGATGTGGAATCAACTGCATACATTTAAAATATACAACTTAAAATTTTTGTACAGTTTTGTAGAAAAATAAATACAATTTTAAAGTTTTGACACATGTAGAACCCCCAAAGTGTGCAGACATCCTTTATGGTCTGTTCCATCCTTTGAATGACCCCAAGACCAAGCATCCATTGACTGACTTTCTGTCACGAGAGATTAGTTCACATTTTCTAGAATTTTATTATAAATGACAATATATATTCTTCTTTCACTCAGCATAATTAATTTTGTGATTCTTCAATGTCACTGCATGTGTCCGTAGTCCATTACTTTTTATTACCAAGTAGTTTTCGTTTTCATGAATAAACAATAATTTGTTCACCCATTCATTATAGATGGAAATTTGAATTATTTCTAGTCTAGGATGGTCATAAACGCTCTGGACATTTTTGTATAACTATTTATATGAGCAAACATTCTCTTTTCTCATAAATAATATGAGGAAATGGCTGGATCACATAGAAGGTATACATGTATCTTTTTTTGGAAACTGATGAACTTTCCCAAAAAAGCCACACCATATTACAATCCCACCAGGAGCTAATGAGAGTGCTCATTCTGCATATGTTTGCCAATGCTTGGTATGGTCAGTCTTTTTAATTTTAGCCCATTTAATAGATATCTAATCATAGTTTTAATTTCATTTTCAGATTTGTTTTATTTATTCTTGACCCTTTGTGTTTGCATATGAATTTTAGAATCAAATTGTCAATCTTTATGGAATAGCATTCTGGAATTTTGATTGGGATATTTGGAATCTGTAGATCAATTATGATAGAATAAGCATGTTAACAATATTGAGTCTTCTAAGACATGAACAAGGTATATCTCTACATTTATCTAGATACCTTTAATTTATCCCATGAATATTTTGTGGTTTTCAGTGTGGAGTGTGCACATCTTTTGTTAGATTCACCACTAAGTAGTTCATAATTTTATGCTATTGTAAATAGTGTTTTCAATTTCAATTTCTGGTTGTTTATTGCTTATATATAAAAATACAACTGATTTTGTACATTGAGCTCAGGTTCTATTATCTTGCAAAACTCACTTCTTGTTCTTGTGATGAGTGGATATCAGACAAAGATAACTGTGCCATCATTTCCAAGCTAAAGCCGCTACTATCTTTTGCATGGAGGGCCTCAAAGACCTCTTAACTGGCTTTACTGATTCTGTTGTCTCCTTAAAAAGAATTCATATAGCAGCAGCCAGAGTGACATTTTTTAACTTTTAATTTTCAGCTAATTCCAGACATAGAGAAGAACTATAATAGTTCAATAAACTCCCACTTAACTTTACCCAGACATATTAATCATTAATATTTTACCCACATTTATTTTTTCTTATGTTTGTATATCTCTAAGTATTTTAGCATTAGTTTCCTAAGAACAAGGATATTCTCTAAGATCATGTGCAGTGATCAGATGTGCACATTGACACCATAATATTATTTAATATGTCCTATTTAAAATTTGCCAGTTTCCCAGTCATGTTTTTTAGAGCAGCCACACACCATTCAATCCAGTATCCAGTTTCAGGATTTCACACTGCATTTGATTGTGATTTTCTTTTTTTTTAAGTCTGTTTTAATTTGGAACAGTTCCTCGGTCTTTCACTATTTTCCAGGACTGACACTTTTAAAGATTACATATCAGTTGTTTTGCAGAACTTGCGTTTTTTTTTTTTTTCCCTCATGATTAAATTCAGGTTGCGTATTATTGGCAGAAATGTGGCATTATGTACAGTGACATGATATGTAGATATTGATATAGATGTACATATGTACATAATATAATGATCCCACATTAGCTGGCTTATTTTCCCTCCTCTACCCAATCCTTTGCTTATTCTCTTTCAGCTACACTAGCTCCTTTCTACCACAGAGCTTTAATAACTGAATTCTCCCTGCTTGGTTTCTCAAAAGCCTTGCTCCTTCAAGTCTCTGCATCAATGTCCTCTCAAATCAGTATGAACTGACCACAGTATCAAAGTAGGACCCACCTTCCTCCATTTCATGCCGAGCAGTTACCGTCTCTCTTATCATCCATTTTGCATCAAGGCATTTCTCATGTTTGCAATGATTTTGTTAATTTATATTTACTTCTTCATTTCCTGTCTCCCCAGAGAAGAAGTTCTTTGGCCAAAGGGATTCTTCTGTTTTGTTAACTTCTGAATTTCCAGCATCTTAGATGGAGAAAAAACAGTTGTGACTCCTATTTCTTCTCCTGTATACTTTGTTGTCATTTTAATTTCAAATAGGGAAAGAGGAAGGGCAGTATATTACTGAAGAGAGATTTAGAGTTAGATGCCTAATGTTTAAAGCATCAGGCAAGACATCAAAACTGTTGATGTTACCAAATTTGTATTTCCATGCGATTTGTGCCCTTCTAAATGTTCCTGAGTCAGATAAGTGGCCTAGACCTATTTTTCACTATACTATGCAATAGCGACTGGATATTTGGCCATGGAAATGAGACAGCAATTTTCTTACTAAATGACAGTTCCATTATAGACAATGTTGAACAGAAGTTACTTTTTACAGTTTCATTACTTAAAATCACTGTATTTGCTGTATATAAGTAGACAAATATATAAATAAATGAAAGAATAAAATATTTTTACACTGATAGTTGTAAAATATTCACTGACTTTAGAGATCAGAAGGTTTTGTCTGTCTTTTTCAGGATAAAAGGTCTTCTGATTACTTATTTGGGCCCAAATTTCTGGTAATCTCTGAGTTTTATGTATAGAATACAGAATAGCAGCCAGAGAACAGTGGCAAACATTTCAGTTGAAATCATTCTGGAAATGTGCACTTAATATGATGGAGTCATTCTCAGTTGCTAGGAAATATGAGGTTTAAAAATAATTGGAACAATTTATAGAAAATTTCCAAACACTGGTTTCCGATATTCATTTAGATAAAGAAAACCTGGAGAGAGATTCATTTAAAATGTCTCTTCTAATAAGGTGTACTTTAATTAAGATTATTTCTTGTTCTTTTATTTAGAGTTGCCTTCATCTATTTACTTCCTAAAATCACCATGTAAACCCATCAGGACTCTGGTGCTTGTGCATTCTTCAGACCATTTCTCAGCAATTGTTTATAAATTGCTACCTTTGAAGGGAAACTGAATCAAAGCATTGCTTAAAACATTTTAGCTCTAGTACAGCCATTCTATATTCACACATTGAAATAAAAAGCTGTTGTGAAATATCGTTTTAAGGTGATTAGATGATGCTATCTACTCTTTCAGACTTGTAACATATTTCTAGGATTTTTAAAAACTTCACAGTCATATCCTCTAATTAAAAATTTAAAAATTAAAGCAAAAGAAGTCAAACCAAAATAACAACAACGACAAAAATTTCTACTGATAACCACTTTATTTAAAGGATTTATCACTGTCTTGTTACTTAAAGTAATTTGGTATATTTTAGAATTTAAGGAGAAAAGATACTGTGAACTGAAATAAAAGCTCTAATGAGCATTTAAAAAAATCCACAGATAAAGGATAAAGGCAGTTTTTTGAGGCCTTCATTTATTATTCGACCAATTATTCAAGAACATGCGTTGAGTACCTCCTATGTTATTGATATGACATGAGTCCTTTTGTAAACTTGGAATCCAGAGAGAGTTCAAGCTTGCACACAGCTTGACACTTGCTATGATGGAGTCGTGTATCAGTTACTGTGGAAAGCCAGGAAGAAAGTGAGGCTAAGTGAAGCTGGGGAAGTAAGAAAGCCAGCAGAGATGAGGGAACATTGGAGCTAAACCACAGGGAAGACATATGTGTTCATCAGAAGGGAATGGGAGTGAAGAGTCGTTCTGGATACAGAACATGAGAACGCAAACAGATGAGAAAGGACAGTCTGCAGTACTGCCAGTCACCTTGAAATTAAAGAACTAATAGACCAAAAGACATAGGACAAGTTCATTCATCTCCAAGCAGTTATTAAATGTCCACTAATTGGAAATTTGGGGCTGAGTATGGGGAGAGTTGAATAAACAGTTCCTGTCCTCCAGTTTACATTCTAATTGGGAATGGAAGACATATATACAGTAAATGTCACCAGTGATACAAGGCAATAATAAATGCTGAAAGATTTAGGGAAATGGGAATTTCATTGATTAGTGCTATTGGTTGTCAACCTCTTCATTACTCATTTCTGTCCGTGAAAAGTGTTTGTGTGTGCCTCTATGTGCATATTTACTTGCTCAGAAACAAGGCATATACAGTATTGTTCCAATTCATTTAAATTGGTGAAGTTTAATTTTGCTTTTGAGATAAAAGTGAAGAAAAGTAGAATCCTACTTTCCCCCCATATCTCAGTAGTTCACTTCGTGCAGCTCTTAAGGTGTACCCACTGCTTAGGAAACCACTAGCTTTGAGCATTTAGAAAGAGTTGTGCACAGGGAATATTTTTCTCTTTCACAGCCTGGCCTAGATTTAGTCCAGAAATGATTGCCATTTTTAAGGAAGAGTAAAAATGGAAACAGAATATGTTCTAGAAAGTGAAGGAAGAAAATACTCATTAGATCTTTTATTAAAAGAGGCCATTATGTCAATCTTAGTAAATCTACAGCAAGTTTCTCAGACTATGGACTTAACATGGAGTGGCTTGGTACTGCTTGTGATGTACACTAACTCACCCAAGACCCACTGAGTTAGAATATCTGGAAATGGGCGTGAGTGCTCCATGGTCTCTGACTCCTTGAGACCCCATGGACTGTAAGCCCTCTAGGCTTCTCTGTCTATGGAATTCTCCAGGCAAGAATATTGGAGTGGGTTGCCATTTCCTCCTCCAGGATATCTTCCCAACCCAGGGATCAAAGCCACTTCTCCTGTGTCTCCTGCATTGGCCGGCGGATTCTTACCACTGAGCCACCTGGAAAGCCTGGAAATGGGCATCGGGAATCTGTAATAAACTGGTTCTTGTCATATGTAAAATTTAGAAACAAGTAGTCTATCAAGGGAGACTTCAAGAGGTCTAAACTGTATTTTAGTTATACAACCTTGGAGTCACAGAGATTAGAGGTGTGCCGCAATGGTCTGGTCAAGAATTCATAGGTCACAAACAATATAGAACTTGTGCAAAAGAATTCTTTTCATCCCTTAGTTTTGGCACATGGAGGAAAATCTGCTATTCTGATCCCTATTCAAAATAAGAAATATTTTATTTGAGAGTACGGAGCCCATTTACAATTAAACTTATACAGTTGACCCATGAATAACACAGATTTTAAAATGTAGATATAGTATCTGTATTTTCATTTTACAGATCTTTAAATTAAGTAAGGATGGGGAACAATTTGTGTTCTGTTAGAGAGCACAGCATGCAGAATCAAAGGAACTAAGGTTTCTACTGTGCAGCAAAATGAAATATTCATAGGTAGAATACAATGTTTTGGATTGGTTTTATAATATTTCAGGCAAAAATTTATGTGCTTGTGATGGATGAAATAAGAATGACTGAGTATTGATAATCTTAAAACTGGGTACTGAGTACCCTGGTGTTTATTGTAGTATTCTTTCCACTTTTGCATATATTTGAAATGTCCATAAAAATTAAAAGAATTTAAAAAAGAACTATAGTTGGAGTCCTGATTCTATCCAGCTGTTTCAACTTCCTGCCCTTGAATGAGTTATTCATTCGTTTTTGAGGCAGAGATAACAGTACGTGAATTTGTAACTGTGCAAGAGTTGGTGACATTTAACCCCTATGTAGTTCCAGAGTCAACTGACTGTACTTCTTTTTCTCAACAGACTATGTGTCATATTATGCAGTGGTTTTGAGTCTTTGGGGCAAATTGCTTTTCGTGCAGATGAGTATGGACAAAAAGTGATACCTGATGAACAGTTCTCTGTAATGATCATTAGTGAGGCTTCCATTCAGTTCAGCACTCACTTGTGTCTGACTCTGCAACCCCATGGACTTCAGCACACCAAGCTTTCCTGTCCACCAAGCTTTCCTGTCCTTCACCAACTCCCAGAGCTTGCTCAAACTCATGTCCATCGAGTCAGTGATGCCATCCAACCATCTCATCCTCTGTCGTCCCCTTCTCCTCCTGCCTTCAATCTTTCCCAGCATCAGGGGTCTTTTCCATAAGTCTTTGGTTTATAGCCCTTGTATATTTTGGAAGTCCTGGTATAATTATCTCATTCTTCTCTAAAGCTAATCATATATGAAATAGCTGTATCAGAACCAAAATTTCTGATTAGCCCATTCTGGCAATATATTTTACTACATACTAGAACTGACACTCAAGAATACAAATGGATCTTTTACCTTAAGTCAAAATGGAACCAAATATTGGTTTATGGTGCTTTTTTTGACACAACTCCAATTTGTATTAAAATGTCCCCTGATTGACCTGGAGCACAGAGCTAGTGTGTGTCTCAACCTATATTTAGGTATAGCTTTTTTGGGTTTGGATAAAATGTGGAAAGTTTTTTTTTTTTTTAAATCACCTTTCTATTTCCTCCAACTGGAAATAATAATCTTTTAAACTCCCATAACATTTTATCTACACTTCTCTTATGACACATACTAGTTTTTGACTTATACCAATAATACACATATATGTTTACGATGATTTATGCTTTTCAAAGGCAGTGTTTGGGTTGATCCCATCATACCTAAGAGTAACTTTAAAAATAAGTCTCAAAATTATTTACTTAAAATGAAATGAGCTCTCAAGACCTAATCAAGAGCCAGAGAAAATCAAGTTTATACCTATAGACATAATACCTGCTTAGAGATTTCATCTGGGACATTCCAGGTTCTTACCATAAGACTGCAATTCTTATCAGTCAAGGCAAGGACTTGAGTCTGCTACTTTTCCACTCTTGGTCACCCATTTATGCATTACTTACTGATAATAATTAGTATCTATTATACTTATTTATAGAGTTGAAGAAACTGATACTTACATAGTTTAAGCAAGTTGCTCTGGGATACAGAGCATTAACTGGGCTGAGCCAGTCTTTCAAGCCAGGACTGTGTGGTATCAGAGCCCAAGACCGTGGTGATAGTCTACTTGCCCTCCATTGCTCTCTTATCCATTTTTCCATCCTGATCTCTGCCTAGTTCCTAAATTTATATAACAATGTGTGTGTTCAGTCACTCAGTTGTATCGGACTCTTAGCCACCCCACGGACTGTAGCCTGCCAGGCTCCTCTGTCCATGGGATTCTCTAGGAAAGAATACTGGAGTGGGTTGTCATGCCCTCCTCAAAAAATATTTTGAAGCCATGACTTATTTTACATTTATAATTTTTAACATTGAATCATGATGCTTGGCTTAAGAACATGCTATTTATCAATTAACTGGCATATGACATTGGTTTATTCATTAAAGAGTGAAGAACATTGGCTATATTAGAAAAACATGTTGGAGGATCACTGTGCTAGTCACATCCTAATGCCAGAGTAACCAAGCATTTCTTGGAAAGTTTTGAACATTCTCGGAAATAATTATAGGTACAATTTGTTTAGCATCAATCATACACTAGGTATTATACTGTCTATTTTCAGAGATAATGAAACTCTAAGGAGATAATGGCTAATTTTCTCGTTTTAAACAAGAGAGAACAAAGATGGGGTGGAGGGATAAAGTTTCTTGCCCATGAGACGCAGTTGGAAAGCGACTCTCAGATCTTCCCCTCTCTGAAGACTTGTTCTCTTCAATAGGCTACATTTCCCTTTGCATATGTTCCCTGCTCCCTTCAACCCCAAATCTTCCCTTTGAAGGTTGGAAAAAGGTATACTATCTGAATGTTTATTATGCATGTAGTCTCATAACTCTCGTGTGCTCTGTTCTTAACTTTTTATGTTGAAAAATCTCTGTAAATCTCTAATCTAAACTTCTTTCCCTTTGACTCAGACTGATATTTTCTTGATTAACTGGACAGCCAACATCTAATTAATCTAGCCATCTTGTCTCTGACACTTATTCCCCATATATTTATAATTTGGCATGCCCCCCCACCCTGCCCCAGTCAATGTGAAGATCTTTTCCGTTCTCAGGATCGATTTTGAAAAATCATTCCACTGAGTCTTCTCGTATTGCATTTCTTTATTCCACACATATCTGAATTTTTCTCAGCCCCAGTACCACTGAAAAATGTAAAGTATGAGATAAACAGACAGTCTGCCTGCTTCCCATCACCTGACTGATGGAGAAGTCCTCACAGTTGCATCATCCAAATCCATTCTAGGGTTGAAGGGACACACTGGCCACATAAAATATTAACAGTTCAAACCCCTGCCAGCTACATATCTAGAGTGGGTTGTTATTTTCCCAAAAGGATTAAATTATGCTTAAGATGCTCCTCAAAGGGAAGAATTTTACTGAATTCTCTCTTCTCTGATTGTGACCAAGAAGAAATAGAAAGCAAAAAAAAAAAAGCTTGCTGTTTTAATGCTAGTGGAGGCTATATTTGGAGAGGAAGCTTGTGTTCTATTGGAAGTTAATTTTGGAGAAAATTACAGTGGAAATTAAGGATGGCTAAGATGGAGGGCATTAAGTACATAAAATTGAAAATGTTACTTTTACCTATAACCAGCCAGACCGGGAGACACTAACACCTGTTATGTAATATTTCTTCAGCAACTTTTTGAAGATGCTATAGGTTCTGTGTTAAAGACACAGTGCATTCACCAGTTTCAATGATGCTTCCCTTCCAATTGAAAAGCCAAAGGCTACTTTTTAAACTTCACGCTTGCATTGTAGAAAATGAAATCTTCGGAGTTGATAAATGAATAATAATTTACCACCTGAAGAAACAGCCACACTTCCATGGAGCATTTTTCAGGAGAGTCAAGATACCCATTGATCATGAATATTTACTCCTGACATACGCAGACCACCTGTAAATTTCCTGGTCTGGAATGGAAAATAGAAAATGTTTGCCACACCATTACACTCCTCCTAAATGAATGCTAGCGCTGTGTGAACAGCCTTCTGCTTCAGAGGAGATTTAACACAGGAGTTAGCTGCTTTTCGCCTGAGAAAGGGAAAAGTATAGGAAAATGTGGTCTATTAAAGATGTTAGCTGTGGAGAACTATGGGCCATATAGGGGTAATGTTGACTGAAGGAGTTGATGGAATATGCATTTTTCTTGATTAAAAATAGCCTTTAAAAATCAGAAATACTATATTTTCATCACTCCCAAACTAAAAAATTTAGAAAAGCAAGAAAGAAAAAAAGACAAGTAAAAGCCCACCCATGATTCAAATATGTAGGGAAAATTATGTGATATTGGTATATATCCACCCAGAAATTTTTTCAATGCCTAAATTTATATTTTTTCTAAAACAAAAATTACATAGGCTTTGTAAACTTTATTTCACTTAAATATATGTCATGTGTGAAAGTCGCTCAGTCTTGTCCAACTCTTTGTAACCCCATGAACTGCAGCCTGCCAGGCTTTTCTGTCCATGGAATTTTCCAGACCAGAATACTAGAGTGGGTAGATGTTTTCTTCTCCAAGGGATCTTCGCAACCTAGGGATTAAACCCACATCTCCTGCAATGCAGGCAGATTCTTTACCATCTGAGCCACCAGGGAAGCCCTAAATATATGTCATAAGTAGGTTTTATGTCATCAAATATGCCTATTGCTTTACTCATTAATTTCATGGATTATAGAATTTAATTTCCTCTTATCGATTACTTTGTTGCCAGTTCTTTTGTTCTTATTAACATTGCTGTAATGAACAATTATACAATCTTTCTACTTTAAGACACTGTCTCTTTGGTTCATAGCAAATATTCACAATATGAACATTTGAGGACTTCTCTGTAGAACATGAAATTATTTTTGGAAGTGGACAGCTCTATAAATAGAATTTGCAACTTGCCCGCCAAAAGTTGCAAACTTATTTAAATCCATGTATTTAAGTACATTGTCTGTTGCCAGTAAAGAAATTTAAAGATAGTTTTCAATTTAGAAATAAGTATGTTCCAAAGGATAATCTGTAATTCAATTATTCTTTTCTTTAGACAACAAGTTTTATGTTTTAGATTTGCACATGCTGGTGCAGTCTCTAGGTCATTTGTCATTCATTATTCATTTCACAGATAGATTTCTAAGAGCTTTCTGCATACAGAGGTATGGTTAAAATCCCATCCCTGCTGGGAAAATGGTAATAAGGGCTTCTAGTAAGATGAAAGGGAGTACACCAGAGGAGAAGGCAGACATGAGGTCACTGCAGATGAGCCCACCTCCCCCACAACCCGCAGCTACCCTGCTCCAGGCTCTAAGCTCTGGCCAAGCCCTCCCCTCGCACACTGGATCCTGTCTTCTCTGGCCTTCTCAAAGCTAGCACTCTAGCAACTCGCCCCTTTCATTTTTTTGAAAATTGAAATATAGCTGATTTACAATATGGTGTTAGTTTCAGGTGTATGGACTTCCCTTGTGGCTCAGCTGGTAAAGAATCTGCCTGCAATGCAGGAGACCTGGGTTCCATCCCTGGGCTGGGAAGATCCCCTGGAGAAGGGAAAGGCTACCCACTCCAGTATTCTGGCCTGGAGAATTCCATGGAATGTATAGTCCATGGGGTCGCAAAGAGTCAGACACGACTGAGCGACTTTCACTTCACGTCACTTCTTCACTTCAGGTGTATAGCAGAGTACTTTAATTATTCCCCTCTTATTTTGCCATCAGTTACTGCCTCTCTACTGGGTCAACTGGGTTGTGTATATCACTATACAAACATGTTTTTATATTTCTTATTTTTTTAAAAACAACCACTCTTTATTTATTTATTTTTAAAAAGCAACCACTCTTAACCCATTTCCCTCCAAGAGTTGGAACCCTATTTCTTTGTTTCCCCATACAGCAAACTTTCTCAAAAGCACTCACTATACTCTCTCTTCATCTCCTCCACCTCCTCTTTTAAAACTCAGCTCAGATGCTTCCTCAGCCAAGAAATCTTCTAGGACTTTTTGAATATGATGTAAACAGCTTTCCTCTGTCTTCATCTGCCCATTATGGCTCCCACCACTTGGTACTGCAATGACCTGCTTACTGGTTGCTTCTCTCATTAAACTACAAGGATCTCCCCAGGAGTTACACTGACTTATAAAATATTGAGTCCTGAATGCCTAATGCAATGTCTGGGAAGTTATAAATGGCCAAAAAATGTTGTTGGATGAATTGAAAGATGATCAGGAGTCCAAGATGACCAAGAAAAGAGCATTCTAGGCAGAAAGAACAGGCTGTGTAAGAGCACCGAGACCAGAAAGACTGTAACAGGTCCATTCAGTACAAGTTGTTTGGTGTGGCAGGAACACATGGTGGGAGTGTGAGGATGGAGCAAAATAAAGGCAAATTTATCCTCCTTTGAGTCATTAAGATTCTAGTACCCCACGCCGAAGAGATTGGACTTTATATTATCCACAATAATGATTCACACAGGGAATACAAGTCACCTGGTCAAATTTTCATTTTAATAATGTTAACTACTATTTATTGAGCTACCATATGCTTTGGTCACATAAAGGAATAGTTACAGAAAATTTTTTTGAGTTAATTTGTTCAGGGTACACAACTAGCAAGTTCAAGGATGGGCATTCAAATCCAGACCTCTCTGAGTGAGAAGACATATTTTAAACTCAGTTTTCAACGTTCACTTGGGCCACAATGAAGTAGATCAGAGTTGCACCAGTTAGGTATCTGTTGTGTAGGCTAGGGAGATGTGGTGACAATCTGAACTAAGCTAAACTCTTTGAGGGCCAGGACCGCATCTTACTCACTGTCGTCTCCCATGATATTCCCATCATATTTAGGTGTTTCAAAAACATTTTCTGAACAAATGAAAAGGTGACCAAAAGAGAGGCATCACTGATGGATGGGAGGTGATGTATGAGGTTGGTTGAAGAAGACTGGTTTCTTAGAAGTTGTGAAATAATTTGTCGCAATGTGAAACCCAAGAGGAAGAGCATGTTTGGTGTTGGAGGATGGATTTTGTTTTGAGTTCTAATGATTTCTAGGAATCAGCTGGATATAAATTTACAGTGTGGATATAAATTTACAGGCAAAATGTAAATTGCATGAATATTCAGTCGCTTTAGTCGTGTCCGACTCTTTGCAACCCTATGTACTATAGCCTGCCAGGCTCCTCAGTCCATGAGATTCTCCAAGCAAGAATACTGGAGCGGGTTGTGATGCTCTTCTCCAGGGGACCTTCCCAGAAATCAAACCTGCATCTCCTGTGACTCTTGCATTGCAGGTGAATTCTTTACCCACTGAGCCACCAGGGAAGCCCTTGAGAATCAAATCTGAAATACACTGACATTTTAGGGATGGAAAGAAGGCTCTGAACCTGCAAAGGGCACAGAGGAAAAGTAAGAAAACTCAAATAAGAACAGTGACATGGATGGCAAGAGAGAGGGTCAAGAAGGGAATGATTCACTCTGTCAGACTCTGCAGGAGTCCTTACTTAAGAGCATCAGTCAGGGAGGGAAACAGAAACCCCTGCAGGTATTTTAAGTAAGAAAGAATTGAATTCATCAAAATAGCTGCTTACATAGTTGCTAAAAGGGCTGAAGCTTCTAGGCTGGGCTTTCTGATCAATGCACAACGTCTCTTCTCTCTGGGTTCAGGCTGATGGCAGCGCCTCCCTCTTGAGTGTCTCTGATTAGTCATGGCAACGGGAAGGCAACAAGGACAGAAGAAGACTGTTTCCTGAAACTCTGTCCAGAAGTGGTACATGTCACCTCCAGTAATATTTTAAGGGACAAAGTAACATCTACCTTTGGGCTTCCCAGGTGGTGCTAGTGGTAAAGAACACGTCTGTCAAATGCAAGAGATATAAGAGACGTGGGTTCGATCCATGGGTCAGGAAGATCCCCTGGAGGAGGGCATGGCCATCCACTCCAGTATTCTTGCCTGGAGAATCCCACAGACAGAGGCTATAACCCAGAGGATCACAAAGAGTCAGACTCTGAAGTGACTTAGCAGGCATGTTCAACAGCTACCTTCAGGAAGCAAGAGCATGTGGTCCTATCAGGTTCTCAGAAGTTGGGGAACTACTGTACAGGCCTTTTGTACCTGTAGGTTTTCCATCCATGGATATAACCAAATGAGGATTGAAAGTATTTGAAAAGATTTTTTAGAGTTCTAAATGGCAAAAGTTGAATTTGCTATGCACAGTCAACTGTTTACATAGCGGTTCCCTGTTAGCTCAGCTGGTAAAGAACATGCCTGCAATGCAGGAGACCCCGGTTCGATTCCTGGGTCAGGAAGATCCATTGGAGAAGGAATAAGCTACCCCTTCAGTATTCTTGGGCTTCCCTGGTAGCTCAGCTGGTAAAGAATCCGCCTGCAATGTAGAAGACCTGAATTCAATCCCTGGGTTGGGAAGATCCCCTGGAGAAAGGAAAGGCTACTCACTTTAGTAATCTGGCCTGGAGGATTCCATGGACTGTATAGTCCATGGGGTTGCAAAGAGTCAGATGTGACTGAGCGACTTTCACTTTCACTACATTGTATTAGGTGTGATAAAAAACCTAGAAATAATTTAAAGTGTACAAGAGGATGGGCATAGGTTATACGCAAATATCATGCCATTTTGTATAAGGGACTGGAGCATCCATGGATGTTGGTATCCATGCAAGTTCTGGAACCAATCCTTCTGAGATATTGAGGAACAGCTACAATGGTGAGCTGACTTCAGGACTCTCACAGGTAAGTTATTTAACTTTCTGTACTTTATTCATTGTAATAATGTATTCATTGTAATAATTCTACTGTACTTATATCTGAAGGTTGTTAGATGTTTAAATGAACTGATGTATTTAAGATGCTACAGTGATTAATCTATAGCAAACTCTAAGTAACTTTTAGGTTTTATTGCACTCTCTAGTTCTCTACTACTTTGTCTTAACTCATTTCTCCCCTGGAGAGGCCTTTTTCAGTCTTGGACTTGCTCTGTCCAGCCTGCATTTTGTTCTGGTCTGCCAGTGCATTCATTCTCCAAATGGAAACAGACCCATCTCTTTCCATCCCCCACCCTACAGATCCACTACTAGGGAACGAAGAACAGAAAATTCCTCTTCTTTGTCAACATCAATCAGCTTTCTCTCTTCAAAGATGACAACTCAGGGACATCATAACATTATAACTAAGAAACTACCCTCTCCCTCCCATCTCCCTCAATCGGTGAAGTGGCCTGTCTGTAACAAACACTAAAGATTCATTTGGAGCAAATTGATTCCTTGGCATTGTGATCAGCTACCAAGCAGACTTTCACATCTAATCAACCTCAAAGGGCTTGGAATTGCATCATCTCCAAAGCAAAGCAGCATCTCAGAGAGAGAAGAATGGGTGTGAAAAAAATCTTTGCTCTGTCAACTCTCTCTGTCTCTGAACCAGGGAACTGTGTGCCTTTGTGAACCTATTTCTGTCCGGTCCTGAGAGCAATAGGATCTATTGCAGCTGCAGTCTGGTAGGGGAAGTGTCCTGAGTACAAACAGCTGCCCCTGTTCCTCACCAGGAGAGCTGCCGTGGAATTTATAGAGCCACACACGGTCAGAGCAGGAATTCAGCCATTTCCCTGAGCCAGAGACCCTCTTTGCCTCTCCCTGCCTCCAGCCCCTTTCTCTGGATCTCTAGCTCCACTGCAGTCTAAGACACACTGGGTGGTCCCCTGCTGCCCTGAGGTTTTCCTCCTTCCCCCAGTCTCTGGGAATAAAGATATCTCCTGGGAATTCTTGACATCAGTGAAAGGCATCCAGCGACTGAACATCCCTTCCTCATTCTGACCTTGAGGTCTTAAAGAAGGAAGGATAGTGATGTTTTTCTCCAAACAGTCATCTCCATCACAAGTACATTGTCTGGGATGTTTGAAGTCTCCTACTGCTTCCCTGTGGATTTACTTTGGAAAGAATGAAACCACCAGCCACAAGGTGGTCACCCGCCAACTCTCCCCACCCTCTCCCTGTGAGCCTGAGGACTCTACCAGTTTATTTCATATGTGAGATCTGGAACTAGAATATTCTCTAATGGCATCAAGTGTCCTAAAATCTGGGACTTCCCATTGGTTCAGTGGTAAAAGAATCCATTGGCAATCCAGGAGACACAGGGTACATGGGTTAGATCCCTGGGTTGGGAAGATCCTCTGGAGGAGGGCATGGTAACCCACTCCAGTATTCTTGCCTGGAGAATCCCAAGGACAGAGGAGCCTGGCAAGTTAGAGTCCATAGGGTCACAAAAAGTGGGACACAACTGAAGCAACTAAGCATGCAAGAGCATATCCTAAAGTCCTTTGGTTGACTAACCAGTGGATTAAGTACTTTGAATCCCAAATATGTCCTGGCTGCTAAGAATATGGAACAGACATGATATGTTACTTTGTCTTGCTTTCAAAAAAAATGATTATTTTTTACTATAAAACAGTGCATATAGTAAAAAAAATAATACAGCATTTTTAAAAACTATATAACAAAACATAACACTCAGTTCAATTCAGTTCAGTCGCTCAGTCGTGTCTGACTCTTTGCGACCCCATGAACTGCAGCACGCCAGGCCTCCCTGTCCATCACCAACTTCTGGAGTTCACCCAAACCCATGTCCATTGAGTTGGTGATGCCATCCAACCATCTCATCCTCTGTCATCCCCTTCTCCTTCTGCCCTCAATCTTTCCCAGAATCAGGGGCTTTTCAAATGAGTCAGCTCTTTGCATCAGGTGGCCAAAGTATTGGAATTTCAGCTTCAACATCAGTCCTTCCAATGAACACCCAGGACTGATCAAATATAACACTAAATAAGTATGAACTTTGAACATTTTGGCAAATTTTCTGAAGAGCTTGTTTTGCCCTCTGAGTCCCCACTGTTGCAGGACATTCTGAGGTTCAGTAGCTCCCCCTTGGCCCAAGGGGGTTTTCCTAGTGTGCGGAAACATTTCCTCCTTCACGACTCCTTCCCTCCCTCGGGGCACAAGCCCACACTCCCTACCCAGCCCTGTCCTGAAATTCTTTGTCTCCTTTTATGTCTTTATCTTTTGTCCTACTTCTTTCTAAGGAGATTGGCTTGCACTTTTTGGAGGTTTGTGGTCTTCTGGCATTTAGAAGTTGTTCAGTAGGATTTGTTCCATATTCTGATGAATTTTTGATATATCTGTGGGGAAGCAGGTAATCTCCCCATCTTACTCCTCTGTCATCTTGAGGACCTCCCCAAAGATCTTGTATTGGTAAGTAAAAAAATGTTAACAGCAGAATTAAAGAGCTCTTGATCAACAGTTTAATTTTCCTTTCTCCATCTCTCCTCCCTTCTCTCTCTCCATCTTTCCCAAAGGTAAGTACGAGCCTCATTACCTGTTGATCCTGTATTTATAAAATATATGATTTTGATTTTTAAAAGTATTTCAAAATGGTACCATACTTTATAAGCCCTCTGGGAAGTTACACCTTCCATTGAAAATTATGTTTTTGACATTTATCCAAGTTGATCCCTATAGACTTAGTTCAATATATTCTGCCAGTTGAATGTTATGCTATTATATATTTACCATAATCTAGCTTTTCTACTTTTGATGAGTATTTACACACTTCACAATTTCTCTATCAAGTATAGTTCTGCAGTGAACATTCTTGTAAATGCCTCCTTGTTCATGTGTGTGAGAATTTCTCTAGAGCAGTGTTTTTCAACCTCATTTTGACAAGAACCTACAATCTGACTACACTGTATATTATCATCCACAAGCCCAGGTGCAAACACACATAAAACATACCCTCATGCATTTAGCTGAAACAAAATTGCAGTACATTTTGAAGTATTTCTATTCTATTCCTTTTATATTCTGAGACTGACATACTAAATTCATTCTATGATTGAACATGAATTAAGACCTAAGGCTTGAAAAACACTGGTTTAAGGTATATGTCTGGGAGCAGAATTACTGGTTCAGAGGGCATGGGCATCCTTAACTTGATCAGTTATTGCCAGTTGCTTTTTCAGTAGTAAGATGTGTCCAAATTTGGAGATATTAAAGTGTGAAAAACGATGCATTTTATAATCTAGGTTATGCGATGTTCTGGCTACTAATTCCTTCTCCATTCTACAAGTTTTTATGTATTCTTTACCTATCTTTTCATTTTCTTTACATGTATTTTATTGTGTGCAAGTTTTTAATTTTAGAGTAGTCAATTGTATGCAGTTTTTACTCTATGGCTTATTTATTTACTTAGGCTTTAAGTTGTCCCAATTTATGCCATTAAGACAGTCTCCTCTGTTGTTCTCTGAAGTTCTGCAATTTTGATTTTTTAACTTTAGACTTTTAGGGATTTTGCTATTTTGATTTAATCCATATAATATGATATGGCAGCTAACAGGAATAACCAGTTTTCAAAAAATACACTTTCAGTAATCCATCCTTTCCTCCTTGGGTCTTCCTAGGTGATGTTCTTGGTAAAAGAATCTGCCTGCCAATGAAGAAGATGTGGGTTCGATCCCTGGGTCAAGAATATTCCCTGGAAGAGGAAATGGCAATCTGTTCCAGTATTCTTGCCCAGAAAAATTTCATGGATAGAGGAGCCTGGTGCACTGCAGTCCAAAGGGTCACAAAGAGTCGGACATGAATGAGCATGCCTGAGCACACAGGGGAAAATTCTGAAAGAGATGGGAATACCAGACCACCTGACCTGCCTCTTGAGAAGTCTGGACATGGAACAACAGACTGGTTCCAAATAGGAAAAGGAGTATGTCAATGCTGTATATTGTCACCCTGCTTATTTAACTTATATGCAGAGTACATCATGAGAAACACTGGGCTGGATGAAGCACAAGCTGGAATCAAGATTGCCAGGAGAAATATCAATAACCTCAGATATGGAGATGACACCACCCTTATGGCAGAAAGTGAAGAAGAACTAAAGAGTCTCTTGATGAAGGTGAAAAAGGAGAGTGAAAAAGTTGGCTTAAAGCTCAACATTCAGAAAACTAAGATCATGGCATCCGGTCCCATCACTTCAAGGCAAATAGATGGGGAAACAGTGGCTGACTTTATTTTTTTGGGCTCCAAAATCACTGCAGATGGTGACTGCAGCCACGAAATTAAAAGATGCTTATTCCTTGGGAGAAAAGTTATGACCAACCTAGACAGCATATTAAAAAGCAGAGACATTTCTTTGCCAACAAAGGTCCATCTCGTCAAGGCTATGTTTCTTCCAGTAGTCATGTAGGGATGTGAGAGTTGGACTATAAAGAAAGCTGAGCACCGAAGAACTGATGCTTTTGAACTGTGGTGTTGGAGAAGACTCTTGAGAGTCCCTCGGACTGCAAGGAGATCCAACCAGTCCATCCTAAAGGAAATCAGTCCCGAGTGTTCATTGGAAGGACTGATGTTGATGCTGAAATTCCAATACTTTGGCCACCTGATGCGAAAAGCTGACTCATTTGAAAAGCCCCTGATGCTGGGAAATATTGAAGGCAGGAGGAGGAGGGAAGGACAGAGGATGAGATGGTTGGATGGCATCACCAACTCAATGGACATGAGCTTGGGTAAACTCCGGGAGTTGGTGATAGACAGGGAGGCCTGGTGTGCTGTGGTTCATGGGGTCGCAAAGAGTCAGACAGGACTGAGCAACTGAACTGAACTGAGCACACAGGACCTTTATTTGCAACATGTGAACTCTTTAGTTGTGGCACATGAGGTTCCCTGATTAGGAATCTAACCTGAGCCTGTGCATTGGGAACACGGCGTCTTAGCCACTGGGCCACCAGGGAAGTCCCTCCTCAAAGGTTTTTAATGCTATCTCTTTCATATACCAGGTACCCAAAATACATAAGTTTGTTTCTGCTCCTTTTTTTTTTCAGTTGATCTATTTATTTATTTCTGTATCAAAAGCACATTATTATTTACTAAAGCTTTATTTTAAAAACTTTATATCAAATTGTATTGTATATCAAACTGTATCTTAACAGTTTATTTTCTTATAATGTTTAGAATCAGCAGTCTAATTTCATGAAAAACTACGCTGAGAATTTGATTGGAATTACATTTGAATTTCTATATCAATTTAGGGAGGTTTTATTTTAACTGTTTTTCTAGTCCATGAGTGAAGTGTATCTCATATGCATTTTGTTACTCTTTCATGTTTTACAATAAATCTTTTACAAATTTCCACAGAAATCTTGCATATCTTTGTTGTATTTCCTTCTAGTTACCTTGGATATTTTTATATTTTGCTTTATTCTATTATTATTACATTTTAGACTGGTTAATGCATGTGAATAAAAATATCAAAGATGTTTATATTTTGATCTTTTATCCAGCAAGCTTGTTGAACTGCATAATTACTTTTAATAGTTGGTATGTGTACTGTTTTGCATTTTCTATGTAGACAAGCATTATCTGTGGGGGAAAAAATAGAAACTCTGCTTTACTCAGTCCAGTTCTTAAACCAATAAGGTATCTTGCTGTTCTGACAGCTTGAGACACCTTGTGTATGTGGAGGTCCTGAACCCAATGGTATTATGCACTCAGAAGAATACCACTTTATTTCTGTGTCAGTCTTACCAAACTGCATAACCCCAGCCCAATCATAAGAAAATAACAAACAAACACAAACTGAGACACCTTCGACAAAACAATCAATCAACACTTGCAAATGTGTCAAGGTCAGGAAAGACAAGGACACAGTGAGGAACTGTTACAAATCACTGGAGACAGTTCTAAACCAGCAAACATAATGTGGAATCTTTTATAGGAAATTAGACCAGAAAAAGATCAGTGGCAAAAGGGTAAAATTTGGATAAGGTCTTCAGCTGATGATATTGTGCCAGTGTTAATTTCCTGGTTTGATAATTGTGCTACAATCATATAAAATAATAGTATTAGGGGATGCTGGGTGAGAGACAAGCAAATAAAAAAACCCTTTCTCTGTTTTTGTTTTTGTTTTTTTTTTCAACTTTTCTGTAAGTCTAGAATTAGTTAAAAATAAAAAGTCCAAAAAAAGTTTGTAAATTGGCATCCTTGTATGATTTGGAACTTTTAAGAAAAGCCTTTAACGTGTAATAAATAGGATATATCATTTGCTGTAAGTGTTAAGTAGACATTCTTAACCTGTTTAAGGGATTTCCCTCTTATTCATAGTTAGCCAAGTGTGTGTGTATCTGTATGTGTATGTATTGAGGGGATCTTCCCCACTCAGGGATTGAACCCAGGTCTCTACATTGCAGGCAGATTCCTTACCATCTGATCCACCAGGGAAGCCAATATATTAAGTAATACCTGGATATTGGATTTCATCTAAAACTTTTTCTAGATCAATTGAGATATTCATGCATGTTGTTTTCCACCCTTTCCTTTCTAAAATGTGCTTTCTATGCATTTCTGATTTTATTACTTTTTTCTTTTTAATCTATTCTTATATTTCTGAGATAAGTTCTTCTTTGTCACATGTTTTTCCTTAGGTTTAATTTTTACAGCAGTTTTAGATTTACAGTCAAATTGAAGGGAAAGTGTCTATTTCCCCCACCCCTGCATTCAGTTCAGTCAGTTTGGCCACTCAGTCACAGCCGACTATTTGCAAGCCCATGGACTGCAGCTCGCCAGACTACCCTATCCATAACCAACTCCCGGAGCTCACTCAAACTCAAGTCCATCGAATCAGTGATGCCATCCAACCATCTCATCCTCTGTTGTCCCCTTCTCCTCCTGCCTTCAATCTTTCCCAGCATCAGGGGCTTTACCAAGGAGACAGTTCTTCACATCAGCTGGTCAAAGGATTGGAGTTTCAGCTTCAGAATTAGTCGTTCTAATGAATATACAGTACTGATTTCCTTTAGGATGGACTGGTTGGATCTCCTTGCAGTCCAAGGGACTCTCAAGAGTCTTCTCCAACACCACAGTTCAAAAGCATCAATTCTTCGGTGCTCGGCTTTCTTTATAGTCCATATCTCATATTCATACATGACTACTGGAAAAACCATAGATTGGAATAGACAGACTTTTGTCAGCAAGGTAATGTCTCTGCTTTTTAACGTGCTGTCTAGGTTTGTCATAGCTTTTCTTCCAAGGAGCAAGAGTCTTTTTATTTCATGGCTACAGTCACTATCTGCAGTGATTTGGAGCCCCAAAAAATAAAGTCACTGTTTCCATTATTTCCCCATCTATTTGCCATGAAGGGATGGGACCGGATGCCATGATCTCAGTTTTCTGAATGTTTAGCTTTAAGCTAACTTTTTCACTCTCCTCTTTCACTTTCATCAAAATGCTCTTTAGTTCTTTGCTTTCTGCCATAGGGGTGGTGTCATCTGCATATATGAAGTTATTGATATTTCTCCCATTAATCTTGATTCCAACTTGTGCTTCATCCAGCTCAGCATTTCACATGATGTACTCCGCATGTAAGTTAAATAAGCAGGGTGACAATATACAGCCTTGACGTACTCCTTCCCCAGTTTGGAACCACTCTGTTGTTCCATGTCCAGTTCTAACTGTTGCTTCTTGACCTGCATACAGATTTCTCAGGAGGCAGGTTAAGTGGTCTGGTATTCCCATTTCTTTAAGAATTTTCCATAATTTGCTGTGATCCAAGCAGTCAAAGGCTTGGGCATAGTAAATAAAGTAGAAGTAGATATTTTTCTGGAACTTTCCTGCTTTTTCCATGATCCAGTGGATGTTGGTAATTGATCTCTGGCTCCTCTGCCTTTTCTAAATCCAGCTTGAACATCTGGAAGTTCACGGTTCACTGTTGAAGCCTGGCTTGGAGAATTTTGAGCATTACTTTGCTAGCGTGTGAGATAAATGCAATTCTGTGGAAGTTTGAACATTCTTTGGCATTGCCTTTCTTTGGGATTGGAATGAAAACTGACCTTTTCCAGTCCTGTAGCCACTGCTGAGTATTCCAAATTTGCTGGCATATTGAGCGCAGCACTTTCACAGCACCATCTTTTAGGATTTTAAGTAGCTCAGGAATTCTATCACCTCCACTAGCTTTGTTCATAGTGATGCTTCCTAAGGCCCGCTTGACTTCACATTCTAGGATGTCTGGCTCTAGGTGAGTGATCACACCATTGCACTTATCTGGGTCATGAAGATCTTTTTTGTACAGTTCTTCTGTGTATTCTTGCCACCTCTTCTTAATATCTTCTGCTTCTGTTAGGTTCGTACCACTTCGTCCTTTATTGTGCCCATCTTTGCATGAAATGTTCCCTTAGTATCTCTAATTTTCTTGAAGAGAACTCTAGTCTTCCCCATTCTATTGTTTTCCTCCATTTCTTTGCACTGATCACTGAGGAAGGCTTTCTTATCTCTCTTGCTATTCTTTGGAACCCTTCATTAAGATGGGTATATCTTTCCTTTTCTCCTTTGCCTTTGACTTCTCTTCTTTTCTCAGGTATTTGTAAGCCCTCCTCAGACAACCATTTTGCCTTTTTGAATTTCTTTTTCTTGGGGATGGTCTTCCTTTGGTTAGGCCTAATCTATTGCTTAACTAATTTATTAATTTTGCTAATGTCGAGTAAAAAAATGAACACAACCTAATAGTTGAGGGTTAGGTTTTATTTGGTGGTAATGTTAGGACTTGAGCCCAGAAGACAATATCTCAGGTCTGAGAGAGCTGACTCTGAGCAGGCAGGGAAGAGCGAGACTATATACGAGTTTGCAGCAAGGGGCAGGTAATCTGAATATTAAACGATTACTGTTTACTAAGAGAAAACTAAATCTCTCACATGAAGAGATTCAGCGATCTTCTATGTATTGGAAGATGCAAGCTTCCAGGCTTACTGAAATCATTCCTTTCATATGCATCTAGCTATCTGGAGCCCATCCCCCTTTCTTTATTGTTCACATACTCCTTGCTTACTATAAGAGATGGCGAAAAAAAAAAAAAAAAAGAGATGGCGAATGTGTCTGATGCCTCTCATATGCCCCCAGCTACTCAGCACACTGGGAGGAAGCAGCTGATGGCTTCCAAAAAGCTGGCTTTATTTCACCTGGGCTCATACATTTGCATTTGGATAAAGTTTGTTTGCTGATAGAGCATAGGGCAGAAAATATTTTATTTCCCACTTACTTTAATAGCTTTATTCTTCATTTCTAGAGGATCTATGTTCTCTTTTACAAGTCCACATTATTCTTCCTCTCACCTTTCATTTTATTTTCTGTTTCTCCTTTTATGTTTTAAACACTTCAATAACTACTTTTACAGAGGATTCTTTTCATAATTGTAAATCCTTTGGATGTTTTTTTTATTTTGAAATTTTGTTCCTTAGTGTTTTACGTGATATTTCTTCTTCATGGCAGATCATTGATAGATCAAGTCCTTGTGCGCTCTGTAATTTCTTACTGTGAGCTAATCTTCAGAGGTGTGTGTGTGTGTGTGTGTGTGTGTGTATTTTTGTTGGTGTCCCATGTGCATTGATTGGAGGAGATGTTTGCTTTGATGTGGCACTATAGGTATTTTACTATTGCAGGAACAAATTTTATATTAATGTCCTTGTGGTGGGTTGAATTGTGTCCACCAAAACAATATATTCAAGTCATAGCTCCTAATACGTGCAAAAGTAAAAGTGGAAGTATTAGTCACTCAGTCATATCTGACTTGTGAACCAATGGACAGTAGCCTACCAGGCTCCTCTGTCCATGAAATTGTCCAGGCAAGAATACTGGAGTGGGTAGCTATATCCCAACTCAGGAATCAAGCCTAGGTCTCCTGTATTGCAGGCAGATTCTTTACTGTCTGAGCCACCTGAGAATATGACCTCAATTGAAAATAGAAATTTTGTAGATGTAATCCAATTAAGATGAGGTTGTACTGGATTAAGGTGGACCCTAAGTCCAATGACTAATATCTTTATAAGAGAAAGGAGAGGGAAATTTTGATACAGAGACACAGAAAGAAACATAGGAAAGAGGACCATGGAAACAAGGATTGGAGTGATGCAGCTATAAACCAGGGAATACCAAGAATGCCAGCTACCACCAGAAGCCAGGTGAGACACCTGGAGTGGATTCTTCCACAGAGCTTCTAGAAGGAACC
This sequence comes from Dama dama, assembly GCF_033118175.1. NCBI lineage: Eukaryota > Metazoa > Chordata > Mammalia > Artiodactyla > Cervidae > Dama > Dama dama. The sequence goes on from NC_083706.1 coordinate 34,496,632, forward strand.
CACACTGTCCACACCTTGATCTGGAACTTCTGGCCTCCAGTACTATGTCAGAATAAATTTCTATTGCTTTAAGCTGTCTAGTTTTGGTGCTTTGTTATGACAGAATAGAAAACTAACACGGTCCTAACTTGAGATTCTCCATGGGAACTTCAGCATTCCAGTGTTCAGTCTTTAGGGCTTTGATCTGGGTTAGACACTCATTGCTAGAGCACCATTTTCAGTTCAGTTTAGTCACTCAGTCATGTCCAACTCTTTGTGAAATGGTGGACCATAGCACATCAGGCTTCCCTGTCCATCACCAACTCCCGGAGCTTACTCAAACTCATGTCCATCACATCAGTGATGCCATCCACCCATCTCACCCTCTGTTGTCCCTTCTCCTCCTGCCTTCAATCTTTCCCAGCATCAAGGTCTTTTCACATGAGTAAGTTCTTTGCATCAGGTGGCCAAAGGATTGGAATTTCAGCTTCAGAATCAGTCCTTCCAACAAATACTCAGGACTGATTTCCTTTAGAATGGACTGGTTGGATCTCCTTGCAGTCCAAGGGGCTTTCAAGTGTCTTCTCCAACACCACAGTTCAAAAGCATCAATTCTTTAGTGCTAGCTTTCTTTATGGTCCAACTTTCACATCCACACATGACTATTGGAAAACCCATAGCTTTGACTAGATGGACCTTTGTCAGTCAAGTAACATCTCTGCTTTTTAATATGCTGTCTAGGTTTGTCATAGCTTTTCTTCCAAGGAGCAAGAGTCTTTTAATTTCATGGCTGCAGTGATTTTGGAGCCCCCCAAAATAGAGTCTGTCACTGTTTCCATTGTTTCTCCATTTATTTGCCATGAAGTGATGGGACCAGATGCCATGATCTGTTTTCTGAATGTTGAGCTTTAAGCCAACCTTTTCACTCTCCACTTTCACTTTCATTAAGAGGCTCTTTAGTTCTTTATTTTCTGCCATAAAGGTGGTGTCATCTGTGTATCTGAGGTTATTGATATTTCTTGTGCTTCATCCAGCCCAACATTTCTCATGAAGTACTCTGCATATAAGTTAAATAAGGAAGGTGACAACATAGAGCCTTGATGTACTCCTTCCCCAATTTGGAACCAGTCTGTTTTTCTATGTCCAGCTCTAACTCTTGCTTCATGACCTGCATACAGTTTTCTCAGGAGGCAGGTCAGGTGTTCTGGCATTCCCTTCTTTTGAAGAATTTTGCAATTTGTTGTGATCCACACAGTCAAGGCTTTGGTGTAGTCAATAAAGCAGAAGTAGATGTTAAGGAAGAGCAAAATGTCCAGTGGACACAAAAAGATGGAGAGATGAGAAAAAGTACGAAGAGTGAATGGATGCCATGCGTTTCTGCAAACCCTTCCATGCCTTCAATTACTCTCCTATTAGAGTAGGCACAAGCTGCTTCATGTGATCCGCAAGACCCTGCCTGCATCGCCTTCCCCAACTCTCACCACGTCTTCCTTCTCATAACCCAACACTCAGGCTCAGGAGCAGGTTTCATTTGTTTCATTTCATTATGTCTTTCATTTGCATCCCTCACATGTGAATTTCTTCCTTTGAGAACATTCTCAGTTCCCTTCTGGTGTCCAAATCCTACCTTTCCTCCAGGCCTTCTCTAGACAAGAAAAGTCCTCCAGCTACTGAATCAAGAATGGATGAGAGACGGTCAAGAGTGAAAACCTGAGACCAGAAAGGACATGATGAGATCCAGACTAAGGTATGGGGATGGAGAGAAATAGACAATACTGGGGTGGGGCGCATCACCTACTTCCTATTTGTAAGAGCATGGTGCAATCTAATTAACAGATACTGTGTGCATATTTTGTCCTGATAATTACAAGTGTGAGCAAACTCCAGGAGATAGTGAAGGACGGGGAAGCCTGGAGTGCTGCAGTCCATGGGGTCACAAAGATTCAGACACAACTTAATGACTGAACAACATTTTGTCCTTATCTCTCTTACCAGATCAGAAATTCCTTTAGGTCAGGAATGTCATGGAAACACATTTTTATCCTATGCAAGACCAGGACTTTGTAATAATAATAATAATAATACAATAAATACTTTTTGAATGAAGGGAGTAAAAGAATAAATTCATGAACATATATTCATTAAAAATATACTTGTCACATATTCTGGTGTATATATAGTCTATCAATCAGTGTGTCTCACTGTGGGTTGCATTTTGTTTTTTATTTGGTGTCAAGTGGTATTTTGTGTTGTTTTGAGAACGATGAGTGGAATACCTTTTATAATTCTATAGTTCTGTCTCCTGTCTTCATCTTTTCTTTTTCTATCCCCTTTGTGTCTTGATGTGAGACCTCAGAGACAGGGCTTTGCTCATTCTACGTACCACCGAGGGCTTAACATATTTTTGGCCCTCATTAAATGTTAACATCAACAAGTGCATCGTGAAGGACGATTACGCAAGAGAGAAGTAAACAGAAAAGCAAGCCTTGGCAAGCTTCAGGTGGATCCACCCCCTTCTTCCCCCAAACTCGTGCTTAGAGAAGGTCTTTATTTTCTCAGCATCTTTAACTCTTTTGTTTCCGGTTTTAAGTACAGCGCTGAACAGATTGCAAAAATCATTTTTCTAAAGAATTCATCAAGAATTCAAGTCTATTTTTTTTTTCACAGTGGCAGCTATTCCAAGCATCACAAAATAGCATTGATTCTTTTTGAAACCTCGAAGGTCAGCAGCATCCATATTGGTAGGAATAGAACATAGAGTGCTCATTTTCCTTTTCCCGGTAGTGAATGGACTCCAGTATGAGAGACACTCTCCTGTGCCAAAAGGCTGGACCTCCTCAACTCCTGTCTATAGCAAAACCAGAGAAATAGCAAAAAACAAAACAAACAAAAAAAAAAACCACCAAGCAAGATCCAGCTACCAAACACCTTGTCTCCATCACCGGTTCTGGCTGGATCAGCTGCTTTCTGATTCTAATTAAGTCTTTCCAAAAAAATTTATATGTCAGCAGAAGTGAGAGAAATAAAGGAAGCATTTTTACTTGGCAATGGTGAAATTTTCGCTGGCCAAAAAATATGTGAATGAAGTAAGCTTCTAAGAGCTTATGGTTTCTTTGTCAATATAAGCCTAATAAATTAAAATTGGAAATATTTTCTGCCATGCCCACAAGATCTCATCAATCACCAGTTTGCTTCATCCCCTTCTTTCCTCCCTGGAATCCAGTGAGGGTGGAGAGCTGGCAAGCTCTGAGGCTTAGTTGAAGCAAACCCTGTTATTAGTAAAGAAACAGGGCTCTGGCTAAAGGAAGCTTGAGGTTCTAGCTTCAGATTTATTTTGTAAATGTGCAAAAGGAAAAAGGATGTTTTCGAAAAGAGGAGGAAAAAAAGAAAGCCTTTGGGCACTTCAAAGTTAGTGTTTGTTGGCGTTAAAGCTAAGTGCTAGCACAAAAGCCCCAAAGACATGGAAATGAGAAGAATGAATTAAATATTATCCTCACATCTACATCCTTCAGTTTGAATGGCATATAGCACCACTCCAGCAGAGAAGTAGGTGTTCTCTGAGGATAAATAGAAAAAATCTTTTACTAGATAAAATTTGCACTCTACTTAAATCACAAAACTAATTTTTCTCCCAGATACCGCCTTAGGCTAAGATATCATTAACTCATTTGAGTATAAATATAATGTAAACTGAACATTAGACTGTCTTCATTTTTTGTTTTTAAAAAAAGGGAAAGAAAATGAAAACTCCTTTGCAATTGGATCATTTGGATATGAAACACTAGAGTTTTCAAATCGTGAAACTCAGAACATCATAAGAAATTAAAGATCTAGACCAGAGGTCATAAACTGAAATGTTTACAGATCTAAAATGTGAACTGCAGGGCCAGTGTAAATATTATGGAATGCTGAGGACTATGGCAAAGTGTAGAACTCAACTCCTATCTTAAGGGCATGATATTTTTTAGATTTTTTTTTTTTTTTTTGATGTGGACCATTTTTAAAGTCTTTATTGAGTTTACTACAATAGTGCTTCTGTTTTCTGTTTTGCTTTTTTGCCATTGAAGTATGTGCGATCTTAGCTCCCTGACCTGGGATCAAATCCACACCCCATGCATTGGAAGTGAAGTCAACCACTGGATCACCTGAGAAGTCCCAGGGCATGATTTTTAAAAGCTGTCAAAAAAGTAAGAAATATTTTAGAAATCAAGATCAAGTCCAATCAACAATGTAATGCATTATATTTACATTCTATTGAAATGCAAATGATGAGGAAGACTCATCTGCAAAATCTCTGGCTTTCATTGTGCAACCTTTTGTGGATAAAAAGAGTTGCAGAGTTTCTGACCATTTTCAGATTTCTCAACAGAAAGGCTATTGTCTTGGAAAATGAGATGATATACTCTGATGCCAACCTGGCTTTTGTAGCCACATCTGCTTGTCTTTACAGTTCATGTACATTCTGATGCTGACACATCAACCAAAATAAGAGATTTTCTTTACTTCTCTGGCTAGAATAAAATCTCGTGTTACAAAAGTCTCCCCACACCTCACCAAGAAATCAGTAATTTTTTTCTATGCTAAAGAAAAATGATGATATAGTAGCAATAGTGCAACTGCTCCATAGGGAAACAGAATTCAGAGCCCAGGGTCTGCATTTGAGCTCTACAGGCAACAGTGCACTAAGCGATGATTTCCCTGTGTTATGTATGTTAACCGTTGGTGCAACATTGAAGAATTAACGATGTACAGTTGGTAGAAGGAACACTGGCTATGGATAGGAACGATGACAGTTCAAATCCTGACTCTGCTTAGCATCTGGTGAGCATGTTGCTTTGTCTGAATTTCAATTTCCTCATCTATAAGATGGAAAAGTAATTGAATTAGTTTGCTAGGGTTACCATCACGAACTACCACAGTCTGTGTGCTTAGACCACAGAAATTTATAGTCTCATAGTTCTGGAAGCTGGAGGTACAAGATCGAGGTGTGGGCAGAGTCAGTTCCTTTTGAGGGCTGTCTATTCCATGCTTCCTTCCTAACTTCTGCCAGTCATTGGTGCTCCTTCACTGTGACTGTGTCATTCTGAACTCTGCCATCATCATCACGTGGTGTTCCCACTTTCTCTATGTGTCCAAATTTCCCCCTTTTCTAAAGACATCACTCATGTTGGATCATGGCCTACTCCTGTATGGCCTCATCATCACTAATTATACTTGCAATGACCATACTTCCAAAAAGGCCATATTCTGAGGCACTGGGAATTAGGCTTCGACATATGAAATATGAGGGGATGCAATCAACTCATCATAGTAATACTCACTCCAATAGTGGCTATAGAATTAAATGGTCCAACACCCGGTAAAGTCCAGAGCATGGTTGTTGCTATTCAGTCACTCAGTAGTGTCTGACTTTTTTCAACCCCATGGACTAAAGCATGCCGTGCTTCCCTGTTCTTCTCTATTTCTCAGAGTTTGCTCAAATTCATGTCCATTGAGTCAATGATGCCATCCAAATATCTCATCCTCAGTCACCCCCTTCTCCTTCTTCCCTCAATCTTTTCCAGCACCAGGGTTCTTTCTGATGAGTCAGCTTTTTGCATCCAGTGGCCAAAGTTTTGGAGCTTCAGCTTCAGCATCAGTCTTTCCTATGAATAATCCAGGATGATATACTTTAGGATTGACTGGTTTGATCCCCTTGCACACCAAGGGACTCTCAAGAGTCTGCTCCAGAACCACAATTCAAAAGCATCAATTCTTCAGCTCTCCAGAACATGGTAGGTAACCAATGAACACCACATTTATATGATCATTAATCCCAGATGGCTCCCAAAATTGATCTTTAAATGTGAAATATGTTTATAGCCTTATGTTCTAACCCCTTCAAACCATCTCATACATTCCTGCCAGGGTGAATTTTTAAAATTTGAAGGCAATCATGTTCTTCTCCTGTTCAAAGCTCTTCAGGGGCTCCCTACCCCTGCTGGAGGAACTCCAAACTCCCCAGTATCACATACAAGGTCCTGCCTCCACAGTCTGCACTCACCGAACTCTCTAGTCTCATGCTCTCTTCAGAAGCCCCTGTCAGGCCATACTGAGTCACTTTCTATTTGTTCTTTTCTCTTCCACACCTTGAAGCTTTTCACGGTTTGGAATGCATTTCCTTACTATCCACCTGCAATATCCATTTCATCTTTTGTGACTAAGCTCAAAAATGTCCTTAACGAATTCATTTCTGACATCAGCCTGTGAAACTGGCTGCTCTTTCATTTCTGTGCTTCGTGAGCCTTGTCTTATTCATAATGTGAAACTAGGTCCTGGTTTCTCTTAGACTGTTGTGTTCCGTGTTGCTCTTCTGATATTCTCTGTAAGTCAGTTTATCCCAAGTTAGCACTCCTCTTTCATTCTCAAAGGTGCTGCATTTAGAGGACAAATTATTTCATTATTCTACCTAGACAGAGTTTTTCTTAGCACCTATAACCCTTATCTTTCCTGCTTATGGGCCCCATACTTTAGGAAGGTAAGTCCTTATCAGAACAAAGACATTATCATATTTATCTCTATATACCATTGTCCAATCCTAGCACATGTTTAATAAAGAGTAGGCTAAGCACAGTAGGTACTTAATACATATTTGTTAAATTAAAGGGTATATCTATATATATATTATAAGCTAACCTACAAATTATAAAATGACATACAAAATTATAATAATACAACCACCATTTCTTGAGACATTTCCTTTCTATATAATCCCTTTTCTCTACTTTCCATCTCCTAGCTCTTCTATCCATGAAAACTCAGAGTAAGGAAAGAGGGCAAAAGAGTTGAAAAACAGCAGAGAGACATCCTCTAGAGGGGATCAGGAACAAGTGGTACTCAGCCAATAGCAAAGGATCTTTTTGGGAAGACCTATTGTGGTACAGCTTCCCTGGTGGCTCAGATGGTATAAAGAATCTGCCTGCAATGCAGGAGACCCTGGTTTGATGCCTGGGTCAGGAAGATCCCCTGGAGAAGGGGATGGCTACCCACTCCAGTATTCTTGCCTGGAGAATTCCATGGACGGAGGAACCTGGCGGACTATAGTCCCTGGGAACACAAAGAGTTGGACACAACTGAGTGACTAATATACAATTGTGGTACAAACTTCCCTTAGCAATGGGATTCTAAACCCAGTGGTAGTGGCATAGCAAGACTTTCCGTAAGTGGCAGATTGGTCTCAAATTATAAGGCATGGTATGTTGGACCCTTACATAGCCTTCATCCCTGCCACAAGGGCTACTCCTTTCATGCACTATTGTTGGAGCACTGGCTTCTGGTGGCAGCGGTTGGCCGATGTCAACTGCAACTGGCCATGTTATTTCATCCTATGTACTTAGTGGTGTAGTGGTAGACATCCTTTTGTAGTGGTGCTCTCTGATGACCATAAAGATGGAATGCAAGGATCTACCTTTCCAATCCCATAAATGCATACACACTTCTCTACCCGGACTTCCTTAATCCTGATCCTCTATAATCTTTCTTGATTAACTGGCTAGGCCGTTTGCTTGTCCATGAATCTGGATATGGAGAAAGAAATCCAGAAATAGAGAAAGAGAGGAAGGCAGGAAGGAAAGAGATGGTTGAAATATTGAGTCGCCATTTCATGAGGACACAGAGCAATCAAAACAGTATTGAAGATGTGGCGTATTCCCATATAATTTCCACTAAAGCCTCCAAAGACTAAAGACAAATATTTTGTTTCATGTTGGAAATATTCAGCAGGACAAATAATGCTGATATTTAAGTTACCTCAGACATGAATTATTTGACACAACCATAAATCTTTCTCTCTGAAGTTTCCAGCAAATTAAAAACAGGCAACTAGAAACAGCTTTCAGAATGAGGTAGTTTCAAATGGATTTACATGAATTCAAGTAAGCAAGAAAGCTTCCTTCTTTGTCAAATGCTAAGACAGGAAGGAGAAGGATGAGGGGGAGTGGCCAAGGAATGTGTAGGATCTAGGTCTCTGCCAGACACATCCCACCCTCCGTCTTCAGCTCACGTTTTAAAGGAAGCAGGACACAGGGAATTTCCACTTCCTTCCCTGTTCCAAACCTTGTTCAGAGTTTTCTTCCTGATAGCATTTTTAATCTTCTTCCCCAGCACCAATGACAGCCTCAGCCCTTAAAGCTTTCATCCCTGTTAAAAAGCTCTGGAGACAGGATAAAGCCGTAGTGTCCTTTTTGGTCATTTATTACTCACATGCTTAATAACTTTTGGTTGGATGCTTCACAAAATGCTAGGCTCTGAGCATACGTGGATGAGCGACACAACCTGTCTGAATCCAGATGTAACAGCGTATCATGCTTGTAATGATAAGAGAAGGAAGGGGATTGTGGAAGCAAATATCAGGGCATTCATCCCAATCCGGTGGCAGTAGCGGGACGGGGTCAGAGACCTGACATTTAAACTGAGACCTCCGGAGGGTGCTTGGGGCTAAGAGCAGGCAAAGGAGTTAGCCACAGTGGGGAAGGGGTAGGGGAGGGAGGAGAGAGTTGGAAAGGCAGCAAGCAGGCAGTGGAAGGCTGGAGTCTTCGTCAAGGCCAGTAGGAAGCCACTGATGGATTTCATGCATCTTTCTTTCTTCCCTCCCTCTTTCCCCTCCTCTCCCTTCTTTCTTTCCTCTGACTACTTCCTGCCATTTCCACTGCTGTTTCCCTGATCTGAGCTGCCATAACGTCTCACCTGGATTCCTGAAATAGCTCTCTAATGTGTCTCCTTATGTTAAGCTTACATCCTCCAGTCTGTACTCCACAGACCAGTTCCTTTTAAAACAGAAATCACATTAGTCATGTTACTCCTCAGGTCAAAACCCTAGGGCTTCCCTGGTGGCTGAGTGGTGAAGAATCTGCCTGCCCACGTGGGAGACACGGGTTTGAGCCCTGGTCTGGGAAGATCCCATATGCCATGGGGCAACGAAGTGGGTGTGCCTGTGCTCTAGAGCCTAGGAACTACTAAGCCCATGAGCCACAGCTGCTGAAGCCTGCGGGCTCTAGAGTCCATGTTCTACCCTGAGAGAAGCCACTTCAGTGAGGAGCATCCTAGCAAAGAATAGCTCCTGCTCACAACAGCTAGAGAAAGCCCCAAGCAGCAATAAAGCCCCAGAACAGGCAATAAATAAATAAATACAATTAAAAAGACACCCCATCACCAACTTCCTAACTGATTCGAAGCAAAAACTTATTTGCAAAACAGAAACAGATTTACAGACATAGAAAGCAAACTTATTAAAGGGGAAAGGGGAGGAGGGATAAATTGGAAGTACAGGATTAACATATGCATACTACCATATATAAAATAGAGATGCAACAAGGATCTACTGTATAGAATAGAGAACTCTATTCAGTATATTATAATAATAATAGAAAAGAATAGAAAAGAGAATGTATACATATATATATGTATGTATATCCGCCTGCAATGCAGGAGACCTGGGTTCGATCCCTGGGTTGGGAAGATCCCCTGGAGAAGGCAAAGGCTACCCACTCCAGTATTCTGGCCTGGAGAATTCCATGGAGTCGCAAAGAGTCGGACATGACTAAGCGACAAACTGTAACACTTTGCTGCTCACCTGAAACTAATACAATGTTGTAAATCAATTATACTTTAGTTTAAAATGGATAATAAAATCACCATTCTTGACCTAGCATTTCCAATCATACGATATCCCCTCCAACCTTATTCTACAATTCCTTTTTCCACAGCATTTATCATCTTCTAACAAGCCATATAATTTACTTACACATGATGCTTATTGTGTTGTATTACCTTTCTCCTCCCACCTAAAATATAAATTTCATTAGGGCAGGGATCTTGGTAGGTTGTGTTCTTTAATGTATTCCAAGAATTTCAAATGGTCCTGACATAGGTGCTCAAAAGTGTTTTTTGAATTAATGAATGCTTTCTTTCAGATAATGAGGCCATTCTGTCAGTGGTATACTGTATCACAGTTCACAAATATTCTGTGTCCCTCCCTGCAAGAGGATTTAGTCATAGCATTTTTTAACCCGATGAAATTTGAGCAGAAGAAATGTCTTATATTTGGTCAGAAGCTTTAAGTACCGGCATGTGGTTTGGCCTCCTCTCTCTTTCTTGCCTCTGTGTTATGGAAGTCTGTGAGATCGGCCCCCATCATCCTGGGCTCCTGGTATGTCTGTGGTAAGGATAACTCTTTTGCCAGATCATGATGGAATGTAGATTAATAACAAATGAACTTTGATATTATAGCCTACCCTGATGGACAGAATCAAAGCCTGGGATCTTTATACTCGGGTTCAATATTACTGAAGTTCAACATTAAAAAAAGTAAGATCATGGCATCTACTCTCATCACTTCACGGCAAATTGAAGCGGGGGAAGTGGAACCAGTGACAGATTTTATTTTCTTGGGCTCCAAAATCACTAAGGACAGTGATTATAGCCATGAAATTAAAAGACACGTGTTTCTTGAAAAGAAAATGAAAAAAGTGAAAGTGAAACCTAGACAAACCTAGACAGCATATTAAAAAGCAGAGACATCACTTTGTTGACAAAGATCCGCATAACCAAGGCTATGGTTTTTCCAGTAGTCTTGTATGGATGTGCGAGTTGGATCATAAAGAAGACTGAGTGCGGAAGAATTAATGCTTTTGAACTGTGGTGTTAGAGAAGACTCTTGAGAGTTCCTTGGACAGCAAGGAGATCAAATCAGTCCATCCTAAAGGAGATCAACCCTGAATATTCATGGGAAGGACTGGTGCTGAAGCTGAAGCTCCAATCCTTTGGCTACCTGATGAGAAGATCTGACTCACTGGAAAAGACTCTGAGGCTTGGAAGGATTGAAGGCAAAATAAGAAGGGGGTGATATGGTTAGATAGCAACACCAACTCAACGGAGGTGAATTTGAGCAAACTCTGGGAGCAAGTGGAGGATAGAGGAGCCTGGCATGCTGCAGCCCATGGGGTCACAAAGAGTTAGACACGACTTAGCAACTGAACAACAACAAGGAATGCATTTAACTTTATTAACTCTTCTGTATGTTGTGCTCTCACAATTAAGACAGAATCCCAGGGAGTCACATGAGGCTTTTAGAATCCAAGGTGACTGGAATGGAGATAAATGAAGTGTTCAGTGCTTTCACTGTGTCTTGACCTGTCAAGGCGGAGGGAGAATCCATGATGCTAGTGGAAGCGGTGACAGTTCACCCCCTCAGGGGCTTGCACACAGCCAGAGACCAGGTGAAACAGTGTAAATGAACCTCTCCTAGATCGGGATCAATGTGTCATCAAGTCAGTTAAGGTGGCTTCACAAACTAACCTATTTACATGGTGTTTTCAGCCGTCAGAGTTTCACAACATTCCTACACAGGAGAGTCTGTTTCAAAACCAAAAATGGCCAGCATCTCCATTGCTCTGCAGGCAGTGGAGACAATCTTTTCTTGTTTTATTTATTTATTTTTTCATTTATTTTATTAGTTGGAGGCTAATTACTTTACAACATTGCAGTGGGTTTTGTCATACATTGACATGAATCAGCCATGGAGTTACATGTATTCCCCATCCCGATCCCCCCTCCCACCTCCCTCTCTACCCGATCCCTCTGGGTCTTCCCAGTGCACCAGGCCCGAGCACTTGTCTCATGCATCCAACCTGGGCTGGTGATCTGTTTCACTATAGATAATATACATGTTTTGATGCTGTTCTCTCCAAACATCCCACCCTCGCCTTCTCCCACAGAGTCCAAAAGCCTGTTCTGTACATCTGTGTCTCTTTTTCTGTTTTGCATATAGGGTTATCATTACCATGTAACTTATTTATTTTACTTTTGGCCGTGTTGGGTCTTTGTTGCTGCACAGGTTTTTCTCTTTCACCTTGTGGTGAGAGGAGGTTCTTGTTGCAGTTTGACGGCTTCTCATTGCGGTGGCTTTTATTGTTGCAGAGCACAGTCTCCAGGGCATGCGGGCTTCAGGAGTTGCAGTCCCGGGCTCTCGAGCGCAGGCTCAGTAGTTGTGACACATAGGTTAATTGCTCTGCAGCATGTGGGATCTTCCTGAATCAGGGAAGCCCCTAGTGAAGATATTCTTAAAACAATTCTTAAAGAATTCAACTCAATAAACCTAGTCCTGGAGAGACCAGTGGTTTCCTGGATGACTGGAGCCCTAGACCAATTTTGCCTCTAGCTGTGGACAACTTTATCCAGTTAGCCTAATGATGGGTGCCAATATTTTAATTTTTAATGTATGCTGTGGGCTGAAAAATTCAGAAATCATTCCATAAAATGCGACAAGTGATAGAGGCATCTAAACTGCTATGTAAGCCACAGAAAGGTCAGCTCATCTGTGATTTCTGATCTCTTTAAATATAAATAAAGCAAAATTTCTGTCTGAATCTAGCCATTGTTGTTGTTCAGTCACACAGTCATGTCTGACTCTTTGCAACCCCATGGACTGCAGCACTCCAGGCCTCACCATCTCCCGAAGTTTGCCCAAGTTCATGTCATGCATCACTGGTCCCATCCAGCCATCTCATCCTCTCAGCCATAGTGCAGCCATAAATTGTTTCTTTGGAGTTACCTCAGAGCCATAATGCTTTGGGAATTCTTTTCAAAACCTTTGCCTACTTTTTTAGTTAAAAAAAATTGATGATTGAATATAACAGGGATTATAACCAAATAGTATTGCAGATATTTAATTGGATTTATCTGTGACTGGAGAGGAAGTTTCCCAAGACTTGGGGGGCAGGCTACTGTACAGAAATTTTCTTAGACGCCTGTAGCATTGTCAGCAGATTTTCTGCCCATGGTGGTCTGCTGAATACTGTATGCTGTCCAGCAATTAGGTAAAGGCTGAGGTCTTTCTGCTTGTTGCTATGTTTCCACTCTCTTCTGCAATTTGTCTGGTCACATCATTCTCCAAAGGTCCAGAGAACGTAAGTGCCCACACATGCTGCAGCAAGTGAGAGAGAGAGGAAGGAGATGCAAACTCAAGTTTCTTTCTTTCCCACCTCAAGCCTGAACTAGAGTCCCAGTCGGCAATCTTTCCGACCCCATGAGAAGCCAGGGTAACCCAGGTGGTCACTGGTTGCCATCACACTTACCCTGTACCAGGCCTCTCTGATTATTTGCTGTGGGTGAGATGGGAGGTCTCAGAGCTCTAACCAAATAAGGCACTGCCCCCAGCAGTCTCCTAACATTGATGCAACATCTGTGAAATGTAACTGGATAATTGGAAACATTACTGAGACACAAAGACCTTGGAACACATGTTTCTGCCTCAAGGTTCCATAACAGGTCTGGGAAAGGTTATATGGTAATTCATTTACCTATAACATGTGTAAGAAAGTAAGCAAAGAGCACACCTGCATTTTAAGGGTAATACACTAGGGTTCCCAGGGACTGTAAGTGCTGAGGTAAGCAGCTGCCCTAAAACAGGCTGAAGATGCCGCTTCTTCTCACCCAATCTTGGTTACAGGAGAAATATTGTCCCTGATTGGTCCCTTTAACGCCCCCATGGGATATCTCCACCTCTGGGCTCCCCACCACTGTGAGAAGAAGAGGGCTAGTGCCACGTGGGTACACATGTTGCTCAGAAAATAAACAAACCCCCAACTGCAACTTTGGACCTGATGTACCTGAGACATTGAAGCAGTCTCTCTTCTAGTGAAGTGAAAGTCACTCAGTCGTGTCCGACTCTTTGCGACCCCACGAACTATACAGCCTGTGGAATTCTCTAGGCCAGAATACTGGAGTGGGCAGCCACTCCATTCTCCAGGCGATCTTCCCAACCCAGGGATCGAACCCAGGTCTCCCGCATTACATGGGAATTCTTTACCAGCTGAGCTACCTGGGAAGCCCAAGAATACTGGAGTGGGTAGCCTACCCCTTCTCCAGGGCACCTTCCTGAGCCAGGAATCGAACCGGGGTCTCCTGCATTGCAGGCAGATTCTTTACCAGCTGAGCTACCTGGGAAGAGCAGTCGTTTTCTCTTCTAGAGCTACTGTTAAATTCAGCCAACTCCATAACTGCTACAATTGTGTGTGTGGTGTGTGGGTGAATATGGAAGCCAAGGCTCCCTTTATTTCTTTCCCTGTTCTCAGATCTACTCTGTAGAGAATCCTTCTCACACACTGTAGCTGGTGAGAAATTATTTAAACTTCAAGGGATATTATTTACCCCCTATTTTCATCTTAAAAGAACTTATTTATTCAAGTGTTATTTAGTGAAGATTCTTTGTATAAATCTTCTCTGTGCTTCCCGGGACTCCATACATATTCTCTCAGAGAGTCTGTGGAGTAAACCTCTCTCTCCAGTGTCCTTAAGAGACCGTCTCTGCCTTCGGGGGACCGTAGAGGACACTGTGACCACTGTCTCCCATTGCACTGTCCCTGTTCAAGGGTCACCGCAAGGCAGAGTGGTGAGAGAACCGTCGTATGCACACACACATCCCCACCCCTGCACAGGCACACCCATGCACACAGACGGGATGATTTAAGGCTAATGCAACCTTTGAGTAGGTAATCCCACTTCTGAATTCAAGGCATATGGTTAACTTCTGATTTTTAAAAAATAGCCAATTTGTATGCTTGCTGTGCACAAAAATGGTTTGACTTAACTTGACTTTTTCTGGCTGAAAACTTTTCTCGGTTGCTGCCATCAATGGAAAACAGATTAAGAGACAAATTTCAAATGAACGCTTGAAGCCCTTTCTTGAAAGTAAGAAAACAGAAGGGGACTGCTCTGCCGGGGCTGGTTTTTGCAACGCTTGCTGTCATCAATGCCGGCCTTATTCTATTTCGTCCCCAGGATATATTTAACCAGTACTGAAAATGTGCTGGGCTGTGACAGTGTGATGGTGCCCACCCCATGAACATTTCAGGGTCACATCACTTACTGGAACACAATGATATCTTTTTGCACATAAATTACCTATGAGTCTTTAGATTAAATCTACCACCACCCTCCCTACCCAAATTCCACATCATTATTGAATTCCCATTTCATACACTTAACCTGAAATTTCCATTCAGTCAGTATCACTCACATTACCCACAGCTTCAAAAGACTAGAATCATTTTTACTGTAACTATTTTTTTTTTCAATACTAGGCCAGGGATAAATGTGGTTGCATTGATTTCTCACAAATGAACCTCAAACCCCTGATTTAAAAGGAGAACAACACTGTTCAAAATCATTTTCAATCTGAGGTAACTGTAATTGGCTTTAAAGGGACATTGCCAACTCATTTGCAAAAAACTTTTGAGCTGGTTCTTGTTTGCAATATCCTAGAAGAAGCCTGACCATGAAATAACCTCTCCTTCTTCACGGTTTCATCTATTTCCGCCTCCTGGTAGTTTCTCTAGGAAAGTGAAAGCGATTGTTTCCCCCATGGGCTTTCCTTCTGAGACCCCTGTCAGGATGGGCCAGGATTCAAGAGGTCCAGTCAGAACTCCAGATTCAGACAGTGATGTTCACTTGTAGGTTCTGAGGGTGTTACTCACAGCGAATCTCTGTTCCCAAGAGCCTTTAGTTTACAGAATGTGTCAAATATTGGTCAAATATAACAAGCATTGATCCACAAGAAGATTACTTTGCCTTTATCTTATCCACAGTCCTTGTCTGCACTGGGCACTTTCTATTTGCCTCTCAGATCCACTTCCCAAATCTGCCCTTGCAGCCCCTGGGAGATTGAGCTCCTCACATGCATGACAGGCTCTCTGGTCAACTGGCTTCTGCTTGGCTTCTTCCATGGGAGGCACTTCCACGACAGGCATTCAGGAGATCAGAATGAGGAAGGAGAGGATCATCAGGGCAAGTGCGTTTTCCTGGCCACAACGTGGCTGGGTCATCACTAGCATTGTTTGAGTTTTTTCTTTTCTTTCCTGCTTTTTGTTTATTGAAGGCTGCAGCTTCTGTCTGCCAAATCTCATTTACAACTACTGCTACTAACTAAGCCCCACACTATCTTTGAAAAAAAGTCAAAGTGTCAATTGCTCAGTTGTGTCCAGCTCTTTGTGATCCTATGGACTGTAGCCTGCCAGGTTCCTCTGTCCTTAATTCTCCAGGCAAGAATCCTGGAGTGAGTAGCCATTTTCTTCTCCAGGGGATCTGTCTTCCTGACTCAGGGACTGGGTCTTCTGCATTGTAGGCAGATTCTTTATCTTCTGAGCCACCAGAGAAGCCCCCTGATAGGGAGCTTCCCACCACTACCTTTAGGTTTTGTTAACTAGTCCCTCTTTTTGTCCCTCAGAACTAGAGGTAGTATTATCATGCCAAAGGGCTTGTTAACATTTTGTTTTTCCTTAGTCCCACCAATGTCTTTATAAAACTCACTTTAATAGCTTCTTTGAATGAGCTCTGATTTTGACTAGAACAAAAACTGATATGTTACCATAACCAAAAGCACATTCCTTCACCTCTCCCTTCCCAGAATATAGAAATGAAGACTACACTGCTCACTGAGAAGTATGTTCATGAGTCCCGTACGGAACCTCATAGGAACCCAGGCATGTGTAAGGTAAGAAAACCGCGAGACTGACTCTGTGGTATTTCACGTGACCTACCCAAGGAGCCCCAGGCTAGCTACTACACTTCTTTTAACACTATTGTCAAATTTTCTTTTAGCCTTGCCCACCGGAAATAAAGTTTACTTGTCTATATGCGTAAGCATTCTTCTAAGGAAATGAAAAGATCACTTGTTAATTTTTAAGAGGTGCATATATTGAATTTGAAGTTACCAGTTTGAACAAATATAGCTGCTCTGAGTGACATAAACAGATATATGAAGGGACGATTAAACCCCTTAAGTTTCTGCTGTGAAAGAGAATTGAGCCAAGACAGACCAGTTTAGATGCACTTTGCTTCAGTGTGATCTAGAGATGGAAGCAAAGTAGAAGCAAGGGACTCAAAATTGATATTGATATTTCAGAATCAGATCATCTGGGTTTAGGTCCCACCCTTAATAGCTGTGCTATTTTGAGCAAATTCATTTTAGAGAGAGGAGATTAGGAGGCAGGTTTCTATAATACAGTGCTGCTGTCCAGTATTCTGCCAGAAACTGGCTTCCCTTCATTCAAACATATAAGAGCTTAATCATCAGGTTCCCTAATAGAGCTACTAAGACATAGGTTTTGATTCTTATAGTTGAAAATATTTAAATCAATCATTTAACTAAAATATTAACAAAATAAAATTTTATTTATTTTTCTAGATTCAGTACAGTTCAGTTCCTCAGTCATGTCCAACTCTTTGCGATCCCATGGACTGCAGCACGCCAGGCCTCCCTGTCCATCATTAACTCCCGGAGCTGACTCAAACTCATGTCCATCGAATTGGTGATGCCATCCAACCATCTCATCTTCTGTCGTCCCCTTCTCCTCCTGCCTTCAGTCTTTCCTACCATCAAGGTCTTTTCTAATGAGTCACTTCTTCACATCAGGTGGCCAAAGGATTGGAGTTTCAGCTTCAGCATCAGTCCTTTCAATGAACACTCAGGACCGATTTCCTTTAGGATGGACTGGTTGGACCTCCTTGCAGTCCAAGGGACTCTCAGGAGTCTTCTCCAGCACCACAGTTCAAAAGCATCAATTGGGCGCTCAGATTTCTTTATAGTCCACCTCTTACATCCATAATGACTACTGGAAAAATCATAGCTTTGACTAGACAGACATTTGTCGGCAAAGTAATGTCTCTACTTTTTAATATGCTGTCTAGGCTGGACATAGCTTTTCTTCCAAGGAGCAAGAGTCTTTTAATTTCATGGCTGCAGTCACCATCTGCAGTGATTTTGGAGCCCAAGAAAATAAAATCTGTCACTGTTTCTATTGCTTCTCTATTTGCCATGAAGTGATGGGACCAAATGCCATGATCTTATTTTTTAGAATGTTGAGCTTTAAGCCAACTTTTTCACTCTCCTCTTTCACTTTCATCAGGAGGTCCTTCAGTTCCTCTTCACTTTTTGCCATAAGGGTGGTGTTATCAGCATATCTGAGATTATTGCTATTTCTCCTGGCAATAGATTAAATCTTCTAAATCAGCTAAATTCTAAGTCCCTAAATTATTTCTTAAATGGACAGAGGTCACCTCTAAATTACAGGTCCCAAACCCACTTGACCATAATGCCAAACATAAATTCATAAACTCAGCATTTCTTATTTTAAACATATCTGTGTATAACAGAAACTAACACAACGTTGTAAAGTAATTACACTTCAATAATAAAAACAGTAAATAAATTAAAACCAAACATATCTAAACCTCAATCTCCCCATATTGATATTTAATCTGACATTTCCTCTTCACCAAATCAAATGTTTTCTAGTCTTCAGATTTCTGGTGTTTATGCTTCTTACACAAGCCCCTTGACAGGGACTTACACAAGTACATTAAATCCTTCTTGCTACTCCTTTCCCTCACTGTTTTGAAAATACAGATTCCCAAACTTTTTTACCTTTGATTTCTTCAGCACTTTCGCATCCACTCTGGCAAAATTCTGAATGTTCCAATATTCTTTGTAATAGCCTATCTCAGGTCTTTTGTTTCTTCCATTAATAAAAGTAAAATCTGGGGACCCTCGGGGGACTCTGGTGAACTGTCACTGCCTACTGGCCCTCTCCTAGGTATAACTTACATGCCTCACAAAAGTTTTCAGGACATGAAGTCCCTTCTTTGATTCTGGTTCAATACCCACTGAATCAAGATTTGTAGATTGCATAGCAGAAAACTAGTGCTGACTCACAGAGACAGCACTGGAAAAGCTGATTTTACGTGTATTTATTATTGACAAATAAGCAAAGTAGATCTACTGCATTTAGCCAGTTGGTTTAATTCAGGTACATTTCATCATAAAAAATGAATGAATAAACGTAAATAGACGTGTGAGTGGCCAGTTCAAAAATATCTCTTGACATTTATTTCTCAAGTAAGTAGAGTGTTTGTCACTTACTACATAAGAAAAATGTAGCATGGACAGAGAAATGCTTCCATATGCAGGAAAAGCATGTCACAAATAAGAATGGTCATTCTATGGGCACAAGCTTACTTCCTGAGCACTTGTGACTTTCGCTTGGGTTTTCTGATATTGCTGCTAATTTAATGCAAATGAGACCAAATCCATTATCCACAATAAGCTAAATGGTAACTTCCATCTGCTTTTACTCTAATTCTTTCTGTCTCTGGAGTACTTAAAAAAATGGTGGAGGTTGAAGAGAAGCAATATTCACTTGTACTGATAGACACTGATGGCTTATTACCCTCATTTTTTCCCAATTGATTCCAATCATATCTACACTCTGTTTAATATCAATAAAGAGGACTTACAGAAAAAGAAAAATATTCTTTAATCTTTCACTAAAGGGGGAAAAAAAAAAAAAAACCCTGGACGAGAACCTCATTGTCTTGTAAATCTGTAAATAAAATTACCTCCCAACTGTTCCCAAATTCCTGAATTCAGATTCTTTAGACTCAGTTTTCATAAACATTTTCAACAGTGCCTGAGCATTGGAATCCAGTCCCCAGTGTCTGCTTGTTGAAGCCCTCCATGATCAGGGCTCACCCTGGTGTCACAAAAGAGTTGGACACGACTTACTGACTGAACAACGGCTTATTCAAACTTATTTTCCATCACTTCCAGCCATTCATTAGTCAACCAATGTTTTAAACGCCCTCTCCTCACCCCTCTAAATCCCTGTGTCTTTGCCTGCATTTGATTGTTCTTCATCCCTACATGCCCTCCCTTTCTTTCTTCTCCTAATTCAATCCCTTTGGTCCTCAAAGACCAGGTTTCATTGCCCATTCACACCTGCAGTGTTCATTCTTCCCATACTTGCTTGTACTCCTTGGTTTCTTATTGACAGCCTCATGTGATTTAACACTTAACTTAGCACTCTTATATTGTTCCGGAATTAATGTACATGTGCTAGCCTTGTCTCCCCAAGTAGACTATATTCAGGGACTATGAGGAAGGTTATTTACTTATATATATATGTGTGAGACTAAATTTGTTTTAACACATGTTTTGCATGAAAATAACTCTGGCCTTTTCAAAAGATGCCAAGTGATTAAATCATTCACCTAGTGTCAATCAAACCTGAAGACCCACGAGACTGAAGTCATCCGGACGCTGATCGGCACAGACAAAAGGTACTTTGACATGATCTCAGAATTTTGGAGCAGGGAGGGTGATCACGTTTAAGAGCAAGAAACTCAGAGCAAGAGAGGCTGCTCTAAGAAGAGAAATCTTCACTTTAGATGGCAGCTTGATCTAGGAAGTTTTTTTCAGGTTTTCTCAGAAAGAGACAACTGACTGAACCCCAAGAAAGAAGCAAAACAAAAAGATGGAAGGTATTTGAACTCTAAGCATATTAATTTGTAATTTTCACTGGGGTTGTAATAATTTAGAACAGAAGGTATATATTTTTTAAAGATGATGTAACCGTCAGTGGCAGAGATAACTTAGGTCAAAGTTAGAACATACTTTACAAACACATAGCATGTAACAGGTCCAGTTTGAATTGTATGTGTGTGTTGGAATGAGGGATCTGGGGATGAAAACCCAGCACTGGAAAAAGAGAGGAGTTGAAGGCAGGGAGGCAGAGAGGGTCCCGCAGAGTATAATGACAGGTGAGAGGCAGACAGATAGTCCGGGAAGCAGCTTGAGGAAGGTTTGACAGCATGCACCAGTTACCTGATGCTGGGAAAGATTGAAGGCAAGAGGAGAAGGGAAGAATAGAGGATGAGATGGTTGGATAGCATCACCCACTCAATGGACATGAGTTTGACCAAACTCTAGGAAAGAGTGAAGGACGGAGAAGCCTGGCAAGCTGCAGTCCACGGGGTCGCAAATAGTCAGGCACAACTTAACAACTGAGCAATAACAACAACCAGGTACCTACTTAAAGGGGTGGCATGAAGAAGCGAGACACAGTATCTCAAGAATTTGGAAGGAGGAAGCAGGTGGCAAGTTCCAGGGAAATCTGGTTATAACAATCAAGGCAAGTGTCTGCTTACTCTTTTCTGAAACATGAAGTGGGTTTTAGTGCAGTAACTGGAGAAATGATGGCCAATCACAGGACAAGAGTGCTTATGATGTTCAGACCAGGAGGAGCTAAAAGGATGCAGAGACAATTAGTCTGACCACTTATTCTCATTTGCCTTTAGGTATCATAATACACGAAATTAAAAGAGGTTTGCTCCTTGGAAGAAAAGCTATGACCAACCTAGACAGCATATTAAAAAGCAGAGACATTACTTTGCCAACAAAATCCATCTAGTCTAAGTTATGGTTTTTCCAGTAGTCATGTATGGATGTGAGAGTTGGACTATAAAGAAAGCTGAACACCGAAGAATTGATGCTTTTGAACTGTGGTGATGGAGAAGACTCCTGAGAGTCCCTTGGACTGCAAGGAGGTCCAACCAGTCCATCCTAAAGGAAATCAGTCCTAAATATTCATTGGAAAGATTGATGCTGAAGCTGAAAGTCCAATACTCTGGCCACCTGATTCGAGGAACTGACTCATTGGAAAATACCCTGATGCTAGAAAAGATTGAAGGCAGGAGGAGAAGCAGATAACAGAGGATGAGATGGCTGGATGGCATCACTAACTCGATGGACATGAGTTTGAGTAAACTCCGGGAGTTGGTGATGGACAGGGAGGCCTGGCGCGCTGCAGTCCATGGAGTTGCACAGAGTCGGACACAATGGAGGGACTGAACTGATGACGATGGCGATCATAATGCTTGTTGAATTTAAGATAAACTAAATAAATTATTTTATGTTAATTTTAAGACTATTTTTTTCTTAC
Organism: Dama dama; assembly: GCF_033118175.1. Lineage (NCBI taxonomy): Eukaryota > Metazoa > Chordata > Mammalia > Artiodactyla > Cervidae > Dama > Dama dama. The sequence goes on from NC_083706.1 coordinate 34,518,423, forward strand.
TATATGTTACCTTTGCTTGGTATTTCTTGGGGATTCTTACTTATTCAATGCCAAAGCATTTGTCTTCCCTTTTGTGCTCTACTCTCCTTTCTAGAAGATAGCATAATTTACCCTGGAGATGGTAGATGGGGAAAGGGCAACGTTCAGAAGAAAACCTTTGATGCCCTGACAGGATTGGGTTCAGCTCTTCATGTTCTGGCAAACTTATAGGGGTTTTTAAAAAATGCTTTCTTTTTTTTTTAATAAAAAGGTAAGCTTTTAATTTTTAAAAATATTTGAACTGTTAAAAACCATTCAGTTTTATTAATATTGATTCATTTCACACATAGTCAAAATAAAACCTTTTACAATTCATTGTGTGTTCCTTGATTAAAATATGGATTACAGGCTTTCCAAAACATTTTTGCTTATATGACATAATGACAATTGTGATTTCTTTGATTTACAAAATGGAGGCTAATCATTTAGTAAATGTGTGTGTTTGTGTGTTCAGTCATTTCAGCTGTGTCTGACTCTTTGCGACCCTATGTACTGTCCCAGGCTCCTCTGTCCATGGGATTCTCCAGGCAAGAATACTGGAGTGGGTTGCCATGCCCTCCTCCAGGGGATCTTCCCAACCCAGGGATCGAACTCGTGTCTGCCTGCGTCTCCTGCATTGCAGATTCTTTACCCACTGAGCCACTTGGGATGTGCATTAATTACAAGACTTTCTAAAATGATTTTCAAATATTTTTCTTGGGTATCTCAGAAGATGTCTTTTTTTTTTTTTTTCCAGCCATGTCAAGTAATGTTTATGACTTTTCTCGTGGATATTATAAAGATACATCAAGATTTTAGGGTATTGTCAGTTTTATCCTTAAAAATCAACTATCAAATGATAATTTTGAACAAACCTTGTCTTACTTTAAGGCAAAAAAAAAGCTGTTTCTGAAAGCAACCCCTCTCCACTACCAAGCTGAGCCCATGGCAGGTGCTCAGAAAACACTCGGAGGGGTCGGCTCACTCCACACAAATGTGAAAAGATCTCTCACTTGCAAAGTTTACTTGCAGGAGCCCTGTTCACTGAATAAAAGATTTTTGCCTCAGTTGCAAGAATTTAAATGTTACTATTTTCTTTCAGAGGGCACATATTTTACTTCACCAGTAAAATGGTGCATGCATTTCATTTCAGTTTCAATTCTGTGCTGCTGACCCTGGGATTTCATAGCCCTGTAATACTGCTGCAAACCAAGGGTTTCCTAGGAATAAGGGCCAGTTTGAAGCTTCAAATAACATAAAACCTCTGGTATCTCCATTTGTGGCTAGCTACTTGGGGACACTTCATAGCCTTTCATGAATTCATCTCCCCACCGGCAGACAAAATGAATCTGCTGGTGCAGCTTTGAGCAGAGAATATGTTCCCTCCCTGAAAACACATGTTTAAATATTTAATAAAAGCAAAAATTTGAAACACTTCTGGCAGCTGTAGGGAGTGCCACAGAATAGAAGGCAAAAAACCATCTTCATTTGAGGAGATTAAGAGCGTTGAAGCAGTGCCTGTGGTATTATACAGTGCTGCGGGAAGCAAACACTCCACAAAAAAGAAAGGAAAAACAAAAATACATGGAATGCCTGCTCCATCCATGTGAGGAAGGGAACACAGCACAGAATATTCTGGAGGTCCATGTCTGAAGTAAAATCCAAGCTCTGACAGCGTCAAACACTCTCTGTAGCCTCGCTTGTAAATCAGCCTGGCCCTGGGGAAGGCAGATGGCTCGGGGTGTGATACTTACGTAACCACAGCCTGAGCTGAGTTCAACCTGCCAGGAGCCAAGGAACAAGGATGCCTCTGAGAAAAGATAAATTGTGCTCTCCTTAAACCCACTGGAACTGTTCTCCCTGGCAAGCCAGGATACTGCAGGGGGCATCAGAATCTTCCAGCACGCAGGCGACCAGCTGTACCAGCTTGGCAGCAGAGCCAGTCACCACAGCCAGGGGGCTGTGTGTCATTAACTCAAGCCTCCAAACCCCAGGGCGGCTCTCCAGTTCCCCAGGCTGTTCACGGGTGTGGCAGGGGCTGCCTTCTGAAGGTTTAGAGAAGTGGGCATTCCAGGGCCTTGGGGTGGGGAATATTAGTCAGCCATCCCGAGCACAGACAGTACCAGCCTCGCACATTCCCAGTTTATAAATAAATGATCCAGGAGTGACACAGAGGGTCATTCCTGCCCAGGCTACAGGCAGCCCTGGCATTTCTGACTCCAAGAAATTTGGAATGAAATAACAGACCGTTGAGAGAACCGTGGATCCTCCAAGCCAGGCAAAATCGGGGAAAATCAAGAACGGTTTAGAGGGTTAACGTCAATTACCACTCAACAGAGCAAGCATCTCCCAGATAAGTCATTCACTTTGGTGGGATTCATTTGGATTGGCTTGTTTCATGCTGAATGTAAGCTTGAGATCTCACCCAGTGAGAAAATCTGTGTTGTGATTGGAGTTAAAGGAGTTATTTTTAAAAGTGCAGCATTTTAGGAAATAGGACAGATCTAGGAGGAGGCAAAATAATGTTCTACAATAAATGAAAGGGCCCTTAAATATTCTTTGTTCCAAAACACTGCCAAGGGCCAACCTGGAACAGAAGAGAAATTCTTTCCTTTCAATCTGTACTATGAGACCGCTGTCCTCCAGGCCAGATTTCCATCTTGTTACATGAGTCTGATGTTTTGGTGACTTTCTCCATTACACTGAATTTTTATAGCCCACCACACATCAAAACGTTTCTCCAAGAAACCCTTTCCAAATTTCTCACAATTGACTTAATAAAATCGACTTTGGGAAAGCCCCAATGTTCATAAATTGAGGGCAACCTGTCTAGAACATACCAGCGTATCATCTGGTGGCTCAGCTGGTAAAGAATCCACCCGCAATGCAGGAGACCTGGGTTCAATCCCTGGGTTGGGAAGATCCCCTGGAGAATGGAAAGGCCACCCACTCCAGTATTCTGGCCTGGAGAATACCATGGACAGTATAGTCGCAAAGAGCTGGACACTGCTGAGGGACTTTCACTCACTCACTCACTTATCATCTGTAGTGAATGAAATTCATAGAATAGGGGATAAATATTCCCCAAATTTCCTATTTCACATCCTCTATCATTTGACAGCTTATTGAGTACTTACAAGAGGCTGTGGATTCAGAGATGCAGGACACAGGGCCCCAGCTCTTAAGGATTTTGTACTCTTAAGAAGCAGTTACCAGCATTTGGTATATGCTGGGATGTTATAGAAGAGGAAACAAGATGCTTTCCTGAGAAAGGGTCTCACACACAGCCAAGAAGCTTTGGGAGGAAGTGACTCCAGACTTGTAATTTGAATGACAAGTACATTCAGTTTCCTCTGCGGATCATCCTCACATCATATACTCTCTTAGAAGGTGGGACCTGAGTCTATTATTTTGTAACTATCAGGTTCCCCAACTGGCACTAGTGGTAAAGAACCTGCCTGCCAATACAGGAGACATAAAAGACACGGGTTCGATCCCTGGGTTAGTAAGATCCTCTGGAGGAGGACATGGCAACCCAGTCCAGTATTCTTGCCTGGAGAATCCCCTGGACAGAGGAGCCTGGTGGGCTACAGTTCATAGGGTCACAAAGAGTTGGACGTGACTGAAGCAACTTAGCACACAAGGCAACTCTCAAGTGCTGCTATAATCTGAAAATATTCTGAAAACAGTGGGTCCACGCTTCAGAAATATTTGGTAGTAATGAAACCTTGACATCTTCTGTAACAGACTCCTCCTCTCTCTCCAGTCTTTATGAGCCTTTGGGGTCAACTGAGCTGCTAGAATTCAGAAGAACAATCACCAGAATTTAGCATTTGTTGGATATTGAAATGCATTCATTAATTTAGCAGACATCTCAAATATTATATAAACATAGAATGTTGTCAGTCGGTACCCTGTGGCTCATTAATATCAGTAATGTAGATTAGCACCTCTCTACAGGCAGGTAGTAGTGCAATGCTGGGTCACGGATGGGCTTTCCTGATGGCTCAGCAGGTAAAGAATCCACCTGTAAGGCAGGAGACACAGGGGACGTGAGTTTGATCCCCAGGTCAGGAAGATCTCCTGGAGGAGGAAATGGCAATCCGCTCTAGTGTTCTTGCCGTGGATGGGCTGCTGCTGACATACCACTTTCCTTGACCTTTTGGCAGCCTCATGGGACCTAGAATTGCCAACGTTCCTGGACCAGTGGCCTGAGGCCAAGAGCATCTTTATCCACTTTTCTGAATGCCATAAAACATTATCATTTTGCATGATTGGAGGAAGACTGGGAAGCCTCAATTTGTACTCTAAGCTTGCTAACTAAGAACCTTGACTTCCCATTGTGCTGGATCTGGGGCATGATGCCAGCCGATGCTGGCACCCATGCCCCACAATAACTCTCAGGAACAATCACGTGAACATTGTGGTCATTCATTCCAACCAGGCGCAAACAGTGCTTACAAACTGTGTTTAGTGATGATGGCAGTAAAAAACAGGTGATTGTTTTGGTGATGGTGGAAAAGTCTGGACTCCACCCACCTCACTCACTCATCTGAGGCCGAGGATCAGAGAATCAGCTGCAATTCACTCCATTCTCTTCCATCAGCCTCAACACTATCCCCACTTCAACTCGCTCCTTTTCTCACAGAAGCAACTGGAAAAAAAAAAAAAAAATCCCTGCCATCAGTAGACAACTTTGATTTGTTCTGACTCATGAGTAATTAAAGACTTAGAAAAATATACAATGACATATAAAACGCGAGTGTCCATATAACCCTGAGGCCAATGGATTATCAAAGCTTAGGCTTAATCATCCAATGGGAAAACCCATCGTCAAAATCCTCCCAGAGATGACAGTAAATAAGGGAAAGAAATGTAGACTTGTGTTACTGGTTGGTGATGATGACTCTGTGGCAGCCTCTGGGACACTTGTGGCAGAAAATAGAAGACCCCTGAGCAGTGGAACCTGAAAGGCCATGCTGCTGGCCTGGTACCTTTGCTAACCCTCCTCTACACTGGAACTCTGGACAACAGGCATTTATCTGCTGATGAGTCTAGAAGTGTGAGGAGAACTGGAGGGTGGGCACGCAGAAGCCACCCATCTTAGCCTTTTAAAGTCAATCTTACCTGCATGAGTCCTTCATTTTAGACTGAGGATGTGCACCCAGCTGAATAGTTCAGAACTGGTCGTTCTCTTCCTTAGCCTATGCCTCTGAAATAAGAAGTCACTGACTCAGGACGAAGGGGTCAATCACCACAGCAAGCCTACAACCTGGAAGACTGGCTCAGCAGCCTGTTGGCACATTGCCTGGAGACAGACGCTGTAATAACAAGTGGATGAACCTATGCTTTGGAAAAGATATAGAAGCATACATTACATAGCCCTGGATTGATGGGGAGGATATATTAATAGATTCTTGAAAGGCAACAGCATATAGGGATTTTCCTGGTGTCAAAGCTTAGAAGGTCCAATTTGGGTGATGACGGTTGACTCTTAAAAACAATTTCTCAGGAAGGGCTCATGAATATTTTTTCTGAGTGTACACTGGTGTACATTTTGCAACAGGGTAGAAAGAAAATTACTATGTTGGATGACAGAAGTAAGTAGGCACAGGAGACAAATCAAAGGTTTAAGAGTAATGATTTGCTTCACACTTATCCTGTTGGGAATACATATAGAGTGTATACACATATGTAGAATATATATATAATATATATATTTAAAGTACTTGCATATATAAAGTAAATAGTATATATATTCTATACTATTATAAATATTATACTATTTACATCATATATGCATATACTTTAAATATATTTTATATATAATCTATATACACAATATCTTATATGCACATGTACATAGCTGTGTGGTGGTATGTGTATGGGTGTGTGTATTATAGTATCTTAATCCATGGTGGTGGTTCATTCACCCCTAAAATATGAAAATGAATTTCTTTTCCTTCTGGAAAAAAGAGATCTATAACCTTACAGGAAAAAAAAAATGCAAAGAGAAAAATATGAAATTCAATTTCACCAATACTTCAAAGAAATGATAAAATAGAAATTTACTAAAACTGGAGGAATATCATATTAGTCAATTACAAATGTTAGTTGTTACCTGACTTCTGAAAGGCAAGAATTAATCTCATTAATTTGTATAGACTACTAGACAATTAGGTACACAATTTGCCCAGGTCTCATTTATGTGTGATGCTCTTGAAAACAAGCAGAAAATTAAGTTACACCAACTAAAGCCAAAAGTAGAAAATCTCGACAGTTCTAGATTTTTCTTACCCAATTTATACTACCCATAGGGAAGTAGAGTCAGGTATAGAACAGAACATAGTTTGGGAATCAAACAGACAGAAATTATAGTTTCATCATTTACTAACTGCATATGTTAAGCATTTAAGGTTCAACTCATCTAAATAAGCCACAGACCAATATCTCACAGAGTGATTGTGAGGAGTAGATAACACACGACATTTCCTTATGTGTGTATAAGTGTATATATATGTACACACACACACACACATATTAGATGCATTTCCAATTACAATAACATATACAGTTTTAGCACTTGCTTCAGTCCAGATCCCCTGGAGAAGGAAATGGCAACCCACTCCAGTATTCTTGCCTGGAGAATCCCATGGAGGGAGAAGCCTGGTGGGCTACAGTCCACGGGGTCGCAAAGAGTTGGACACGACTGAGCTACTTCACTCACTCACTCAGTCCTATAGGTCACCTTATCTCATTTTATAGATGAATAAGCTGAAGCTCTGAAAGTGCGTATTTAAAGGTTAAGTCACTATAATCACAATGTTTTTTCCTTCTTCCACATATCAAGCTCCACTGACCCTCAGTTGCAGAGACAGTCCAGTCCTACGGCAGCATTTGTTCCAACAGTTGCAGAAGGCATCTGCAGTCAGGCTGGAATATCTTCATTGTTCAGTTGCTAAGCCATGTCTGACCCTTTGCTACCCCATGGACTATTGCACAACAGGCTCCTCTGTCCACTATCTCTTGGAGTTTGCTCAAATTCATGTTCACTGAGTTAGCGATGCTATCTAACCAGCTCATCCTCTGCTGCCTGCTTCTCCTACTGCCCTCAATCTTTCCCAGCATCAGGGTCTTTTCAATGAGTCAACAAACTATTGGTGGCCAAAGTACTGGAGCTTCAGCTTCAGCATCTGTCCTTCCAATGAATATTCAGGACTGATTTCCTTTTGGATTAACTGCTTTGATCTTCTTGCAGTCCAAGGGACCCTCAAGAGTCTTCTCCAGCATCACAGTATAAAAGCATCATTTCTTAGGCACTCAGCCTTCTTTATGATCCAACTCTCATATTCCTTCATAACTACTGGATAAACCATAGCTTTGACTAGACAGACCTTTGATATCTCTGCTTTTTAATACATGGTCTAGGTTTGTTACAGCTTTCCTTTTAAGGAACAAGAGTCTTTTAATTTCATAGCTGTAGTCACTGTCTACAGTTATTTCGGAGCACTAGAAAATAAAGTCTGTCACTGCTTTCACTTTCCCGCCTTCTACTTGCCATGAAGTGATGGGACCAGATGCCATGATCTTAGCCTTGATTTTAAAGAGCCCTCCCTAGGCTCTGCTCAGAGTGTTTCATTGGCATCCATCCAAAGAAATTTATTAAGCACTTCCCCTATCTTAAACACTGAAACTTCTACTAAAGATACTTAGATAACCCAGTAGCTTGGGGCTTAAATCTTTAATTTTCTACTGCTATTCTCCCAGACTTTGCTGATAATGTCCCTCATAGCTCAGCTGGTAAAGAATCTGCCTGCAGTGCAGGAGACCAGGGTTTGACCCTTGGGTTGGGAAGATCCCCTGGAGAAGGAAATGGGAATCCACTCCAGTGTTCTTGCCTGGAGAATCCCATGGACAGAGGAGCCTGGCAGGCTATAATCCATGGGGTCGCAAGAGTCCGACACAACCTAAACCACCACAATGTTCCCTGGAGCCTCTGCGGATGCTTTATATATGCTTTAATAGCCCTGGCTTATTTCAGATGCATTTTGAGACTATAAGTCAGACTCCTGAAAGAGATTACCCTCTTCTTCAGTCACATAAGTCCCGAGCGAAAACTATCTGGATAATGGGCTTCATGAAAGGGGTCACCTCAACATGTAAGTGTCTCTCCTTCTTACATGTGTAGCATTGGGTGCATGGAGAACATAGAAATGAATAGACAGCAGTGAAGCATTGCAGAACACCTTATTTTGACTGTCAAGCTAAAACCCCAACAAAGGTAACAGAGAAGCTCAGTCAGTAACTAACAGAGTTGCTCCTCATAGCAGAAAACATCAATAAAAGTACCATGCAAGGTATCACTCTTCAGAGTGAGCATTATCATCAGTAAAGGGGCACTTCTGACACTCCCTGAAAGTCCAAGATACTCTGAGTGTCATGGAGCAATGAGGTTGTCAGGGTTGAAGTGATTAGAGAATTTACAGTGACCCCAAGCTACCTTGGGAAGCATTTTCCAGCTTGAAGCATTTTGGCCAAGTGAAAGAGCTTCCAATACCTCTTTTCTTGCTCTGTGAAAGTTGTACCAGTAACCGAAGGCTCCTGGATTTCTTATGGTTCCCACAAACCACACTCCTTCAAAGAAGCCCTCTTCTGTCCCGCTGATGGAAATGACTTCCCCAGGTGGCTATTCAATCTTGGCCAACCCCATCGGGCTTTGTGAGATGAATATGTGTCCAGCTGCCCGACATGCTGTCCAGCCCAGAAATGCGTGCTGCCAGCCTGAAGATCATCAGCGACAAGGAGAACCATCATAGTTGACTCAAAACATTCGGTGAGCAGAGTTCTTTAACTGTGGGCTGAGAAGCATTCTTTACTAGTTATCTCATCATCATTTTTACTTCATGAACACTTCAAGTATTGACCACTTTGCTCCAAATTCTATTCCTGAAAGCTCTCTGACATGGTACATAATTTCTTCCATTTGTTGGATTACTGTGTATCACATAAACCCACATATGCAACTGTGGGAAATGAACAGGAAAATGATGTCACAAAGTGAAGGAAGTAAGGCTGTAGCAAACCACACGTCAATACAGAAGCATCAGCTAACCATTTATGACCAATCATTACTTTTTGTCTCCAGGTGGAACACATAAGATGTGGACTAGACAGAGAGGTCTTTTCCTGTCCGTGAATCAACTTACCTTGATTGACACTACTTTGGGGAGAGAAAAAACATATATTAAAAAAAATGAACCACAGCCTCTTTTTCTATTTAATTTTATCCAGGTAGTTTTTCTGTGACTCTTTATAGACTCAGAAGTGATGTTTTCCCTGAGACTATGAAGTTGCTGATACAGATGACAAAGGAAGTCCTCTCAAATACCCGAGGACCGTCTCTGATGTTGGGAATGTATGCTGTGCTGATTCTGCATTCAGTCGTCTGTAACTGATGACGGAAGGAAGGAGGTGTGCAGTGAGATACAGAAAGAAGTGGATCCTTTATACCCACACGCACAAACACACATTCCCGCCCATCACGAGACACGGAGCCAGGAAACCTCCACGGTCTTCTGAAGAGCTTCACACCCACAACACCTACTAAAAAGGATCTTTGGGGACAAACAAACCAACAGAGCAACACTTTCCTATATAGAAACCTGTATCTTTCTCACAATATGACTATAGTGGCCCTGAAATTTCTGGGAGGTGCTACCATTGCAAATGCTTTATTTTTTTTTAATGCTGTTGTATTTGGTGAGAGCACACATAACATGTCGACAAAGAAAGAACTGCTTGGTCTCTGCACTTCGTTGTTGTTCCATCATTAAGTCGTGTCCAACTCTGCGGCTCCATGGACTGCAGCACGCCAGGCTTCCCTGTCCTTCACTATCTCCCAGAGTTTGCTCAAACTCATGTCCATTGAGTCAGTGATGCCATTCAACCATCTCATCCTCTGTCGCCCCTTCTCTTCCTGGCCTCAATCTTTCCCCACAGGAGGATCTTTTCCAATGAGTTGACTCTTCAAATCAAGTGGCCAAAGTATTGGTCTCTGTAACAGTTGCATCAATTTACACTCCCACCAACAGTGCATAAGGGTTTCCTTTTCTTCACACCCTCTCCAGCGTTTATTGTTTGTAGATTTGTTGATGATGGCCATTCTGACTGATGTGAGCTGATACCTCACTGAAGTTTTCATTTGAATTTCTCTAATAATTAGTGATGCTGAGCATCTTTTCAAGTGTTTGTGATCACTTGTATGTCTTCTTTGGAGGAATGTCTTTTTCAAAGAGTTGGAAAGTTGGGATTGACACATATATCACTGTTGATACTATTTATACAATAGATAATGAATGAGAAAGGAAAAAAAAAAAAACAAAAAGGAACTGCTTGGTCTCTAATCTACAATTTGAGTCACAAGTAATTATGCAGCCACCAGCTCAGGAGGGGCTTCCCTAGTGGCTCAGATGGTAAAGCGTCTGTCTGCAGTGCAGGAGACCCGGGTTCGATCCCTGGGTTGGGAAGATCCACTGGAGAAGGAAATAGCAGCCCACTGCAGTACTCTTGCCTGGAAAATCCCATAGACCTCGGAGCCTGGTAGGCTACTGTCCATGGGCTCACAAAGAGTCGGATGCGACTGAGCGACTTCACTTTCACTTTCACCCCAGGAGACGGGAGAACAACCTGAAGGGCAAGTCCAGTACCGGGGGATGGAGCAGAGCAGCCTGAAGGTGCCCAAATGTACCAGGAAACTGGCTTCTTTGGGGCTTTCATCGCTCTTTGCCTCAAAAAGAACGTAGAAGCTGTTGCCTCAACTGCAGGTCCCTCTGGCTATCTTACCTAGTCCAAATAAGGCTCTCAGATATTTAGGGGTTTTGCTAAGATTTTCCATCAATCCTCTCCATCTTCTTTCCTTTGATAACTAACTGCTTGCTCTGATCTAGGGACAAAACCTCGGTGAAAATCTGTTCCCAAAATTTATAGCTTTATCTCCAATCTCTCATCCCCAAACTAGCTAAGGATCCCAAGGCTTTCTAGATTTATCCACTCTCTCAAAAGTCAGGACAACAAGTAAAAAAAAAAAAAAAAAAGTCTAAAATTGTCTCCCAAACAGAAAAATCTTAATTCTTGTCAAGGCATTGAGAGAAAATGGGGCTTGATTTAAAATGTGCATAAAATGGCATGCCTTAGGGGCAGCCTCGTTGCTGAATTACAGGGTGTGGCTTTGCCAAACAATAATGGAGTTCTCACAAGTTTGCAGCCAAATAGAACAGTTAAAATCCTTGTTCTTTTCTTAAAGTTAGACTACCTTGGGTAAGGCACAACTCTGAGCTTCGGTTTCCTTTTTCACAAAATGGGAATAAGGAGATCTATCCTCTTGAATTGTCATATGAATTAAATAATAACTGGTAAGCACTTTGCATAGAACTTGCTACACAGATAATGGGTACTCAACAGATGATCACCCTTTAAAAATCAGCCATTAAAAAGACTTCATTTGAACCAGTCCTAATGAGATGGATGAAGCTGGAGCCCATTATACAGAGTGAAGTAAGCCAGAAAGATAAAGAACATTACAGCATACTATCACATATATATGGAATTTAGAAAGATGGTAACGATAACCCTATATGCAAAACAGAAAAAGAGACACAGAAATACAGAACAGACTTATGAACTCTGTGGGAGAATGTGAGGGTGGGATATTTCAAAAGAACAGCATGTATACTATCTATGGTGAAACAGATCACCAGCCCAGGTGGGATGCATGAGACAAGTGCTTGGGCCTGGTGCACTGGGAAGACCCAGAGGAATCGGGTGGAGAGGGAGGTGGGAGGGGGGATCGGGATTGGGAATACATGTAAATCCATGGCTGATTCATATCAATGTATGACAAAACCCACTGGAAAAAAATAATAATAATAATAAAAATAAATTTAAAAAAAAATAGTATCTTTGGTGTTCCTTAACGTGCTGATTGAAAAGTGTGAAAGTGTTAGTCGCTTAGCTGTGTCCGACTCTTCAACTCCATGGACTGTAGCCCACCAGGCTCCCCTGTCCATGGACTTCTTCAAGCAAGAATGCTGGAGTGGGTAGCCATTTTCTCTTCCAGGGATCTTGCCAACCCAGGGATCGAACCCGCATCTCCTACATCTTCTGCACTGGCAGGCATATTCTTTGCCACTGAGACAACTGGGAAGCCCGATATATACAAACAATTCACTTTTTTAGGTACAACTGATGGCCAGTTCTCCCTGCTGACTTTCGAAAGGGCAACACTTAGCTTCAGCACTCCAGTAAAGATCAATTTTAAAAAGTCTGACCCACTTGTATGACATCTTTCCTGATAGTGATGGAAATCCTAAATTGGTTCTCTCTCTCTCTCTCTCAATTTCTATTTCCAGCTCTTAATCTCCTTTTTTTCTCTCTTCCTCCTATCTGCTGTTTATCATTCTCATTGCTATGTGAATAAATTTAAGCATTAGAAAATGAGAAAGCTTTGGAAACAAAGCATTTTCTTAAAACACTCTGGAAAGCAATCAATTCTTAAATTAAAAAAAAAAAAAAAGAATGATTCCAAGGTAAGGTGACTGCTATTTTTAATAATCTCAACAGAACTTAAGCATTCAAAACTAGCTTTTGCCTGAATCTTCCTAGAAAACGTGCCCTGCTAGGAGACAGGTCCTAGGTGCTCTAGGATGGACACAGAAAGTTTTCTCCAGTGTCCATGGAGGACTATTGTGGATTACAACCTTGTTTGATCAGTGGTTAAGATGGTATCCATTACCTTTTTTTCTACCTTGCATTAATTCCTGCGGTGGATTTATACTGTCAATTTAGCTCATCTAGCACTATGTTTTCTCGAATTTCCATCACTGTAATTCTGGGTTAGTATCAGCCATGTGAGACATTTTGCATGAGCTCTGGCAGACAGAAATGAAACAACATCAATGATTTTTTTTTTCTTGAAAGGTTGATGCAGACCATGAAGCAAGGTTAATTTCAGACATGTTGTCACTCATCCATTGAGTTACCTGCTTAGCATCAGGCAGCAGCCAGACCCACAGTCTCTTTGCTTTGCCATATCACCTTGTCCAGCTTCTCTGATTCCTGGGCTGAGGGCATGGTTAACGCCCTGATAAAGGGTGCCAGCTGCTCCTTCAGGTCACCTCACCATCAAAATTGGTGTCCTCGAGGTAGTGAGAGACTGGTAAATTCCAGAGCATCTTTGGGGCCTCCCAAGCATTTTCACACACCCTCATTTGTCCTTGCCTTCTCTGCTCCATAGGATCACCTTTTCTCCAGTTTCCAACAACACGTGCTTCATTTCCTTCTGAGATCTCACCCAGAATTGTGTTTAATGTTCATATTTCTACCAACAATCCCTTCAAGGCAATCTTGAGGTTGTCCAGCATGCACCTCAAAAAAACTCTGACAGCCTCTACCCCTTACTCAGGTGCAGTGCCATTTCCACATTTTCAGGCATTTGTCCCACTTTCAGGTACCAAAATCTGTATTAGTCTGCTCAGGTTTCCATAACAAAATATCACAGATCGAGTGTTTTTTTTTTTTTTTTTTATTGTTACTTATTAGAGTATTGTTTCTTTATAATGTTGTGCTAGCTTCTGCTATACAGTAAAGTGAATCAGCTATATACAGACATATATCGCTTCTTTTTGGTTTTCCTTCCAATTTGGGTCACCACAGCACATTGAGTAGAGTTTGCTAAGTTATATAGTAGGTTTTCATTAGTTACCTATCTTGCACATCGTAGTATATATGTATTTCAGTTCCAATCTCCTAATTCATCCCATCTCTCTTCCACACCACAGACTGGGTACTTTAAACGACTGAAATGTATTTCTTCGTAGTTCTGGAGGGTAGAAGTCCAAAATCATGACTTCATGTCACCTTGTGTGCTAAGTCGTTAAGTCATGTCCGACTCTGTGACCTTATGGAGTGTAGCCTGACAGTCTCCTCCATCCAGGGAATTCTCCAGGCAAGAATACTGGATTGGGTTGCCATGCCCTCCTCCAGGGGTTCTTCCTGACCCAAGGATCAAACCCACATCTCTTATGTCTCCTACATTGGCAGGTGGGTTCTTTACCACTCTCACCACCTGGGAAACCCTTCATTTCACCTTAATTACTTCCTTAAAGGCCCTGTCTCCAGATATACTCACATTAGGGGGAAAGCTTCAACATATGAATTCAGGGGGAGAGGAGGCAAATGGAAAGGGACAATTCCTATTGACATCATCTGAACATCTGTATCTGGTCTTATTTTAGATCACACCCAATATTGCAAGATTCAAAACAAAAGTTCTCACTTTTGCTTTAATTAATTTGATTGGGTTTCTGTCCATTCCAACCGAAAAAGTTCCGATGTATGTGTATAATTTTGAAGATGTCTCTTAACTGCAAATATATCCCTTAAGGTGACTAACAGGAGTCCATTGCCACCATGAGTTTGTCACAATAGTTGCCTCACTGGGCTCTATGGGGTTATCTCCAGTTGGAGGCCACATGCCTATCTATGGTGGTAAGTCTTGCCCTCTTCAAGATAAGCAATTCTATTTGTTTTGTGTACTGGACTTATGCATGAAATGGTATTTGAAGAAAGGATTTCATTGTTAGAAGTGTTTAAGCATTATTGGCTTTTCAGATTTAATTAAAGGGATTAGAACTAGGAGACAATGGGATGAAAAGCAGTCTGTTTTCCAAGGGACAGTCTGCAAACTTTCTGCAAAGAGGCAGAGCAGTACCAGCAGTGACAGCCAGAGGGCAGCCTAGAGACACAGGAGGCCTGGGCCCGTTATCAAAAAGGTGGGCTGGAGGGCATGGAGTAAAGGGCTGGCTCAAATGGCCTGCTTCAGTTTTTTGGTTTTTTTTTTTTTTCCCTCAATATGATTATTATTTATTAGTCCTCCTCCCCATGGTGATTGTCTGAATTCAGCTACGGTGAGAACAGATATCATCATTTTCCAATGCTTTTGCTGTTAGTCGTTATGCTCCTTGGCATGCTCTGGCCAACTGTCAATTTTTGTGCATTTTTGTTTGTTTGTTTGTATTCTGTTTTGCTAAAATGATCCTTCTGACAGAAGAGCAAGCACCTCTGTACCTGTTTGTTGCTCTTTCCAAATTTTTTGCCCAGTTTCATGTATTTGCCTGACCCCTTTTGCCACCAAGACCCATCCTAGATAACTGAGGACTCCGACCTCTTCTAATAATGAGGACCACAAAATTGATCTCTCAGCTGTTCTAGCCTAAGATCCAAATAGTCGCACTGAAGCCAAGGTTTTTAGACTTCCTATAAATCCAGGCAAATTTTCCCTGGATGTTCTTCAGAGTCTTGGAAACGCGAACTCAGCTGGAATGGCTACCAGATAAGTGAATAAAAGTCTGTGACGGGCACGCTCATCTCCCAGTCACCTGGCTGTCTCTGAGTCATAACGTCTTCTAGCAGGGCAGACATTCTTGGGCTAACGACTGGCAGAAGTATCATACGCTCGCTCTCTCTTTCGCTTGGCTCCCCAAACCTCCATTAGTCATTTCCTCATTGAGACCATTTGCTAAAATTCTCCATAGCTTCAAAGTTGAATCTATTCTCGCTGCTTAATAGGCTATCTTACGATCTGGTTTTCTTTTCAAAAGCTCTTTATATTCCCTCTTCTCAAAATCATTTCCACTTTGCCAAGTGATACTATTTTAAATAACAGTAAGAGCATTCTAGAAGTAAATTATGATTCTAAAACTGCCTTCATCAAAATAGGAACAACAACAACAAAAAAAAAACAAACTTTTAACGGGCCTAATTCAAAGGACCTGAACCAAGGAGGAAAGGCAGAGATCAAGTGAACTTCTAGAACTGCGTTTCTCAAAGAGGACCACCTGCTTTAGAGTCACTTGGACTACTGGTTAGAAATGCAAGGTTCCAGGCCCCATGTATAACTTTTAAAATCAAAATCTCTGGGAGTAGGGCCTAGACATCTGCATTTTGAACACCCTCCCCGGGGGCAGTGATGCAGCTGACATTGAGAACCTCTGCCCTAAAAGCTGGATGCATGCCCACTGAACCTTCCTGATGTGGCCTTTCTCTTACTTGGAGAAATCCCTTCACCTTGGAGGACAAAAGCAAGACTTTGGTGCTTGTTAGTCTCTTCCAGGATCTCAGACTATGCTTGAACTATTCAGAAATCCTAGGCCACCAAGTAGACCAAGCAAGAGAGTATTATGATCAGTTCAGTTCAGTGGCTCAGTCATGTCTGAATCTGTGACCCCATGGACTGCAGCACACCAGGCTTCCCTGTCCATCACCATCTTCCGGAGCTTGCTCAAACTTATGTCCGTCGAGTCAGTGATGCCATACAACCATCTCATCCTCTGTTGTCCCCTTTTCTTCCTGCCTTCAATTTTTCCTAGCATCAGGATCTTTTCCAGTGAGCCAGTAAGTTCTTCACATCAGGTGGCCAAAGTTTTGGAGTTTCCACTTCAACATCAGTCCTTCCAATGACTATTCACTGATTTCCTTTAGGTTTCACTGGTTTGAACTCCTTGCAGTCCAAGGGACTCTCAAGAGTCTTCTCCAACACCACAGTCCAAAAGCATCAGTTCATTGGTGCTCAGCTTTCGTTATGGTCCAACTTTCACATCCATACATGACTACTGGAGAAACCATAGCTTTGACTAGATGGACCTTTGTCGGCAAAGTAATGTCTCTGCTTTTTAATATGCAGTCTAGGTTTGTCACAGTTTTTTTTCCAAGGAGCATGAGCCTTTTAATTTCATGGCTGCAGTCACTGTCCTTAGTGATTTTGGAGCCCAAGAAAATAAAGTCTGTCACTGTTTCCATTGTTTCTCCATCTATTTGCCATGAAATGATGGGACCGGATACATGATCTTAGTTTTCTGAATGTTGAGTTTTAAGCCAACTTTTTCACCCTCCTCTTTCACTTTCATCAAGAGGCTCTTTAGTTCCTCTTCACTTTCTGCCATAAGGGTGGTGTCATCTGCATATCTGAGGTTATTGATATTTCTCCCAGCACTTCTGATTCCAGCTTGTGCTTCAGACAGCCTGGCATTTCACATAATGTCCTCTGCATATAAGTTAAATAAGCAGGGTGACAATATACAGCCTTGACATACTCCTTTCCCTATTTGGAACCAGTCCGCTGTTCCCTGTCTGGTTCTAACTGTTCAAGCTGGATTTAGAAAAGGCAGAAGAACCAGCGATCAAATTGCCAGCATCCACTGGATCATAGAAAAAGCAAGAGTGTTATGATGCATGAGATTAAACCCATCTCTTCTGTTGAGAAGAACGTCCTCTCCTGGTCACAGGCACTTGTATCAGGTAAGAACACTGTGTAGGTGGCCAAGCAGGTCTGTGCGGCGCTGTGTGTACAGAGGAGGCCATGGAGCTCTGCTGTCAACCCTTTTCTTTTTTTTAATTGTTTCTGTTCTTTATTTTTAGCTTTTAAAAGATTTTTATTTGTATGCAATTTTAAACATTACTTTTCATTTACAATTATTACAAAATACTGGTTAGATTCCCTGTGCTGTACAATACATCCTTGATCCTGTCTTTTACCCAGTAATTCATGCTTCCCACTCTCCCCGCCCCTAGATTCTCATCCCTTCCCTCCCTACCTGTAACCACTAGCTTATTCCCTATATCTGTGAGTCTGCTTCTTTTATGTTCTATTTGCTAGTTTCTTGTATTTTTTTAGATTTCCAAATATAAATGATATCATATGGTATTTATCTTTCTCTGTCTGACTTATTTCACTTAGCATATTGCCCTCCAAGTTCATCTGTGTGGCTGCAAGAGGCGAAATTTCATTCTTTTCTATGGTTTAGTATTTCATTGTGTGGGTATGTGTGTGTGTTTTCCATGTTTTGGCTATTGTAAGGAGTGCTGCTATGAACATTGAAGCACTCTCAACTTTTTATATCATATATATATATATTTTAACTGTTTGTTTTGTGTTGGGGTGTCCCAGATGTGGCGCTAGTGGTAAAGAACTCGCCTGCCGATGCAGGAGATGAAAGAGACACGGATTCAGTCCCTAGGTTGGGAAGATCCTCTGGAGAAGGAAATAGCAACGCACTGCAGTATTCTTGCCTGGAAATCCCAAGGACAGAGGCGTCCGGCGGGCTACAGTCCATGGGGTCACAAAGAGTCGGACATGAGTGAACACACCATCCCTCCTAAATATCCGATTAACAAGGCTGTGATGGTTTCAGGCGGACAGCGGAAGGACTCTCCCACACACACACATCTGTCCATTCTCTCCCAGACTCGCCTCCCATCCAGGCTGCCACATAACATCGAGCAGAGTTCCCTGCGCTATGCAATAGGCCCTTGTTGGTCACCCATTTTAAATACAGCAGTGGGAAGACTCAGAGGGATTGGGTAGAGAGGGAGACAGGAGGGGGGATCGGGATGGGGAATACATGTAAATCCGTGGCTGATTCATGTCAATGTATGACAAAAACCACTACAATATTGTAAAGTAGTTAGCCTCCAACTAATAAAAATAAATGAAAAAATAAATAAATACAGCAGTGTGTACACATCCATACGTTTTCACCGAGTGGTCACTCCGTGTACATTTCCCTGTGCTACTTAGCATTGCTCTCAGCCTCTTCTCACATCATATTGTTTCCTCAAACACCTGATATGAATCCAGGTATCCATCACTGCAGTGCTCCTCAAGAATTTTACGAGAAGGTGCTTTTGGGTTTTGACTTCAGTTTTGCTTTTCAAATCAAATTGTCCTCAATTGACTCAAAATGTTATAGGACCTTCAGAAAAAAATATACAACAATCATTCATTCTAACTTCTCATGTCACAAATGAGGAGACTCAGTCCTTCTTGGCTCTATTAATGGAAAAATATGATTCTATATGTCTTCACTCTTCAGTTACAAATTTTGTTTTTAGAGGCCGAGTCTCTTCAGGAACATGTGGCGTTAGTTTCTTAATTCCACTATCACTTAAGCTGTCTTTTATGACTGCACCCTTGAGTGAGTAATAGTTGCTCAGCCGTGTCTGACTCTTTCTGACTCCATGGACTGTAGTCTGTCAGGCTCATTTGTCCATGGAATTCTCCAGGCAAGAATATTGGAGTGGGTTGCCCTTGAGGAAGTCTTTTAAAAGGTCAAATTTGAGACAAGGGGGGAGAATTTGTAACCCTGTCCATCCCCCACCCCTCCTCCTAATATTCCAGTACAGTAAATCCCCTACTTATGAATGAATTCCAATATGTTCATGAGACAACAAAGTTAGCCTAGGTACCCAGCTAACACAAGCAGAGGGCAAGTTGCAATTTCACTCATGCCTGACATTGATGGCAGGCACATTCTCATCGTTTGAAAGTTCACAACCTGAAGGTTCTTTGGTACGGGACTTAACTGTATTAATGTAGAAACTTTGCTATTTTAAGATGTTAGGATCTATATGTTCTAAAAGTAAAATTTATTCACATATTAAAAGACCTCTTTCTTTCCTGAAAAGTTGATTGATTTGATCTCCTTTGGTAGAAGGGCTTCATATTTCAATGTGCATCATTTCTTATTCTGAAATTGATACTGAAATACCTCAGCCTAATCAATTCTTTCTTCTAAATTCCCCTTCCACTTCAGCCTAGAATCACCTTTTCTAGTACCCATAGTCTAAACTCAAAAGTTCCAAAGTTCTATTTGTCCAGAACATGTGAGGTAGGAGAAGAAGGTAAGAAGGGCTTACTGGTGAGGCAGGAGAAGAAAAGTGTGATTGCAGAGATGTCCCTGGCAGTCCAGTGGGTAAGACTCTGTGCTCCCAGTTCAGGAGGCCTAGGTTTGATCCCGGGAACTACATAACCACATGTTGCAACTAAGACCTAGAGAAGCCAAATTAAACAAATAAAAGTAATTATTTTTTTTTAAAAGAAAGACAGCACTTTTTTTTTTTTTAAGTGTGGATATCTAGTGACGTAAGCAGTCATCCTGTGGGGCAGCTTCTAGTACTACTGTACCATCTACTTGAACACTTCAATTTCGACTCTATCCACTTAATTCATTGAACAACACCAACGTCCAGTCTGTCTCTGTGCTAGGCACCTGCAGATGAAGAAGGAAATAGACAGTGAAGTTATCAAATGGCTCTTTGTCCCTGAGAAAGAGAGACAGATGGCTAGTGAGACAATGTGTCACGTGGTTATAGGGTTTTGGAAAAAGAAACTTTGAAGCAAAGAAAGAACTTTGGTTTTTCTTCAGGAAGAAACCAGATTTTTCTTCAAATAATGAATAGTGTCAAGGAGGGGAAGGAAGGTTTTAAAATTCCTAGATGATGCCTATTTCAGAGGAGAGTGCAGCAATTGACAGAGAAGGTTAAATACCAGGTGGACCAGGGGGTATTCAAGCAATGGCCACTGTGCATCCAGGCGACTTGAGGAGGGTTGACATCAGGTAAAGGAGGATGATGGAAGTTGAAAATAAAGGGAAAATGAGCTTTAGAGCCAAAGGAGGGGTTCTGGCATGCATAAAAAGATCTAGATTTTAAGAATAAATTAAATCCCAGGTGGCACAAGTGGTAAAGAATCTGCCTGCCAAAGCCAGAGATGCAGCTTGCATCCCTGGGTCAGGGAACAGTCAGATCCCCTGGAGTAGGAAATGGCAACCCACTCCAGTATTCTTGCTGGAAAAATTCCGTGGATACAGTAGCCTGGAGGGCCACAAAGGAGCCTGGACAGTCCGTGGGGCCACAAAGAGTTAGACAGGACTGAGCGACTCAGCACACAGTACAAGCCATACAGTATATAACGTTGCACACATGAAACATTCATATATAATGTGATAAGCCAGTGTTACTTCAATACAAAATAAATTCAAAAGAAAAGTTATCACTAGCAGATAACCCGGATCATAGAAAAAAGGGGCTGCCTTGGAATTTTACTGAGAGTGGGTTCAGAATTACCCAAGTGAGAGTAATGTTAGTCACAGGACGCTAAGTACCTTATCCCAGGAACAAGGTTGTCCTCTCTCTGTTGAAAGACTGTTTATGAGATTATCTGAATCACTCTTTAAATTAATCTCTATATTCACCAAGGAAACATTCTGATTATGATCCTTCTTCTTACATAACTGAGCATCAGTGAGAAAATGCTGTGAGTCTGCTTTCTGTATGCTGGAGAAACCTTTAACCCCATTTTTAACCAGGCGTATTTCAGTATCTCTTTGATTCAGAAAACCCTCCATGGCTTCTTTTCTAGTTAATCCTAAAGGAAATCAACTCTCAATATTCATTGGAAGACCTGATGCTGAAGCTGAAGCTCCAACACTTTGGCCACCTAATGTGAAGAGCCGACTCCTTGGAGAAGACCCCGAGGTTGGGAAAGACTGAAGGCAGGAGGAGAAGGGGATGGACAGAGGATGAGATGGTTGGATGGCATCACTGACTCAATGGACGTGAGTTTGAGCAAGCTCCGGGAGATGGTGAAGGACAGGGAAGCCTAACTTGCTGCAGTCCACGGGTCACAAAGAGTTGGACATGACTTAGCAACTGAACAACAACATGTAACATGAAATAAAAACTTCTGGGCTGCCACTTTTTAAATTTTTTTTTTCCTGAGAGTCTCCTTCTGACTCATCAATGGGTGTGAAACAGAGCTGTGGAGAAAAAGAGATAACAGGCTCAGCTTAAACAGCAAGCATCACATTTTCCTGAAATTCACAGAAGATGCATAATGAGGTATCACCTTCCATATTATTCACAGTCTGTGTTTACCCAGCAGTACCCGAATGCAGAGTGGCCCCAAAGAACTCCTTCCTCCTTACAGATGGCATGGAAACCAAATACACTGTGAGCATTTGAGTTACAATGGAAACCTCTCTTGTGCATTTTTATTTATTTAAGTTAAGTTTTGCCACCGAGTTCAAGCATCAACTTTAAGTTCAAAAGCTTATGATTAATATCAAAATTGCTGGTGAAATATTTCTCTGATCCTCATCGTTACTGAGCAAGTGGTATGACATTAACTCCTGGAACAGCAAGATTTATTTTCCAAAGAACTGAACTCACGGAACATGAGAGGGAGGCAGGAAGGAAAGGGTGGAAGAGTCTGAGCAGCTGAGTGATAAGCAAAGAACCCTTTGTTCTTCTTTTCGCACCATGGAATCAAAAGCATCTCAACTCACTTCCCACACCTGAGATGTTGTCACGAAACCACTTCCTTCTCTCTGAAGTGGTTTTAGACAGTCATTTTGCTGTTCTGAAATTTACATCCTATTCTTTTCCCAAACCACATCCATCCATGCTTCTGTCATCTCATCCTCCCCAGAAACACCTACTCCCTTGCAGAGTTTGAATATGCAAGTTTAGAGCCTTCCACAACAGATAGAAAACCAATGAACTGGGGAGAAAACTTCTTTTTTTTTCCAAGGAAATTGGAAGGCCTTTTGAAATGCAGGCTATTTTGCAAGCCTGCTCTTTGCCAGCATGAAGGCCAACCAAAGTAAATTATATTGTGGTAAATGTTGCCAGTCTCCTTGAGTTTTTCTTTCAACATTAAGTATGCTGATGTGTTTGTACACTGCACTCTCTCATGTCCGACTCTATGGACTGTAGCTCACCAGGCTCCTCTGTTCATGGAATTCTCCAGGCAAGGATACCGGAGCGGGTTGCCATTTCCTATTCCAGGGGATCTTCCTGACCCAGGGATCAAACCCACATCTCCTGCATTGCAGGCAGATTCTTTAACACTAAGCCACCTGGTGGAAGCTGACAATTTAACCCTGTTTTACTCCTTCCATAAAACTCATCTCACACATTCCAATTACTGAAACACTTGACAAGTTTTGACTTGTTCACAGTTCATTCCCTAGTTTTGAAGAGTGGAAACCTGGTATTTAACTTTGCGGTTGGCTAGAATTTGAATTTCTCTTGCTATTGCAGCTGTCTCAGTATTGCTAATCCCCAAGCAAAGAATGATACAAAAAAAATTCATGCTCATTTTGAGAGTGTTAGAGACATTTTTTTAAAACGTTGACTCCTTGAATTCTCCAGGAAATGATGTCATCCAGTTCAAGCAAACACTGGCTTCCGCAGAGCTGCTTGTCAAAGGCACATGCTGTTCTATGTTCTTGGAACTTACCAGGTTGGTGTTATGAGAGGTGAGTGAGGCTATTAATAAATAATAACAAGGTGGGAATGTTAAGGAATTTTAGTCTTTAGTGATTATCTAATTCATCCCCTTATTTTCAAACAGTTCTCTTGATAAGCCATCCCTGATGAATACATTTCTCAGCTCAGTTCTGTTCAGTCACTCAGTCGTGTCTGACTCTTTGTGACCCCATGAACCACAGCACACCAGGCCTCCCTGTCCATCACCAACTCCCGGAGTCCACCCAAACCCATGTCCATTGTGTCTGTGATGCCATCCAACCATCTCTGTTGTCCCCTTCTCCTCCTGCCCTCAATATTTCCCAGCATCAGGGTCTTTTCAAATGAGTCAGCTCTCCACATCAGGTGGCCAAAGTATTGGAGTTTCAGCTTCAATATCAGTCCTTCCAATGAACACCGAGGACTGAAGTCCTTTAGGATGTACTGGTTGGATCTCCTTGCAGTCCAACGGACTCTCAAGAGTTTTCTCCAACACCACAGTTCAAAAGCATCAATTCTTCAGCGCTCAGCTTTCTTCACAGTCCAACTCTCACATTCATACATGACCACTGGAAAAACCATAGCCTTGACTAGACGGACCTTTGTTGGCAAAATGATGTGTCTGCTTTTTAATATGCTGTCTAGGTTGGTCATAACTTTCCTTCCAAGGAGCAAGCATCTTTAATGTCTTTCTATGTGTTTTCAAATATTTTTAGAGAAGCCCTGCCTTTCAGGTTAGATAAAACAGGTAAACAGTCAACCTTCAGTTGAGCACTGAATGGGACGTAACATCTCCACTGTCATGACTGTGAGAAAATTCTAGATTTAACTAAATCTCTTCACATTCAAGAATATGTAAACAGATCTTCAGAGAAATAACACTGGATTACAAGAATATATAAACACAGTTTTCAAAGTTTCAGTGAAAAAGCTTGTCATTAGAAAATAACTTCAAGTCAGAAAGAAAAAATTATGGATGGTATTTTCTTAATTTCATTAAAAGAAGCCAGACTACATGGCAATTATGAAAGAGGAATAGGAAATTACCAAGAAAATTCATTAAGATGAAGACAGAGATAAAAAAGAAAGCACTCTGAAATAAAAAAATCTTCTAACACAGACCAAAATTAATATTTGAATTGGAGGCATTAATTAATGAATACACTTAACAATGCACAAAATAAATTAGTCTTGTGAAATATCAACTTATATGTCTCCCAGAGTTTCAACTAAAAAATAAGTGAGTTTAAAATATTTAGAGTTAAGACAATTTATGATCAACATAAATATCCATGGAAAGAGAATAATAAAATTACAGATGTTCTAGAGAAAGCTATGTGGCTAACAGGAGTAAAACAGAAATAAAAGATTTAATAAAATGCAATAAATACCAAGAAAGATCAAAAAGAAGAAGCATAAGGCAAAATAACAGAAGAAAAAGCAAGCAAGTTAATTTAGAAAATAAAAAAGTATTAATAAACAAGAAAAAAAATCCCTTTCTAAAGGACAAACACCCTAAAGAAACATAAACTACCCAAACTGTGAAAGTGAGGGTTAGTCATTCAGTTGTATTCAACTTTTTGCAACCCTATGGACTGTTACCCACCAGACTCTTCTGTCCACAGAATTCTCCAGGCAAGAATACTGGAATGGGTAGCCATTTCCTCCTCCAGGGGATCTTCCTGACCCAGGGATTGAACCCAGGTCTCCTGAATTGCACGCAGGTTCTTTACCCTCTGAGCCACCAGGGAAGCCCAAGGCTCCTAATATATACATCAAAATGATAAAGGAATATTAAATATAAAAGAATACAAATTATTAGGCAAACATTAAACATAAAAGAGATCAGGGTTAAGATATTTCTATCCAGATGAAGTAAGGTTATGATTGCAGTGAGGAAGGAGATATTTTCATAAATTAGTAAAAGTTACAATCAATAACAAAAGGAAAGCAGTCAAGGACATTTAAGTGTCCCCAAACATAACACTGGGCTCTCTGGTAGCTCAGATGGTAAAGAATCCGCCTGCAATGCAGAAGGTCTGGATTCAAACCGTGGATCAGGAAGATACCCTTGAAAAGGGCATGGCTACCCACTCTAGTAGTCTTGCTTGGAAAAGTCCACGTACAGAGGAGCCTGGTGGGCTACAGTCCATGGGGTCACAAAGAGTCCAATGCAATTGAGTGACTAATACTTTCACTTCACTTTCAGACATAGCATCTGGCTTCCCAGGTGGCTCAGTGGTAAAGAATCCACCTGCAGTGCAGGAGACACAGGTTTGATCCCTGGGTCAGGAAGATCCCCTGGAGGAGGAAATGGCAACCCACTCCAATTTTCTTGCCTGCAAAAATCCTATACAGGCTTCAGTCCCTGGGGTCTCAAAGAATCACACATGACTAAATCATGCAGTCACTCAAACAGAGCATCAAAATACAGAAAGCAAAAATGTTAGACAACCAAAGAATGATTAACAAAACCAAACTTGAGTTTTAGCTACTGGTATATTGAGGAAATAACCATCTGGTGACTTCTGTACTTTAAAACAGTTCCCCAACTAATAAGCACTCTTACATCCTACAATCTCCTAAGCCTTCAGTTATTCGTGGAGCTTGAGGTTGCTGGAAACTTCAGATTGAGCACCTCTAATCTTGAGCAGCTTTTTCTGAGACTGCTCAAGGAATAGGCTGAGCCGAGCCTGACAACATGACCCTGGCAACAGAGAATTCAATAGCAACATCTTTTCTCTGTACCACGGTACAGGGAGCCTGGTCAGAGAAACTCTCTATCACTTAGGCATTTGATTCATCAGTCACCTGAAGAGTGATCTGCTGCCTGTCACAGACAAAAGGCCTCGTAGCTTCCTAGGAGTTCATGTAGTGATGTTCAAGGAGCAGGTTGTTTCGCTAAGACGGAGGCTGAAAGTTAGAGGAGATTTGCAAGAACTTGCCCAGGCAGCAACCCTAAACCTCTGCTATTACATATTTTGAATATTCCCATGCCTTTGTCTTTAACATGACTTTCAAACCAGCAGCAGAATGGCTGTCTAGTGAGGCATGCACAAACTGCAAATTAGAGTTTTTTTGTTATTTTAAAATATTGGTATAAAAACTTTAATTACATATAAACTCACTTGCTTTATCACAATTTATTTCAAGAATGCATTTGTCAGGGAGATAAAAAGATAACTTCATTTCTTTAAATATCATTTTAACTGTTTATAATATTTGAGGTGGCTAATTTTAAAATTTTAAATTTGTTATCATCTATTTGGGTAAACAAAGTTTATTGTCAATGGTAATGATAAACAATCTAAAGAAATTATCCTTAAAAAGTTTGGCTAGGAGTTGTAGATACATTTAACCAGAGAATAAAAAATTATGTTCTTGGAAGTAAGTCACTAAAAATAGTAAGTCACGTTCATTAAAAATGTTTGGGGAATATTTTAAGTTTAGAAGTATTTTGCCAAGTCCTTACTTATTTTGTTTTATAATCTTGGCATTCTATAGATATTTGCTTATCAAAACTATATATGCACACATATATGTGTGTATATATATGTTTATGTTGCAGTTGTTTAGACCCCATGGACTGCAGCCCACCAGGCTTCCCTGTCCATAGGATTTCCCAGGCAAGAATACTGGTACCATTTCCTTCTCCAGGGAATCTTCATGACCCAGAGATTGAACCTGTGTCTCCTGCTTGGCAGCCAGATACTTCACCACTGAGCCACCTGGGAAGCTCTTATTTGTTTATGCATATATACAAACATATATAATTACTCTTATATTCCCTCAAATTTACCCAACTGTGTCATAAAAATAGTTCCCTTTCTAGCGTGTTATAAAAGCTGGGAGGTACTGCCCTGAAGCATAATCCTACTTTTGAAAGCATATGTTTCTTTACGACAGTTATCAATATCTAAAACTATATACATCATTAACTAAGTTATTGATTATTATATTTCCACCTCTGTGAAAACAGAATATCTGTCACTGCAGGGACCCTCCCTGTATGATTCACTACTGTATCCCCTGAGCCCGCAATAGCGCTACATGTAAGTGAAAAACTCTGATATGTAGACCCAAGTTCTTATTCCATGCACTTTCTCTTGTAGTTTTGATTATTGCTTTTATTTCAATCATCTACCTTTCTTCCTTTAGAACAAATAGAATTCTAACTGTGGACCACTATTCTCTTTCC
This sequence comes from Dama dama, assembly GCF_033118175.1. Lineage (NCBI taxonomy): Eukaryota > Metazoa > Chordata > Mammalia > Artiodactyla > Cervidae > Dama > Dama dama. Next base: position 34,545,781 of record NC_083706.1, read on the forward strand.
CTTGTGATTATAATCTCCTCTCACTATTTTCAGCATCGTTGACCATCTGGAAATGTTTCAAACTGATCCTCTAAATTACATTACTGTCTTAGTCTGCAACAAGCTGCTATAACAAAATACTACAGGCTGAGTGGCTTATAAACAACAGAAATTTATTGCTCACATTTCTGGAGGCTGGAAGTCTGAGATCAGGGTGCCGGCAGGGTTGAGTGAAGGCCTCTTCCAGGCTGCAGAGTTCTTGTTGTATCCTCACATGGCAGAAGAGGTGAGGGACCTCTCTTTAATAAACGTACTATTCCGGTTCATGATGGTTCTGCCATTATAACCTAACTACCTCCCAAAGGCCTCATCTCCTAATACCATGAATTTGGGGTGTAGGATTCAACCTATGAACCTTGAAAGAACACATTCAGACCATAGCAATTACTGATCCCTTTTGCAGTATTCCCAAATGAATAAACTTTGGTGTTGCCACTCATTTGGGCTTTTGTTGCATTGCTTATCTTATCTGAGCCTCCTGTATTTGCACATTTCCCTTGGTCTCATTTTTAACCTTGATTCATTTTTTTCTTTATTGTTCCTTCATTTTCTATCATAGTTACCAAGTACTGTTGCTTCTTTCTGAAGACAATGAGTGTCTATCACTTCAATGCAGTATTTCTAACATGGCATATGGATTAACTTGGGATGTTAAATCCAGTGCACTTACCTTGTGTCATCTCTGTACCAAAAATCTGTACAAACAACTCAAGAAATTAAAAATGTCATTAAAGATTCTGGTAATAGCTAACAACTTGCATCAGATCAACCTTCTCAAAGAAAAAAATTATATGCTCTGGATAGGACATTAAAGCAACAATTGATTGAAGGTACTGTGGAACAAATAAAATCAGATGGAAACTGGGAGAAAGTTGAACCATGAAAGAAGGAAATTGAACTGGATAAGATTTCTCTTTATGTGGCTTTTCACCTGAGGAAAGGCTCCAGTATACACAGCACGGGGATATGAAGAATTAGAACAGAGAGCCTTGATTTTGATGGTTTAAAGGGTCAAGTGCAGGATTCAGGGATGCCAAAGCAGGTGAAAATATGAGGATAATTTCAGAAAGAAGAAAATGACAGGAGAGATAACCCCAAACTCTGAGCACAAACACCCTTCAGTTCTGTGCCTGAAGCCTTACTCTCAAGCACATGTAAGGGAGACTTCAAGGAGTTCAGCTCTAAGCAACAGCTGGAAGATAAAACAACCACCACAAGCTTAGAGAAACTCCCAGCTGCTGCTCCCTTTAAGAGAGAGAGAGTGTGGACGTTTTCTCTAATCAAGATTATTGCTTTTTAAAACAATTTTTAAATAAAAATTGACATTGTTTTTAAGAATTAGGTACAACAGAATCAAGAGTTCTCAGATGTATTTTTCATGTTATCCATTGTTATCAGTTCAGTTCAGTTGCTCAGTTGTGTCCAACTCTTTGCGACCCAATGGACTGCAGCACGCCAGGCCTCCCTGTCTATCACCAACTCCCGGAGCTTACTCAAACTTGTGTCCATCGCGTTGGTGATGCCATCCCACCATCTCATCCTCTGTTGTCCCCTTCTCCTCCTGCCTTCAATCTTTCCCAGCATCAGGGGCTTTTCAAATGAGTCAGTTCTTTGCATCAGGTGGCCAAAGGCTTGGACTTTCAGCTTCAGCATCAGTCCTTCCAATGAATGTTCAGGACTGATTTCCTTTAGGATGGACTGGTTGGATCTCCTTGCAGCCCAAGTAACTCTCAAGAGTCTTTTCCAACACCACAGTTCAAAAGCATCAATTCTTTATAGCTTTCTTTATAGTCCAACTCTCACATCCATACATGACTCCTGGAAAAACCATAGCTTTTGACTAGACGGACCTTTGTTGGTAAAGTAATGTCTCTGCTTTTTAATATGCTGTCTAAGTTGGTCATAACTTTTCTTCCAAGGAGCAAGTGTCTTTTAATTTCATGGATGCAGTCACCATCTGCAGTGATTTTGGAGTCCCCCAAAATAAAGTCTCTCACTGTTTCCATTGGAAAGTTTCAAGATGGTGGAGGAATAGGACGGGGAGACTGCTTTCTCCCTGACAAGTTCATCAAAAGATCATTTGAACGCTGAGCAACTTCCACAAAACAACTTCTGAACACTGGTGGAGGACACCAGGCATCTAGAAAGGCAGCCTGTTCTCTTCGAAAGGAGGTAGGACAAAATATAAAAGGCAAAAAGAAAGACAAAAGAGTTAGGGATGGAGACCTGTCCTGGGAAGGGAGTCTGAAGGAGAAGTATCCATGGTTATGGGATGCCCCAAATTCAGAGGTACCTCAGAATGCAATTGTATTTGGAAATAGGACCTCTAAAGAGGCAATCAACTTAAAATTGGTTCAATAGTGTGGGTCCTAATCCAGTAAGACTGATGTTATAAGAAGAGGAGATTAGGTAGAAGGAAGACCATGTGAGGACTCAGAAAGAAGGTGACCATCTGTAAGCTAGCAAGACAGACGCCAGAAGATCTCAAACTTTCTGAAATCTTGAACTTGGACTGCTAGCCTCCAGAATTGTAAGCAAATGAACCTCTCTTGTTTAAGCTACCATATTTGTGGTGTTTTGTCATGACAGTCCTAGCAAACTAACGCAAAAATTATTCAATAAAAATTATGAGACATTTAAAGAAATAAAACATGGCCCTTAGGAGAGAGGAAAGGGAAGTCAGTAAAACAAACTCTTAGATAATTGATGAGAACCTTAGGGGAACAATTATAAATATCCAAAGACCTTAGTGTATTACAAATTATTCAAGACAAATTGGGCCATAGTAAGTGAACTTACAGTGGATCTCATCAATAAAATTGGAAATATAAAGAACACAGTGGAAGTTCTAGAACTAGAAAATATAATATATCAAATGAAAATTTGACTTAAAAGCAGAGTTGAGATGGTGGAAGAAACTGAAAGTGAACTTGAAGGTGGAACAATAAAAATTATTCAATATCAAGAAAATAGAATAAAGGATCATCAACAAAGCAACAAAACTAAGTGTGAAAAGTCTAGTTTACAAGTAACTAGAGCCCCACAAGGAGAGAATAAAAGGAGAGACTGGAGAAAAATTAAAGAAACATTTATCAAAAACTTTTCTATATTTGGTCAAATATTGAATTAGATCAAAAAAGCTCAGTGAACTTGAAGCAAGATAAACACTCACACACACAGACATGTATACACACCCACACACCTTGGCACATCATAGTCAAACTGCTGAAAACAAAAACTAAAACAATTTTGAAGGAAGTCAGGAAAAAAAAAAAGGCATATTGCACATTAGGAACCAGCATATGAATCCTGGTTTGTATCTCATGAGCCATAATGGAGGCCAGAAGACAATTAAATGTCATCTTCAATGTGCTTAAGGAAAAAAATTGTTAACCCAGAATTCTACATTCAAAGAAAATATTCTTCAAAAATGAATGCAAAATAAAGACTATTGTATGTAACACAAAAATAAGAGATTTCATTGCTGCCAGAACTTACTTACAAGAAATACAAAAGGAAGTTTTTCAGCGGAAGGGAAAATATCATCAGATGGAAACTTCATCTACATGAAAGAATGAAAAGTCTTGGCAAATATGTGGGTAAATATAAAAGACTGTAACTTTTCTCACTTTCTTTAAAAAGTATGTGACCATTACAGCAAAATGTATGTGAAAAACTCACACCAATAATGAGGGTAAAGTAAACTACATTATTATAGAATTCTTACATTTCATATGAAATATCAACTGTGTATGTTAAGTTAGGAATGTACATTATGATCCTTGCAACAGCCTGTCTAAATATGTAAGTGCAGAGAAGTACACTAAAAACCCACAGAGAAAATAAAGTAGAATTCCACAAAATATAATTATTCTCCACCCCCCTCCAAATAAAAGGCAAGAGAAGAGGCAGAATAAAAGAAAAGATGCCACACAGATTTTTATCTTATGGTCCTTGAGGTCAGATCAGAGAAGGCAATGGCACCACACTCCAGTACTCATGCCTGGAAAACCCCATGGACGGAGGAGCCTGGTGGGCTGCAGTCCATGAGGTCGCTAAGAGTCGGACACGACTGAGCAACTTCACTGTCACTTTTCACTTTCTTGCTTTGGAGAAGGAAATGGCAATCCACTCCAGTATTCTTGCCTGGAGAATCCCAGGGATGGGGGAGCCTAGTGGGCTGCCATCTATGGGGTCGCACAGAGTCAGACATGACTGAGATGACTTAGCAGCAGCAGCAGCCTTGAGGTCAGATAGCTACACTGGGTCTCATCAGACTAAAATTGAGGTATTAGCACCACTATTTTCCTTCCTAGAAGCTCTAGGGGAGAATTCCTTTCCTTGCATTTTCCAGTTCCTAGAGGCCGCCCCCCTTTTTTGGCTTAAGGTTTTCTTTCTCCATCTTTCAAGTCAGAAATGGCAGATCAAACCTTATCACACTGCATCACAGTGACCTGTTCTGCCTCCCTCCTCCCCATTTAAAGATCCTTGTGATTACATTGAGCCCACCTGGATAATCCAAGATAATCTTCCTAAAGTCAACTGATTAGAAAGATTAATCCCATCTGCAACCATCAGTCCCTTTGCCATGTAATCTAACATAGTCACAGATGCCAGGGATTAAGAGGTGGGCATTATTTGGGGACCATTTTTTTTTTTTTGCCAATACAAGAGACATAAGAAATGTCCATCTGATGCCTGGGTCGGGAAGATCCCCTGGAGGAGGACATGGCAACCCACTCCAGTATTCTTGCCTGAAGAATTCCATGGACAGAGGAGCCTGGTGAGTTACAGTCCATAGGGTCACACAGAGTTGGACAGGACTGAAGCATCTTAGCATGCATGTACACATCTGCCTACTGCAGTGAGTTTAAGGAACATCAAGAAAGCCAATGTGGGCTGTGTTCACAGAGTACGGAGAAGTTTGACAAAAGCCCATGATTAAGAGGCGAACACTGTGAGTATGTCACCTCTGTGCTGTGCTTAGTCACGTCCGATTCTTTGCGACCCCATGGACTGTAGCCTGCCTGGCTCCTCTGTCCACGGGGATTCTCCAGGCAAGGATACTGGACTGATTGCCATGCCCTCCTCCCGGGGATCTTCCCAACCCAGGGATTGAACCCAGATCTCCAGCATTGCAGGTGGATTCTTTACATCTGAGCCACAAGGGGAGCCCAAGAATACTGGTGTGGGTAGCCTATCCCTTCTGGGGAACTTCCCAACCCGGGAATCAAACTGGGGTCTCCTGCACTGCGGGTGTATTCTTTACCAGCTGAGCTATCAGGGAAGCCCCATGTCACCACTAATACAATATTATAATACTAGGCTACAAGAAGAGGTGTAGATCCTCACTCTCCCAGGCCTATTTCCCATCCTGTTTTTCACAAAAGTACCTGGAAAAGGATGATACCTTATTGAAAAACTGATTGGAAATTTCAAAATTTTAGTTGGATAGTTAGATATGCAAAAGCAATGAAACCTGGAAACTTGTAAAATGGGGGGATTGAGTTTTTTCCTTAGAGAGATAGAGCAGTAGAGTCCAAAGGAAATGTTAGGATGGCAAGAACGGACCAAAGATGGTCAAGAAACAAGGAGATCAGCAGTAGGATCTTTAATAATAAAGATGTTTAACATCTTTGTTTGGCACAAAAATTTTGCAGTCTATGTAAATTTTTTCTGCTTCTGAAATATAAACCTCTAACTTTCAGCAAAACCTTCAGTGAGTGAGAAAGACTTTGTGAATAGATTTGTTCTAAAAATCAAGACTATTGACCTCATGCATTGCTGCAAGCCATCTATGGGAATTGTAGATGCAAAGTTGAAAACAACAATTCAATAGAGGCAAAAGTCCAAATCAGAGGTCATCATGTGATGGTACAAACACCCTCTCAGAAATTTATAGGAATCTTGGGCAGTCATTTGAGGCAAAACTCCCAGATCTTAGGTCCTGAAAACCCCAGGTTAATGTATGGACTACAAGTCTACCCTCTTCTCCTAAAAACACATTTTTTTTTTTTTTTTTAAAGATAGCTGTTTTCAGTAGCATTTCAAATTCTCTCATTCTGTTTGGAGTTTCTTTATCTTGCCAAGATTACCTTTCCTTTATTTTAGTCCAAAATAGCTCTTTGAGCAAATAGGTGTGGAGAAAATCAAGGACGAAGAGAGAGCACGTGTTTGCAAGTACGAATTCAGAACTGAAATGGGAAATAGAGCTTGGCTCTTCTGAAATAATCTTGCAGGGCATCATGTGCAGGACAGCATGAAGGGTAACGGGCCTTGACTTTGGCCAATTTAAGGATTTTCCAATCACTTTTAAAGCCATCAGTTGAATTTGCTACTCTGAAATAGCTGTGTAGTGTTCAATTACTTGGTTCAGGACAGAGACTTTTACAAAGCAATCAGTAGTTTGGTTTCTTGAACTGTTAGCCAAATTGAAATTGCTTTGGTGTCTGACACCTCGTTTTTCATGAAGTTTGGAAATGAGATGTAGTGAGAGGAGACTAACCTCCAAGTTAGAGAGAGTTCACAGCTCTAGAGGGAGTGAACACAAGCCAACTGCCCCCACCCCAACAAGGAAATGCTTCCCAACACCTACATATTTAAAAAAAATAAGTTGCATTTTGCATGTTGTTTTATTTTACATAAAAACAGCTTGAAAAACTCTCTAGTGTCATGTACGACAGCGCCTTTTCCTATATTTCCTTTTCTAATTTCTCAGTATTTAATTTCTCCCCCGTCTTCAACTCTGTATTTATCTTGAGTCAGAGCAGTTACTCCCTTTAAATGTATTCATAGTGCAAGCACCTCAAGGGTGCGAGCAAAATGATCAGAGAAATAGTTTAGGCTTCGTTGTACTTTGCTTTGATTTCACTAGACTTCATAATGAACAGCCAGGTACCCATCCCACAGCCCAAGAGGTGAAATATTACACATGCGCCTGTTGAAAATCACCTTTTAAAATTGTTTAGAAATATGGTTTAAGGAACAAAAAGAATCATATGGTTAGATGAGTATTGACATATGATCTGATTCATCCAAAAATGAACCTGAATTTTTTAAATGAAGAGGTTAATTTTGTTTCCATCAAATACATTTTTAAGGATTTTTTTTTTTGACCTGGACCATTTTTTTTAAGTCTTCATTGGGTTTGTTACAATATTGCTTCTGTTTCGTGTTTTGGTTTTTTGACTGTGAGGCATGTGGGATCTTAGCTCTCTGACCAGGGATAGAACCCACACTCCCTGTGTGCAAAGGTAAAGTCTCAACCACTGGACTGCCAGGGAAATCTCCCTGTCAAATAATTTTCAAAGATGGATTTACATACAGCTATTAACATCTCTGCTGCTGCTAAGTCACGTCAGTCATGTCTGACTCTATGCAATCCCGTAGATGGCAGCCCACCAGGCTCCCCTATCCCTGGGATTCTCCAGGCAAGAACACTGGAGTGGGTTGCCATTTCCTTCTCCAATGCATGAAAGTGAAAAGTGAAAGTGAATTCGCTCAGTCATGTCCGACTCTTAGTGACCCCATGGACTGTAGTCTACCAAGGTCCTCCATCCATGGGATTTCTCAGGCAAGAGTACTGGCTCATGTCTCACCATTATGTACAAAATTCCTATGACAAGACAGAACTCTCATTGAAAACAAGATTTGATATAGATCTCTTGAAAAACCAATAGCTGTCTCTGAGCCATTTGTTCATGCTAAGATATCTTTGGCTGCTCCCAAGTTTTACACTCCATCTCAGAAATCAACATATTTTCACAGAAGCAAAGTTACCTTGGGTTTAGGATTATTATTTTATAAGTTTGATTTTTGAAAAATTCACTAGTCTCCCCAGTCCTTGCAAAAGGTCTGCAGTGTTTATCTTATAAAAAAATTTTTAATGGAAGAATGGAACAATATCATTTAAGAGAGTCAGTAATGCCCTCTGTTATTGAAACCATGATTGAGAGTTTCTGCTTCTATCTAACCCATGATATTTTCTGATTCTTTGCTATATTATAAGATATCAATTGAAGTTTAGAAGTGACTTTGCTCCAACTCCTCTTTCCCCACCCAACTCCCAGTCTTTCTTTTCTCCTATCACAAAAAGTTTGATTTGAAGAATGACACCAGATGGCCTAAAGTGCTCGGGACTTTTAGGATGACTGAAGATGAGGAGGAAAGCAGCATTTGGACAAAATGAAAGTGAGATGAGCCTGATTGTGAAACTTGGCGATGCTTTTGTAAATCACAAAGGTGACTGCCAACTGAGGGGGACAACTCTTTACAAGGGAAAAGAAGGAAAATGAATACTCTTTAAGAGCCTACAGTGTTCTCTCATTTAATTTTCAGAATGGTATATCCACTTTTATGGATAAGAAAGTAGGTCTCAGAGAGTTTAGGTTATTGTCAAAAGTGAAACTACAAAAATGAGTGATGGAGTCAGTGTTGAATCCACTGCCATCTGACTCCACCATCTATCTTCTCTTTTATTAAAAAGCATAGAGATGTGACATCTTTATGGATTCACAGGGGGAAGAGAGGAAGAATTTAAGATAGAGAATGATGAACACAAGGGAAGAGCAGAGGTTTCCATTAGAATTCAGCGTCTCCAAAATAGAAGAGAGACAGGGCTAGGGATTTCTGAGCACAGAGGTCAAGCAAAATGCCAAGCTGCATTTCAGGGGTCCATGAAAAATGATATGGATTTATTTATTTACATCTGTTTCTTTGAAATGTAAGGGTCACCACACCACTGTGCTCTCATTCTCAATGCTTCTGCTTCACAGACTCCTATCTCCCCATCTCTTTATTCTCTTTTCTCTTAACTAACTTCATCCTCTCTATCTGAAAAGACTTCCTTACATCATCATTTAAATACCTTCATGTCTCTTTCAATAACAAACATCTTTCCCTCTGCTCTTTCTTTCCAGCTGTGGCTCTATTTCTTTCTTCTTTGCATACAAACTTGTTGAATTCATTGTTTTTACCTCCTCATTTCCTATTTACCCCTCAATCTGGTTTCCGGCCCCACCTAAATCCATTGCCAACATATTATTAACTCCTGAGAACATTTTCAGACCTCCACTTTCCTTGAGCTTCCAGCAGAATTTGACACTTTCATCATTCTTTGGTTTCCCTGGACTCTCTCTCTCCTGAATGTCTTCCCATTTCTGTTGATGTTTCAATATCCTTTGTAGAGTCTTTGTAGAGTCATATACTACATAGTGGTATGTCTGACACATGGTCAATTCTTAGTAAGCACTTGCAGAATAACTGAATCCAAACTCAAAAGACAATCATATAAAACTAGAAGATCATCAAGAAATCTAAGACAGCACTTCAAGGGGTACCTTTCAATGCCATTATGTTAACCCCATTGTTCGTTTTTTGCTCCACCAATGTCAAGAACAGTGAATATATAGCATATAATGTGATCAGAAGCTCATGGAATAAACTGATTAATGAGAGTTTTAAAATCCTAAAAAGAAAAAAAAAACTAAATCCTGAAATGTTTGTAAAAAAACCACTCATCATCATCTCATAGACTTACTAAGAAACAAAGTAAAAGTCTCTTATCCAACTCATAATGAATATTATTGAATCTAAAAATAAATTCAATGAAAAAACATAAATAAAAATATAAATAGCTAGGCTGGCCTATAAATTTTGGTATTGTCTAAGTATTTATAGAAAAACGAGACTTCCCAGTAAAAGTTATAGCAGTAATTTTGACCTCAGAAAAGGAGAAATGATAACCATAAAAGAGAAAATTCTAAATGGAAGAACTTAGTCTGAATAAAACAATGTGGATTTCAAAAGTGATCAAATCAATCCATAGTAAAATTAATTGATCCCACTGGAAATAATTTTAGTAAGATAAAAATGGAAAAAGAGAATTCAAAATTGACTGTTCTTTAGAGCAAAATAAAAAATAAGCTAAGTTAGCTTAATAAATTTTTATATGAAAAATATTTGGCAGAAATTTATCATTGCTGTTGTTTAGCTGCTTAGTTATGTCTGACTCTAAATGTATATATAAACAGTATTAAATCTGTATATACACACAAATATATATCATTAACTATGTATGTATATATCTGTGTGTATATATCTGTATACACATACTGTAGATGATATATATATAATTAAGATGGACTTCCCAGGTGGCCCAGTGGTAAAGAATCCACTTGCCAATTTAGGAGACGCAAGAGACATGGGTTTGATCCCTGGGTTGGGAAGATGGCCTAGAGGAAATGGCAACCCACTCCAGTGTTTTTGCCTGGAAAATTCCAGACAGAGGAGCCTGGTGAGCTATAGTCCATAAGGTCACAAAGAGTCAGACATGCCTGAGCAGACACACAATACATATGCATACAATGGTGACTATATATATATTCACTATTAACCTATGCATAAATACCTGTGATGTAGGTATTAGCTCTTAGGGTCAATCTTATAAGTTTACAGGAATGTCAAGTGAGAATTGAAGGACTGCTTGTTAAGCACAGCATCCAAATAAAAAGAATTAACTCACATTAAAGTATTAGATAAGAATAGCCCAAGATAGGCTGATGTATCCACCTTCAGAAGTTTTCAAAAGTTGTGTGTATTGTTTTTTGGTTTATTTTTGCCAGACTTAGAATACACATATCTACTCCTTACTCCTTAACATAAACCCTTCGTTCCCAAAGGACTAGTTTTCTCATTTACTCACAAATAATGTTATGTACAATTCTATCCTTTTGTTCATGTCTGGTCCATTTTTTCCACTTCATAAGGTCTGCTCTGATCAACACAGCCTCCATTTATCTTCTACAGCCTCTTTTGAATTCTTAGAAATTATTAGCATTTATAGAACGATTTCCTGGTGTTTACATTTGTCATGTTTTAGAGGAATGGCACTTCATGGGAGGGAATGTATACTGTTTCTCCAAACTAAATAATTACTTCCTTGAGGAAAGGGAAAGATGATACCTTAGACGCCTTTGTATCTCCCACTTTGTCTTTCACATAGCAGACAACCGATGCAGGTTTTATTGCTTTTTTAGATTCTCAAGGAACAGGAAAGATATTTAGAGAACATTCTATCATAACATTGTTCTGAGAGATGTATTTCTCTACGAACACTTAAGAGAAAGTGATAGTACTCTGTTAGATAATTTCTTTAAAAAATGCCAAACCGGTGGGATGTACCAACCAGAGATTAAAAACTAAAAGTCTTTGGTCACAGACATACTTTGTTTAGCACTTGAACATTGTTCTTTTCAACTTAATTCATTGTCAATCTTTGAAATCATAAAAGTGCACATTCAAATCTGGGTTTATACTTTCTCTTGAAAAATCGAAAGTGTTGGCAAAACTGGGTCCTTATGGTTCAGCATGGCTATTGTTGTCCAAAGCCAGGCCTGGCTGTGCCTTTAGGTGCATATAGCCATTTGTGGTGGCTGCACTGACCCTTTGTGTCATTTTGAAGCAATGACAAAGTTTGTAGTTGGTTTTGGAATGAGTAACTTATTTTCTCAGAAGCAAACCTCTTCTCATCAGAAATGTGCCTTTGCTTTTCTGCCCTCAAACAAGTCAAATAAATCATGACTCAGATCTCATTCTACTGAAGTCTGAGGCAATCCAAATAAAAGGTAGCATTCCAAGTATTCAAGGAAAGAAACCAAGCTACTATTTATGTGGTGAAATCATAGGATGGCTCAAGAAAAAAGGGAATATATCATTAGTCAGCCAGACAGAATGTAGGATCTGCAGAAACTGGTAGAAAGTTCACTGAAATTATAGCAGAGAGGAGTGCACGCTTGCTCAAAGAGATGTGCAGAAGTTTTGAGCGGGTAAAGACAGAATTTTAACCCAAATCTGTGAACTACTGTTTTTGTTCTCACCCTCATGGTACCTAATTTAGAATGCTGCAACGAGCTTCAGTCATCACATAACTTCTCAGAAACGCTCTACAGCACAGTCCACACCAAATAATACCAAGATTTCAGCAGTTTATGAAAAATTGGTTGACTGATCATAAGAATACATTAGGGGTGGGATCCAGAAAGGCAGAAAGAACAGAACAATCAAGAGGGAATGGGAAAAAAAAAAAAAAGAGGGAATGGAGAAGAGATGTGTGTGTGTGTGTGTGTGTGTGTGTGTGTGTGTATACAGAAAAGAAAAAGAGGATTTTTTGTGTGCTCAGTTGCTCAGTGGTGTCTGAGTCTTTTGCGACCCCATGGACTGTAGCCCACCAGGCTCCTCTGTCCATGGAATTTCCCAGGCAAGAATACTAGAGTGGGTTGTCATTTCCTTCTCCAGGGGATCTTCCTTACCCAGGGATCGAACCTGCCTCTCTTGTGTCTCTTCCACCGGCAGGCAGATTTCTTTACCATTTTTTTTTAATCAGATTTTTTTTACCGCTTTACCACTGCACCACCCTGGAAGCTCAAGAGGATATTGAAGGGTTTTGAAAGCGAAAGTTGCTCAGTCGTGTCCAGTTCTTTGCGACTCCGTGGACTGTTTCCCACCCAACTACAGGATGTGTGTGTGTGTGCTAAGTTGCTTCAGTTCTGTCTGATTCTGTGAGTCTAGGGACTGTAGCCCACCAGGCTCCTGGGTCCATGGAATTCTTCAGGCAAGAATACTGGAGTGGATAGCCATTCCCTGCTTCCCTGGTGGCTCAGATGGTAAAGAATCTGCCCGCAATGCAGGAGATCTGGGTCCAAACTCTGGGTCAGGAAGATCCCTGGAGGAGGGCATGGCAACCCACTCCAGTATTCTTACCTGGAGAATTCCATGGACAGAGGATCCTGGTAGGCTACAGTCCACGGGGTCACAAAGAGTCAGAAATGACTGAGCAACTAACTCTTTCATTTTAGGGGCTTTGGTGAATATTAAATCCAAGAGGCATGTGTCTGTTTCTCATGAGGATACTGTCAAGATTTGAAGAAAATCTCTCTAAAAGAAGCAATCTGTAAACTCTCTAACCTCTGCCCTCAAACTATCAGACTGTGAGGTTTTTTTTTTTTTTAAAGCAAGTTGTTTAGTGAAAGGCACTGTCTGAAAAGACTCGGGCGATTTTTATTCTCTTGCTTTACAGGTGAAGAAACTGTAATCCAGACATGGTGCTAAGGTCATTTATTCAGCAATTATTTACTGAATACTTCTTTCTGATGCGCAAAGACTAATTATCCAAAGTCATTGAACACAGAACTTATAGGGTAAGAGCAAAAGAGCAAGAACTCAAACAGTATGTACTAATGAAATAATAAAGTAGTGATAATAATAATCAGTTACTATGTATGACCATGTGTCAGGTGTAATTATAGGATGTGTTTCTGTCACTTCATTTATTCTCCCAAATCTCTTGTAAGTAAGAATTAATATAATTGTATAACCGTTACAGATGTAGTGAGTGAGGCTCAGAAATTAAATTCATCCAGATGCTTGCTCCTTGGAAGAAAAGCTATCATAATCCTAGACTTCATATTAAAAAGCAGAGACATCACTTTGCTGACAAAGGTCTAATCTAGTCAAAGCTATTCTTTTTCTAGTGGTCATGTTCTAATGTGAGAGTTGGACCATAAAGAAAGCTGAGAGTCAAAGAATTGATGCTTTTGAACTGTGGTATTGGAGAAGACTCTTGAGAGTCCCTTTAACAGCAAGGAGATCAAAGCAGTCAATTCTAAAATAAATCAATCCTGAATATTCATTGGAAGAACTGATGCTGAAGCTGAAGCTCCAATACTTTGGCCACCTGATGCAAAGAGCCAACTCATTGGAAAAGACCCTGATGCTGGGAAAGATTGAAAGCAGGAGGAGGAGGACAACAGAGGATGAGATGGTTGGATGGCATCACCGACTCAATGGACATGAGTTTGAACAAGCTCTGGGAAATGGTGAAGGACAGGGAAGCCTGGCGTGCTGCAGTTCATGGTGTCACATGCAGTTCACAAAGAGTCAGACAGCACTTCACGACTGAGCAACAATAACAAATTCATTCATTCAACTAACAATTCTAATTCAAGGTACTTGAAACAGAGCAGTGATCAAAAGAAAAACATACGTATATCTTTTTATCTTTTTTAGCATGGACTTCAACCAGAAAATGAAAATAGCAGAATTTCCCCTTGCCTTCCCATTATCACACAATGAATTGGAATATAACAAAAACTTGAAGATGGAAAGACTGTCTCAAGATGTAGGACCAAGCAAACTGAAAAAGAATTCATTTTTCTAGATCATAGTAAATCTTCAGCTGGGCTCAACCTGCTTGGAAATGCCTAATAATAAAATAGAATGAAGTATATCTAGAACTTACGAGCAGCAGTCAAGGAGATGCAACCAAATCTAATTTAAATGTTACTGATCCTAACTTGTTTATGCTAAGGCAAAAGCCAGAAGAAGTTCATGAGATAGAGGAAAAAATGAGATTAAATAAAATTAAATTGCCTTCTCTCCCAGCCAAGATGGAGTAACAGGAACCAGATTTACTTTCATGACCAAAAAATCTAAAAAAAACAAAGTACATGAAACAATGGTTTTCACATATTTGGTATCAGTCTGTGCAGTATATAATTCCCTAGAGAGAAGAAATTATCAAAATGAATCTTACAAATAACTCAGCTTATCGGTGGGAGAACTAGGGGGTAATAGGCTTCTGTCTGAACTAGAAAAATATTAAAATAGGCCAATATCCACATTCTTTTGGCTCTAGGATGGGGAAGTGGGTTGATTTCAAATCATTAAGGTAACTCTTACCCAGTAAAGGAGACTAATTTAGGAATTCTAATTTGCTTTTGTCAACTCTTAATCCCCCGAAGTTCAGTCAGTAAAGAATCTACCTGCGATGTAGGATCCCCGGGTTTGATTCCTGGGTCAGGAAGATCCCCTGGAGAAGGAAATGGGAACCCACTCCGGTATTCTTTTTTTTTTGTCACTCCAGTATTTTTGTCTGGAGAATCCCATGGGGACAGAGGAGCCTGGCAAGTTACAGTCCATGGAGTCGCAAGAGTCGGACACAACTTAGCGACTAAACCACTAAATTTCACTAAAGTGAAATTGCTGCAATGTAATTTAAAATTTAAAGTTAACAGAATAGGAAGAACATACAATAATAGGAAGAACACACAAACATTTACCGAGGATTGCTTACATCCACAGATCTAGTCTTGTGGGTTACAAAATGCAGTCCTTTTTTTGCTTTACCTCAGCACTGCATTTGTTTTGTAGTTGTATATACTCCACCCATCTTGTTTGTCTTAACTGTAAGTTTAAAATAGGATCTTTCCAAGGGAAAACTTCAGTGGTAGTAGTTTCTTAGCAACTCCTATTCTCATACTTTTACTTTAAAATATGATTATTTTTCCTCATGTATTTGATTTCCTAAGTTACAGATTAAATATCTGTTATTTTCTAATATGCTAGTTACTAGAATGTTAGAATTTGTCTAATTGCTTGTGGTGGGTATTAGAGAAGTTTTGAGTAAATTATCATCGAAAGGTTTCTAAAGATGGATAAATGGCAGGGGAATCCTGATGGGGCTATAAAGAATAAACCTTTGCAGCTTAGTTGTATTATTTGAAAAATATTATATCATTTCTCAATGCTTATGGACAAACAAAGGAAATTATTTGCAAGCTCTGTTTTCTCTCTCCCATACTGGTTCTTACCACAATTGAAGAAGGTATTTTCAACTGAAACTCTATTATAAGATTAGCTGAGAAGAAATTTTTATACTAGTCAGAAGTCTGATAACTTTTTATATAGAAAACTTTAGCTCCCATCACTCATTCTGAACCAAATAAGCATTGCAGAGCTCCTCCTTTTAAAGAAAAATTCAACTTCTTTAGCTCCTTTTCATGTAAAGTCGCTTCAGTTGTGTCCGACTCTTTGCAACCCAATGGATTGTGTACCCCTTAGGCTCCTCTGTCTTGGGATTCTCCAGACAAGAATACTGGAGTGGTCTGCCATGCCCACTAGTTCTTTACCACTAGTGCCACCTGGGAAGCCCCTAAGTTCATCTCCCTTAAAGTTGGCTAATGCTGGTGACTAATCAAGGCCTTTTCTGACTACCTGTTCCCACTCCTAAAAGCAAAAACAAGTGTGCCAACAAGTAGGGAAAATGAGAATGTTATTTGATAAGATTTCCCCTGACCTCTGTACAGTTTCTTTACTTTTTTATATTTCAACTTTACCATAATCAAGATGGCAACTCTCAAGGTATCCTACAGGAAAATTAATTACTGAGTTCTTTCTGTCACACCATACAGTAGAATTATAAATTGCTATGTCTACGAGGATCTTCATTTTCATCACGGAGGAACTGATTCTGAGGAGAGTGAACTAAGCTCTCTACAGTATTAGGTTTCTGATGGTGGTTTCTCCCTTGTGTCAGCAAAGAAAAGGACACAAGTTTGAAGTCAAATGAGCCAAGATTTCATTTCTATCTTGTTAAATTATATTTGGCAATTTAATTGACTGATTGAGCCTACCTTTTACTATTTGTAAAATGGAGATGCTAGCTACTTACTGTTTTATTTAAATTTACACATTAATATTTGCCTTGCTTAAATATGACTTTATTATCTATTTACTATATCAAAATTCAACTTTATTCTAAAGCTCCCAATCCCCACAGAATGGAAAAATTATTTTCTGATTTTAACAAATCTAGAGTTAACCCAGGGATCTTTTAAATCAAACTCTCATCTCAGTCCCTTTCTAACAGTTAGACACTTTGGGACACATATCCAGCCTTTGGGTATTTCTTCCCTCTCGTCTTCATTAAGTCCAAATCTGACCTGCAATGCAGGAGACCCTGGTTCGATTCCTGGGTTGGGCAGATCCCCTGGAGAAGGGAACGGCTACCCACTCTAGTATTCTTGGGCTTCCCTT
The DNA here is from genome assembly GCF_033118175.1 of Dama dama. NCBI lineage: Eukaryota > Metazoa > Chordata > Mammalia > Artiodactyla > Cervidae > Dama > Dama dama. The sequence continues at coordinate 34,562,692 of NC_083706.1, forward strand.
GTGGCTCAGCTGATAAAGAATCTGCCTGCAATGTGGGAGACCTGGGTTTGATCCCTGGGTTGGAAAGATCCCCTGGAGAAGGGAAAGGCTACCCACTCCAGTATTCTGGCCTGGAGAATTCCATGGACTGTATAGTCCATGGGGTTGCAAAGAGTCAGACATGACTGAGCGACTTTCACTTCACTTCACTGGAGGAGGTTCCTATGTTGCACTGTCTTGGCACCAGGAAAGGGTTAAACAATGCCCCTGGGTATTGGCTGGTGATATCTCATCCCCATGATCTGGCCATGAGCCCATCATCTCACTGGGCATCCTCAGCTGATACCCATTGAAGTTGGTCTTTTGGGCCCTATGCCAACATCCATCACAAGAGACAACCAATGACTAACATTGACTCCAGATCAGAGTTTGCCACCTTCTTCAGTGACTTTTTAAATATTTTAAAAACATATTTATTTATATTTATTTGACTGTTGCAGCTCTTAGTTGCAGCATACAAGATCTTTTAGTTACGGCATGTGGGATCTAGTTCCCTGACTAAAGATCAAGCCCAGGTCCCCTGCATTGGGAGCACAGAATCTCAGCCCACTGGACCATGAGGGAAGTCCGTCTTCAGCATCTTTATCTCAAACTCAAGCTTTAGTCACCTGGTTACTTCTGCACTTCCCCGTATCCTCCTTAGATGCTCAGGAACTATCAGCTGCTTTCCCTGAAACTCCCTTGAATCTTCTCTTGAGCCCACTTGCCTGGAAATCTTCCTGGAGTATGCCGACCTGACAAAGTCTACACTCTGCCGGCTTCTGGAGCACTCATATTCCAAAAAAGAAAGGAGCGCAGCCTCCTCTGCTTTCAGACTCTCACCTCACACTGTCTGAGGTTTGTGTTGCTTCACCTCCCGCCATCCTGGGCGGGCCCAGGGAGTGAGAGATGCTGGGCCCCAGAGATCTTGTGCAGCATCTCCACGCTGAGTCTGCTGCTGCTGCTAAGTCACTTCAGTCGTGTCCGACTCTTCGAGACCCCATGGACTGCAGCCTACCAGGCTCCTTCATCCATGGGATTTTCTAGGCAAGAGTACTGGAGTGGGGTGCCATTGCCTTCTCCATGTTGAGTCTAGTCTTCTTAAATTCTCTCCTCAAATGCTTACTCCAACTCCAGACAGTCTTTAGTTTCCAACCTTCCAATCCCTCGAAGTGGGAGACTTCCTTTGTACTAGGCTTCATTTTTTTCTACTCTGTGACTTATACCATCTCCAAGGGTTTTTGCTTCCTTTAGATCCTCTCACATTTATAGAAACAAGAAGACCAATATCAATATTCCCAGGATGAAATCAACGTGTTGGCAGGGCCACTCAGCTGCACCTGAGGGAATCCATTCTTTGCTCTTCCATGTTCTGAAACCACATTCCTTGCCTCAGACTCCTTCCTCCACATTCAAAGCCAGCTTCAAATTGCTCTCTGCCCCCATCATCACATCTCCGTTTTCCTTCTGAGGCAGTCTTCCTCTGCTTCTCTCTTAGCAGGACACTTATAGCACTTAGGATCCACCCAAACAATGCAGGATAATCTCCTCATCTCGAGAGCCTTAACTAACCACATCTGTAAAATCTTTGCCAGAGAAGGTTAAGGTGCACATGTTCCATGGATTAGAATCTGGTATTGCTGGGGGTGGGTGGGTGGGTGGGGGTTACCATTCATCCTATGACAGGTGCCAGTATAATTTAATGGAAAATTTTCAATAAAATTATACTGGAACAACTGAATATCTATGTGGAAAAAATGACTTATCTCTGTCTTGACTATATGCAAAAATTAATTTGAAATGGATCACAGTCTTAAATATAAAAGCTAAAACTGTAAAGCTTCTAGGATAGCTATTTTCCTGAATTTGATGGTCTTCGAAGCAGGTGGTATATTGCCTAAAATAGTTATGTTAAAGATGATCAGTCTAAGTATCTCACTCACTCATTTAAATCCTTAATGGAAACTTTAAAGATATTTTATACCCCTCCCTATTACAATGGGAATGCACATTAATTTATAAGATGCATACACCCCAGAATAGGGCAACATTATAATAACCAAATAAGCGAGAACGTGGAGCAAAAAAAGTAGGGAAAAATTAAATTCAGCAAGGAAATAGGTTAGTAATAAACTGCATGTTAGGAGTCTTGGTTTAAGAGGCTCAAATTTTGACCTTTTAATCTACTTACATCAAAGCAAAGAAGGCAAGATACACAGAGAGTCCATAAAATAAAATCATGTTTGTTACCCCGAAATATGATTTTTCTGATACTGAAATAGGAAGAAAAATCTGCCTGAGTTTTCATGAAGAGAAAACTGGACAGTCGTGAAAATAAACAGCAGCCTTTCAATTGGTTTAATAAGGAGCTTCCTGGACGACATCCCAGCATGCACCTTGGTGTGGACAGATGGACTAAAGCCAAGAACTGCTCTGTCAGCTCAGTTCTACAAAGGCCCCATAGGCTGTCGTGCCCAGGTTTGACCCCAGGTGAAAAGGTGCTATGCAAAAGAAAAGAAAGTGGGACTGTGTCTTTAAATAGGTTTGAGAGACACTGGACTAAACATGTGAAACATTGTTGTAGGACTTTTCAGAGGCTTTATCTTTTTAATGTATATTGTGAATTTCCCCGAGAAAAGACATTCTTTTCCATACTATTAACTATTTTGCCAAGAATTAATTTCCCAACTGTGCTTCTCGAGCTAAACTTGTGGAGAATACTTTACTTTGGAGTATCTGTAGGGGTGAGCATTTTATCAAAGACATTTTGGTTACAGATAGTCCAGAGAAATAATGCATCTGTTTAAGTGCTGAGACTTCTGTCAAGCTGAAGATTCTGTGTCATGAAGAACATGTGGACGTGGACATATGAGTGGAGGGCTGGAGCAACCTCGTTTCTGACTCTCTCTAGCACAATGGGTGGGCTACCTTTGCATGTGCTCCACACCAGAGGACGTGGCATTTTTCTGGCATGTGGGCCAGAGAGTTGAGGCTCATCTTTTGAAACTTGTCACTCCTAGATATGTCTACATGAAGAAACACTGGTGTAGCGTGTGACCAAATGTTCATAAACCTGAAACAGTTCCCCCCCCGCCCCCACCAATGGCATAGAAAAAGTTGAAGAAACAAAGATTTTGACTTGGTTAAGAATAAAAACAATTTTAAATCAGTACTTCACAACAACAACAACTGAAAAAAATAGAAAGGCTTAAAAAAAGACAAAATCTTCAAAACAAACACACAATGACAGAATAAAAAATTAATTCTTGTGAAAGTGAAAACAACTAATTCTGAATATGCAAAATAAATTCACAGATTCCCAAAGCTCCATGCCCTGAAGCTTTTTGCTTAGAGAACAAAATACTTCTCACTTCCGTAACCCAGCTGTCTCTTAAGGCATGGATGAGAGCTGCTAACTCTGGGATCTTGAGTGCCTGCTGGGCGGGGAGTGGGGTGGGTGGGAGGGTTGGGGGGGGCACGGAGGGGAGGGTTTGTGTGTCCCAGGCATCTTTCCAAAGTCAGCCTCCCCATCAGATAGCACAATCCCCTTGTTCCCAATTCTGATGCACAAAAGCGTCCAATAGGAGAGGGAGGAGAGCACACTTTAAAATAACTGCCAGGGACTTCACTGCTGGACATTTTTTTTTTTTAAAGATCAGTCTTTTTTTTTTAATGTTAATTCTGGCCATTTTTATTATTTATTTACTTATTTAGGCCACACTGCATGGCAAGCAGAATGCAGAGTCTTAGTTCCCTGACCAGGGATGGAACTCATGCCCTCCACAGAGGAAGTGCAAGTCTTAGCCACTGGACTGCCAGAGAAGTCCCCTGGACACTTTTCCTCTAAGCGTTCCAAGAACGGTCAGTGAGATTAAACAGCAATTTTCAAGGAAGAGAAATCACCTGTGAACATCCTTATCAGACATTTGAACTACTGTGCTGGATAAGGAATAGTACTTGTCAGATGAATTCTTTATCTAGGCTAGTCTAGTCTTGCTATGAAATAGCTGAAGGAGAGGCAATGCTGGCTTTCTTCCTTACCCTTAGAGTTTCAGCTATTATGATTTGAGGACACAAAGAAAGATCTTTATGCCTTAAAAAAAATTTAGCTCACTTGTTTAAGTGGTGTCATTGTTGCCATAGTTTTAGAAAAAGTAGGCAAAATAAAAGATGAGATAAAATATTCTAAGTGTAGATTCATTTCTTTTTCCAACTAAGAGTGAAAGAGAAGATATTTTTGGAAAAGGCCCCCTGAGAGATATTAACTAAGGTCTGGAAAGGCAACTAAATGGACTAGACTCAAAGAAAAGAGAGCCTAACATCTAGCTACACCAAAAGAGTTTGACAGCCATTGACGTTCTATTAGGGTAGGAAACCACAGGTCTGAGGTGGTCTGCCATGGGGAAGGGAACAAAAATATCCAAAGTTCAGAGAGATGAGCTAAGGCCAAAATATGAGTGGGGAGAATAGATGAGTAGTCTCTAAATAGAGATTAGGTTTAACATCTAAGAGTAAGAAAAGAACTAAAGATGTCCCGGATTCAAGGAGCACAGGCCAGTTGGCATCTTCCAAGATCATAGTCCAAGGAGAACAGACCAGGATTGACAGGAAGGATTGACTAGCTGGAAGGAGTTGGTCCAGAGCCCAACCCAAATGGGCATATTCCTATAGAGATTCCTTGAGAATATGAGGTCTGTGCCTAAGACAGCCTCTCTTCCCCATTCCTCTTTGGCATCTTGCTTGGAATGACTTCAGAGGCACTGGAGACAGAGAAATGTGTGTCTCCACAGGCAACTTGAACCCTTCAGCCACAGCACAGCAAGGAATCACAAGGAGAGTTCAAATAAACTTCACAAGTGGCTTTGTCCATTTCATACAACGATGTATGGCTACACTGGCCCTTTATTCATTTTGTGAACTTTTCCACTTCTTTTAATTCTGAGGGCATGGTTTTCTAACCCCAGTGCTCAGTACACTCACCTTGCTCATCAAATCTTCTCTTTGATAGTGTCGTATTTCAGCCCCCCGGTCCTTCCACACTGCCTCTGCTGGTTTCCTTAATTCCCTGTTCTGCAGGGACAAACCTCTCCTGCATTCTTACCAGAAGTCTCATGTGGCTCAATCCACCAAGTCTAGCAAATCCTTTCTCCTGGGTCAATTGAGCCATCTGTTTGTTTCTTGTATCGAGAAGAAACAAGTGCTGAGACAATCAAACTGCATCACTCAGCTGGTTGGTGGTCCAACAGAACAATGGTTTCTGATCTCAGTTTGTCCCTAGAGGTCTCTGAGACACTTTTTCTTGAGTTCACTTAACAAACAATCATTGCTCAGTACTTTCCCAATATGTGCAAAATATGCTAAGTGCTAAAATATATGGCAAAAGTACTAAATATTTATGCAAGTTTGAAAACTGAAGCACTCTTATGAGATTCTTGAAATGATTAAGATGCATTAATTATCTTTCCACCTTTCCTTTTACTGTGAGACTGATGGCATCTTAGAGTCTCTAAGGACAACTTCAAATAAATCTGAATAAAAACAGAGGCTACTCATCAGTATTCATGTAGAGAAACACCCTAGATCTAGACTGAACTTAGAGAAGCACTGATATATAATACATTTTTCTCTCTCCTCCCCCTTTACAGCTCTGGAGTCTCCAGAATTCTTTGTACTGGCTAGAATTCTGACTGTGATAAGAAGCCTTTCCTCTGTAGGCTGTAGCCTGAGCTAGAAAGTCATCCTCTATCCTACTTTAATTTGTTTGAGAAAGCACACACTGATACTTACTGTGTGCTAGACCCTGTCCTGAAGGTACAAACATGTATATCACACCTTCAACGAAGTCACTGAATCTCTTTTTGAACTTCCATTCAACTGACACTTTATGACTGCTTTTATCATGTTAGTTTAAAAAGGAATCATAAGCTTATACGCAATTTTTATTCAGCCTTGGAATTGGAATTGGCCTTGGAATTGGATAAGTACAATTCTTCCTTTAAAAATGTAGGAAAGTCAGAAGGATGGGTAACCCTCTAAATAAGTCCTAACATGAATATGAAGGAAGTGGAAACTTTTATTACACTGGGAGCCTGCTATGTAAGAGGATCTATAGATGAACAGTTAGCAGGATGGGGGCATGGATGAAGTTGGGAACTTTGATAAGAAATGGTCTGGGATAGCTGCTGTTAGTATGGGAAGAAAAAGATAATATGAGCACATTGTAAAAATCTAGTCTGTTAACTTAATAGATTACTTAACCTATTCTTTCTCAAAGCCTGAGTGCTGTTTTACTCAAAGGTCCACGCTTACTTGGACCAATTAAAATTAAAATACAGGGCTCTGGGTAATAGTTATTGAATGATATACTCTAGTTTCCATAATGTATGAGACAGGAGATTAGAAAAGTGAATAAGGCTCAGCCTCCCCATCCAGAAGGATACAGACATGGGTTCTCACATCAGATATTCAAGGGGTGAATCCCTACTCTGCCATTATTTAGTCAGTGGATGTTAGACACACTACTTAACCTCACCATTCCTCAGTTGATTTGTGTGTAAGATGGAGATAGCTCTGGTATTCACTTCACAGCATTATTTCGAGGATTAAATGAGATTCTGTTGCCTAGTTGCTAAGTCATGTCCAACTCTTTTTGACCCCCATAGACCGCAATGGACCTGGCTTCTTGGTCCTTCACTATTTCCCGGAATACATGTAAATATTATTCAGTATAATGTCTGTAACAGAGAAAATGCTCCATAAATTTAAGTCATTATTTTCAGTCCAGATACTCAACATAACCAACTAAGGGTCATGAGAGTGTCAGTCATGGAAAGCAGTAGAAATTTCTCATAGATTGACAAATTTACAGAAGATATGAGCAAGATTTTACCTCAGCTGAATCAAATTTGTTTTGTATTTCAGAAACAGACCTCTAAGTCCCAAATCAGGGATCAACCGAAAGGAGAATTTTGTTTCTTTAAACAACACAGAATGATTTCTCTCCTGGCTCTTTTCTCAGCCTTTCTTTCTTCACTCTCTCCCTGGTAATCTCATTTAATGTCATGACTATTCCCTATTCACAAAGTCAAACTAAATTGAAAAATAGAATTATGACTTCTGTCTTCAGTTTGGAATAGATGTCCAAAAGTGGGTTTGGCAAAGAACCTGCCCTACTGTACAAACTCAGCAAAAAAGGCTGAGGCAACAAATGGTGGGAGGGAGAAGAGGTCATCTGTCTTGATCACAGCTGATCACAAGTACACATCTGCATAATGGTTGGCTCTAAGTCAAAGGAATTTCTGAGAGTAGGGGAAAGTGAGCAATCCACATCTAGAACATTTGGCTGTGCGCTGCAGAAATCAGCCTTCTTTATTAAAGTGGGCGAGCTGTGGGTGAGCATAGTCAGGGATGACAATGGACCATGAACAAACCATATAAAAATATCCCCTTCCTCTATATATGCGAAAGGATCTCCTTCCTCCAATCTTATGATCCAGACTCCAGAGAAAAAGATCAGGAAGTAAGAAGTTGGAAAAAGCATGTAAGAAACATAGCCCCCCTTCATTAGTTTTAGTATTTTCATCAACAAAAATTCCTGAATGTCCGCCATGTTTCAGGCATCGTCAGATATCCAAACCATGGCTCATGGTAGGGGCAATGCTTAGTTATCTATCAACTCTACCGTCTTCCAGAGGGCACACCTCTCCAATGTTTTCATGTCTTTCTGACTCCTTTAAAATATACTCTCTCACATACACATGAGAGCACGGACCACTGGAGACGTAAAAGATTAACAGAAACAAGACAATCAGATGTTCAGTCAAACCTTGAAAAATAAAATCATCAGAGGCTAAGCCCTTGTTATGGGCCAAAGGAAAAAAGTATGTGTGATCGCTGATTCTACAAAGGCCTCATTTTTACCATTCTTCTTGTCCGTGAATTTTCCCTGGCATGTGCAAGGTGAGGGGATGTGTCCTTCTTCTCAGACAACAGATGTCTTGGGATGCAGGGGACACATCCTCTGCTGCTCTCCCTCACCTTGATGTTCACTCCATGCAGCCTCTATGACTCAGTCTCCACTGAAGAATTAACTATTAAGCAGGAGCCAGATGGAGACTAGACACGGAAGTCTTTGGTTCTTTGTCCTGACCAAGTTAATTATTTGCAAGGATGTTGGGATTTCCTGGATTGAATTGTATTCCCCTAAATTCACATGTGCTGTGTTCTTTGTCACTCAGTCATGTCTGACTCATTGCAACTCCATGAGCTATAGCCCACCAGGCACCTCTGTCCATGGGGCTTCTCCAGGCAAGAATACTGGAGTGGGTTGCCATGCCCTCCTCCAGGGGATCTTGCCAACCCAGGGATCGAACCCAGGTCTCCCACCAGGCAGACAAATTCTTTACTGTCTGAAGCACCAGGGAAGTCCTTGAGGTCCTAACCTACAGTATCTCAAAAGTGTCCATATTTGGATTTAGGCTCTTTATGGAGGTAATCAAACTAACATAAAGTCATGAGGGTTGGTTCTATTCCAGTATGACTGGCATTCTTCTTAAAAGGGGAAATTTGGAGACAGATACACACACACAGAGGGACAACACGAAGTGAAGAGGAAGGCAGTGATGTAGAAACTGAGGCAAACGAATGCCAAACGTTGTGAGCAAGCCACCAAAAGCTTCGGAAGGGGCATAAAACAGATTCTTCCTCACGGCTCTCAGGAGGAACCAACTCTGATGACACCTTGCTCTTGGACTCCTAGTTTCTGGAACTGTGAGACAACACATGGATGTTGTTTAAGCCACTTGGTTATGATATCTTATCATGGCAGCAAATGAAGATGTAGGGCTAGTGCTTTATACTGTTCAAGGTACTGAATTGTGTCCAGGTTCATATGCAACCTCCTAAGAGATGTAAATGCTTCTTGAAAGCTTTTCAAGCTTGTGTGTTAAGAGCCTTGAGAATGAAAAGAAAAAAAGAACAAATATTATTGCTTCAGAATGATTCTCCCCAAATGATGACAGTGTGCTGTTCAAAAAGCCTTTCTCTTTGGAAAAGCACACCCTACATTCTCATCATTTGTTTCCAGCAGAGACAAGAATGACTCTGACTCTTTTATTTCCACTTCAGATAATCACATATCAACGATCTAACCTAGAAAAGTGGTAATTAACGTAAATTATCGTGTGTGCTGCTTGTCATTTTACACCACCTCATTTTGTCCCAGGAACAGGGCACTAATGAATGAAAAGCCCAGAACAGACCAAAGATGGACAAGTTAGGATGCATGAGTATCTACTATGAAATCATGATTATGATCACTCTTATGTAAAGTGAAAGCTTTTTAAACAAGTCTCCTTTGTTTCCTTGCTCTAGGCTTATAATCATTACCACTAAAATATGGAACACCAAACTGAAGAATAGTGAGGTATTGTGACTTAGAATTTAGGAGAAAGGATTCTAACCTAGCCAGGGCCAGGTTAGCAGGGCCAGCAACATAATTTTCAGGGCCCGGTGCAAGATGTAACAGAATAATAAACACACACATCCCAAGGTGCTCAATTTTCCTCACTCTATCTATATAGAAAGACCTAGTCTCAAGCATTTTAGAGACATGCTACACTAAAGCCAAAGGCCAATACTAGCCTAATAACATTGTTTTGATGATCTATGAAATTAATACAAATGTAGAGCCAAGATCTTAAATTTAGAAGATTTCATATCATAATAGGGAATTCCAGCTTTTTTCAACATAAAAAAATAGAATTACTCATCCAAGGTGCTCTCAACTTTGTCACTGCTCCATAAGGCTAACTTGGCTTAAGAATGCCACCTGCTGAGTCCCCACCTCAGCTATCCAGAGAGAAATAAAATAGATGATCTTGGTGATTGGCAGTTTCCTCATGCTACAAGGCATATTGGGCATTTTTTTTGGCTTTTCTCTCAGGGCCAGCAGAGAAGGCAATGGCACCCCACTCCAGTACTCTTGCCTGGAAAATCCCATGGATGGAGGAGCCTGGTGGGCTGCAGTCCATGGGGTCGCTAGGAGTCAGACACGACTGAGCAGCTTCATGTTCACTTTTCACTTTTATGCATTGGAGAAGGAAAGGGCAACCCACTCCAGTGTTCTTGCCTGGAGAATCCCGGGGGTGGGGGATCCTGGTGGGCTGCGGTCTATGGGGTCACACAGAGACAGACACGACTGAAGTGACTTAGCAGCTCAGGGCCAAAGTTCCAATGAGCATCATCGAATCAGGCCCTGCCCAATGGCATGAAGAAGTGTGAGTCTTCTCTTACCAAAGTCCATTCATAAAAAGGAGAAAGTCATAAAAAGAAGAAAACCCAGGTCATTTGTAGGGATGTGGATGGACAGAGAGTCTGTCATACAGAATGAAGTAAGTCAGAAAGAGGAAAAAACCCGTCTATTAACGCATATATGTAGACTCTAGAAAAATGGTACAGATGAACCTATTTCCAGGGCAGGAGTAGAGATGCAGATGTAGAGAAGAGACATGCGGACATAGGGAGGGAAGGAGGGCGTGGGATGAGTTGGGAGATGAGGGCTGACGTACACATCACCATGGGTAAAACAGATAGGTAGTGAAAACCTGCTACAAAGCACAGGAAAGTCAGCTCTGCACTCTGTGATGACCTAGGAGGGTGGGATGTGGCTGGGGACGGAGATTTTTCCCTCATAGCAACACTGTAAGCCAATGAGCTACTCCTTCTCTATAATAACTTCATTTTTTAAAACTCTGGCCAGAGTTCTGCAATGCTCTACCCATAGTCAGGTAATGTTCTACCTGAGGGTATAGATAAGTAGATAGAAAGATAGAATAAGAAAAAGAGAGTAGGGGTCATATTTATGACTGAGTATTAATTTTTCCAAATATATATTGGAATCAGAAAGATTATTGTCAATAAAAAATGCAGTTTTCTTTTGATAGTGACAATCTATACATTCTTACAGCTCAAGACCCTACATTATTCTCTAAAAAGATGTTAAAAATCAGACCAAACAAAGCAAAATGTTTCAAAACATGCTTCCCAGTGGACAAGAAAACCAATATTAGTCCTAAGAACGTGCTTATGCCAAATCCCTCATCTTGAGGATTTTACCATTCTCCTTGGAAACTACTTTAAAATTCTGTCTTTTTCAAGCTGCACTAGTAAGAAGCAGTAATTGCATCTCCATATAAAATTAAATTTACATGGAAAAAGTAATTTGAAAGCTAACATAGAGTCTGATCTTTACGAATATTATTCCAAAGCTCATGCCAGCATATGGGCACTTACACAATTTCACGCTTCACACTTATTTCTTCTTAAATAAAATAATCAAAAACTTCATTAAGTTTTTTCTTGACTATTAACTTAAAAGTTCTCATTTAATGAGACCATCTACTGATGCCATCTTATTTATTCTAGGGGTGCCAAGGAGGTTAAATCTCTATCACAAGCAAATTCAACTCTTGCTATGGTCTGGATAAAATTTTTACTTGCTGACTTGTTTGTGTGAATAGTTGGAGTACTCTGGTGCTCTGGAGAGAGTAATTCTTTTAACTTTCCTCCAAAGTCTGGGGACTCTTACATAGTCCCAGGGCTGTAAGAACAAACTCTTCTAGAGAGGGCATTCAAATTCTGCCTGCTTCCTTGCTGGGAGGTGATCTTAAGAAAGAGTAGGAATACTTTCACCTCATCAGCTTTTTCCCATCCAGCTTGTCCTAATATAGAGAGTGCTTAGGCTCTGATAAGTCTCCATCACTGCATATCAGATCCATACATCCCAGATGTTTAAGATTATAAATCACCTACAATAAAGCCCTTCAGTAATCTGGGTGAGAAATCCTTTCCACATCACCTAATCATGTAGGGTTTTATTACTGGGTTACTTTAAAATCTAGGCGTATCACTTGTTTTCTTTATTTCCTTTATTGTCCCTTTGACTCTGCCAGCCAGAGAGACACACACAGACACACTAACATACAGAACAGGAACTTTCTCTTTGTTGGGCTTCCTGGCTGTGTGACCGGGTCAGTGGCATCTCTGAGCTTCAGTTTCCTCAATAGGACAGGTGTGAGATGAGATACTGTACCCGCAGAGTACAGAGGAGTTGTCACTGAAATGGTTGTTATTCATTACTAGTATTATTACTCTTTGTCCACTTTATTATCAATACATCATTTGTATAAAATTGCTTGTATAAAATTTCTGGAAGAATTTGAAACTGTTTCCGAGCTAATGTGGGTATGAGAGATAAAGATAGATGATGGATAGATAGATGATAGATAGATAGATAGGATCTTATGTAATCTTTCTGTTAACCCCACAAAATATTTTGCCCATTACATAAATGAAGAAACCACAGTTGGATAATTTAAGGAAACATATTCCCTGATTAAAAAGCTACTAATTCCAGGGCTTTGACTTGTGACTAAGACTGTATTCTATGTTAACACACATGCTAGTTAATTTAATTCCTGTTTCTCAAATGATTTATAAGCTTGTGTCCACTAACTTCGAAATGTTTGTCAAAGAAGGTCACTAGTAACAGTAGCACATTTCTTCATTTCCAAGGAAAATGATACAGGGTAAGAAGTAGTCCCTTTAATTGGATTCACAACCATACCTTGATTATGACATAGTATAAGAAAAGGGTGGAAGAGGAAGAAGTGATCAGTGGAGAATAAGTTTCATCCATTTTAATTGGTTAAGCAGTATGAAATTCTGAGCAAATCCCATTTCAACAATGAGAAGTCTTTTCTGTTTTCCTCAGGAAGTCCAAAGAATTATAGAATTTTTTTAAAAGCTGGAAGACCTTAGAGACTGAGGTCAAGAAAAGTGCAAGACGTTCCAAAGACTGCTGTCTGGGCAAGCCATTTCAAAATATGAGATGGGTTATTGTCTTTTCAAAACAGCACTACTGGGAGCTTATAATTATATTTTATATATGGCATGTCTCATTTTATTGATATCTCCCAGGAGTTCTGAAGTGTTTTGTAACCAAGGGGTTCCCTGCCCCCCTCGCCTCTGAGTAATAACAGAAGACCTGGTAGCTCTGACTTGTGCATCTAAACTGCCTACATGTATACCTTTCATGTATCTGCAGAAAATTCGAAAGTATGTGCTAGATGCTTCTCAGTACATATCATGGTTGTTCTTCATTTTTGTTGTTGTTCGTGTCCCACTCTTTGCAACCCGTCAATGGCAGTACACCATGCTTCCCTATCCTTCACTGTCTCCTGGAACTTGGGCAAACTCATAGAATACAGTCCTCTCTTGGTCACCAGCTTTGATTCCTGTATCCCTCACAGGTACCAAAATCTGCAGATGTTCAAGTCCGTGATATGAAAGGGTGTAATACAGTTGTCCCTGTGTATCCATAGTTACCTGAAGATCTTCAAACCACGGTTGAGGTTGATTGAATCATGGACGTGAAATCCATAGATACCAAGGGCCAACTGTGTACAGAAACAGTTTAACTTTGGAATATAAAGGACACTGGTCCTACGAGACTGCAAAATACAGCATCAATTTCACACTTGATTTTTAGGTATCTTCCCAGGAAATGACCCTGCCACAAAAGGCCTCTGTACTTGTTTGCTGAGAGAGAAAACACAGCCTAAGAAGAGGGGCAAAGCACTGGACTGGAAGAAACCTTCAAAGCTCTGCAGTCAGTGTTTGCAGTGATTTATTTAACAAGCATGCTTTGAGCACCTCCTGATTGCTCAAAGTTGGTAGTCTTTTCCATACATCAAGACTACCCTGCAAAGTAGGAGTGAAATTCGCAAGTGGTTCCAGATTTTCAAGGACACATGATTTCCTTTCAGAACCTTATCTTGTAAATAATACATTTGATTACATTGCTAGGAAACTCCCCTGTGGTAGCTAAGAATTAGACTATAAAAATGCCTAGAAAATCTTTGCATTCAGAACATTTGTGCCCTGGGATATCTGAAGTTCTCGTGGTATCTCCATCTCTTCTGGTCCTTTGACCACTATAATATACTTCCTATTTTCTTTAAAAGTGTAATGGATTTTGCTATAAGGGTTGTAAAAAAGTGCTGATAGGATTGATTTCATTTTTCATCAATCCCTTGGGAAGGCTGGACTGAGAGGAAAATGTATGCCAGTAAATTTTGATCATGTTGATCTGAAATGAAATGAAACTTACCATTGTGGTTGAACTATCTATAGAAATCCACAGATGTGCCTTACAGAGCTGTGCATCAGGGTCTTTTGATGATGTATATCAAGGAAAGGTTTTTAAAAACATGAAAATTATCACAATCCTACCAAGAACCTAGAAAAATAAAAACTAAGCCATATACACTGAAATGTGCTTTTTCCCCCCTCACTTACAGATATAAAGCTTTAGTCACAGTAGTTCTATTCCAGTCCATCCACACTCAGTCTTATTTTGATTACTGGTGTATTTATAATTTATAGCAAAATTACTGGACTCCACTTTAAGTCACAATAGAATAACTGGAACCAGACTTTTCTTCTCGCTGTATATAGACAGATAATAGAGGTAGAAAGTGAGAAAGTAAACACTGCTCCCACTTAATAGAAAAGTCCAGATAATCGATAATTAAACTATGAGCCTCCTTGGAAGAAAAGCAATGACAAACCTAGACAGCATATTTAAAGCAGAGACTTTACTTTGCCTATGAAAGTCCATATGGTCAAAGCTATGGCTTTTCCAGTAGTCATGTACTGACGTGAGAGCTAGACAGTAAAAAAGCCTGAGCACTGAAGAATTGATCCCTTTGAACAGTAGTGTTGGAGAAGACTCTTGAGAGTCCGTTGGACTGCAAGGAGATCAAACCAGTCAATCCTAAAGGAAATCAGTCCTGAATATTCATTGGAAGGACTGATGCTGAAGCTGAAACTCCAACACTTTAGCCACCTGATGTGAAGAGCCGACTCACTAGAAAAGACCCTCACACTGGGAAAGATTGAAGGCAGGAGGAGAAAGGGACAACAGAGGATGAGATAGTTGGGTGGCATCAACGACTCAATGGACATGAGTTGGAGCAAAGTCCAGGAGATGGTGAAGAACAGGGAAGCCTGGCCTGCAGTGGTCCATGGGGTTGCAAAGAGTCAGACACGACAGAGCAACTGAACAACAACAAAGATAATCGATGCGATCATACTTTTCTTGAAGTTATCACAGAACTGAGGTCACAGATTTACCAGTTAACCTAAAACCTGGGAAAGACAGTCACCATAAGTAGAGATGGATGCAAGCACTGCTTCCTTGTGACAGAGCACAAAAGGAAGAGATGCTAGAAACCATACAAACTGCTAAAAGAATTCAGATATAGTATTGTTAAAAGCCAGTTCTATCCAAACTCTTCCAGAAAGTAGAACAGTAAAGCTCCCCAACTCATTTTATGATACTAGCATTATCCACGTACCAAAACCAGATCAAGACAGTACAAAAAAAATACTGGCCAATATCCTAATGAATGTAGACCTACAAATCCTCCACAAAATATTAGCTAATCAAGTCCAAAATGTATCTTAAGATATGCCACAATTGCAAGGGAACATTAGGTTGGTTCAACATTCAAAAATCAAGGTTATTCACCCTGTCAACATACTGAAAAAATATAAAGTATTTGCTTGCTTCATTAGAAGCAGAAAATGCCTTTGTCATAATTGAACATTAATTCCTTATCAAAAACGAATTCCCAGCAAACTAAGAATAGAAGGGAATTTTAACTTGAAGAAAAGGCATCTATGAAAAAACTACATCTACCATCATACTTAATGATGAAAAATTGGTTACTTTGCCCCCAGGATCAGAAACAAGATATGGAAAGAAGTGTATTGTTGCAGCTTCTACTTAATATCTTTCTAGGGGTGATCGCCAGTGCAATAAGTCAAGAGCCAGAAATAAAAGGTACAGAGATTGCAAATAAAATATTTTTACTCATCAAAGAAATTATCTACATAAAAAATTCCAAAGATTCTGCAAAAATTTCCTAGACCTAGTAAGGAGTTTAGCAAAGTCTCAGGTTACAAAACCAATATTCACAAATCATATATATTCCTAGATATTAGCCATGAACACTTGGAAGTCAAAATTTAATATATGATATATGACAGCAATTAAAACCATTAAATACATAAATATAAAGCTTAAAAATTATATGCAAGAGCTGTAAGCTAGGAATTGCAAATACTGATTATAGAAATGAAAGGCCTAAATAAATGGAGAACTGTATCATGTTCACACATCATATGACTCGATATTTAGATGTCAGTTCTCTCCACGCTCTTACAGATTCAAAACAGTGTCAATCAAAATCTCAATGGTCTTTTTTTTTTTTGGTACAAATTGTCAGGTTAATTTGAAATTTTATATGGCGTTGCAAATGAACTTGATATAAAAGGCAATTTTGAAAAAATAAGATTTAGCTTAGAGAGTATACATTACTAGACTTTGACTCACTAAAAAGTTACATGAATCAAGATAATATATCATAAAAATAGACATATAGTTCAAAGGAAGTCTATAAATAGACCCACACACATGTCAAATGATTTTTGACACAGGTGCCAAGGAAATTCAATGGATGGAAAGATTGTAGTTTCAACATATAGTGCTGAAATTTAGAAGGCAAAAATTAACTCTTACTCTTACTTTATACCATATACAAATGTTATTGCTAGGACATTTGTGGCAAAGACAACATCTAAATAGTAAAACTATAAAACTACTCAATGAAAATACAGGTAAAAAATCTTTTCAAAACTGGTGAGACAAACATTTCTTAGACAAAATGTCTTTACACAAAAAGTAGTAAACTTGAAGAAAAAAATATAAAAATTTGAACTCATTAAACTGAAAACTTTTGCTCTTTGAAAGGTATCATTAAGAAATGTCCATGTAAATCACAAACTAGGATGCAATGTTTATAATATACATACAAATGCAAAGGATCCATACACCAAATATATAAAGAATTCTTAAAATGTTAGTAAGAAGAAACACAATCCAATTTTTAAAATTTAGCAACATAGTTAGACAGCTCATGAAAAAACATAAATGAATGACCATTAAGCAAGTGAAAAAGTAATCTACTTCATTGTCAGTTCATTAAATTAAAACAAGATATCAGTTTATATCCCCCTAGAATGCCTAAAATTTTTAAGCATGAACTCCAAACATTGATAAGAATACAGAACAATTGGAATTCTCATACAATTCTTGTGGAAATTTAAAAAAATTGCATATCGCTTAGAAAAGCTGTTTGGCCATTTCTTATTGTCAAAATGTGCAAGAAAAATCTACAGAAAGACTTGTACAAGAATGTTCATAGAAGCTTTATTTTTAAAAGACAAAAATGGAAACAAACCAAAAGTACATCAACAAGAGAATGGTTAGAAATTTGTATGTATTCAGACAGTGGAATTATTACTCAGAAATAAAAAGGAGCAGACCACTAATACACAAGAATGTGGATGAATCTCAAAAACATGCTGAATAAGAGGAGACAGACACAAAAGAATATCTTCTGTATGATTTCATTCATATGCAGCTCTAGAGCAGAAAAGCAATCATGTATTATTGAAGAGGGCTTCTCAGATGGTGCTAGTGATAAAGAACCCACCTGCAATGCAGGAAACATAAGAGACGCAGGTTCGATCCCTGAGTCAGGAAGGTCCCCTGGAGAAGGGCATGGCAACCCACTCCAGAATTCTTGCCTGGAGAATCCCATGGACTGGTGGGCTAAGTCCATAGGGTCGCAAAGAGTTGGGCATCACTGAAGCGACTTCCCATAGCATAGCATTATTGCAGAAAGAAGACAGGTGGTTTCCTTGGGGCAGGACGGAAGGAGGACCTGCAGAGCCTTCAGAGAGAAGGCAGTGTACGCGAAGGGCAGGCAGTGGGCATGACCTACCCTGGTTACTGGCAATAAAGTGGATATATTGTCTGCAGAGATTTAAAAACAGGAATAAAATGTACCAAAAAATTAAGTTGGATATTTTTTTATCATTATATATTGGCTATTCTAAACACCATCAGTTACCACCAAGCTTTTATCACCATCCTCCTCCTCTCTTGGCAAGCCAGTGTGTGATGAAAATGTTGACTAAGGGATGAATGTACACATTTATCAAAACTCATCACACTGTACACTTAAAATTGATGTATGTTATTCTAGGCAAATTAAACCTGAAGACAGCTTCTTTTTTTAATTGGAATTTAGTTGCCTCACCGTGTTGTGTAAGTTTGTACACCTAAGTGAATCTGCCACACGCACACACACATCCCCTGTTTGTCACCATAGAGCCTCAAGTCGAGTTCCCTGCGCTATACAGTAGGTGCATGTTAGTTACCTAGGGATGGGCTCAATTGGGAGATTGGTACTGAAGACAGCTGGCTTTAAAAGTTAAAAATAGGTTCGTGGATTTATCTCTGGGCTTTCTATTCTGTTCCATTGATCTATATTTCTGTCTTTGTGCCAGTACCATACTGTCTTGATGACTGTGGCTTTGTAGTAGAGTCTGAAGTCAGGCAGGTTGATTCCTCCAGTTCCATTCTTCTTTCTCAAGATTACTTTGGCTATTCGAGGTTTTTTGTATTTCCATACAAATTGTGAAATTCTTTGGTCTAGTTCTGTGAAAAATATCGTTGGTAGCTTGATAGGGATTGCATTGAAACTATAGACAGCTTTGGGTAGAATATGGACACCTTATCTTTGACAAAGGAGGCAAGGATATACAATGGAAAAAAGACAACCTCTTTAACAAGCGGTGCTGGGAAAACTGGTCAACCACTTGTAAAAGAATGAAACTAGAACACTTTCTAACACCATACACAAAAATAAACTCAAAATGGATTAAAGATCTAAATGTAAGACCAGAAACTATAAAACTCCTAGAGGAGAACATAGGCAAAACACTCTCCGACATAAACCACAGCAAGATCCTCTATGACCCACCTCCCAGAATATTGGAAATAAAAGCAAAACTAAACAAATGGGACCTAATGAAACTTAAAAGCTTTTGCACTACAAAGGAAAATATAAGTAAGGTGAAAAGACAGCCCTCAGATTGGGAGAAAATAATAGCAAATGAAGAAACAGACAAAGGATTAATCTCAAAAATATACAAGCAACTCCTGCAGCTCAATTACAGAAAAATAAATGACCCAATCAAAAAATGGGCCAAAGAACTAAACAGACATTTCTCCAAAGAAGACATACAGATGGCTAACAAACACATGAAAAGATGCTCAACATCACTCATTATTAGAGAAATGCAAATCAAAACCACAATGAGGTACCATTACACGCCAGTCAGGATGGCTGCTATCCAAAAGTCTACAAGCAATAAATGCTGGAGAGGGTGTGGAGAAAAGGGAACCCTCTTACACTGTTGGTGGGAATGCAAACTAGTACAGCCGCTATGGAAAACAGTGTGGAGATTTCTTAAAAAACTGGAAATAGAACTGCCATATGACCCAGCAATCCCACTTCTGGGCATACACACTGAGGAAACCAGATCTGAAAGAGACACGTGCACCCCAATGTTCATCGCAGCACTGTTTATAATAGCCAGGACATGGAAGCAACCTAGATGCCCATCAGCAGATGAATGGATAAGGAAGCTGTGGTACATATACACCATGGAATATTACTCAGCCATTAAAAAGAATTCATTTGAACCAGTCCTAATGAGATGGATGAAGCTGGAGCCCCTTATACAGAGTGAAGTAAGCCAGAAAGATAAAGAACATTACAGCATACTGACACATATATATGGAATTTAGAAAGATGGTAATGATAACCCTATATGCAAAACAGAAAAAGAGACACAGAAATACAGAACAGACTTTTGAACTCTGTGGGAGAATGTGAGGGTGGGATATTTCAAAAGAACAGCATGTATACTATCTATGGTGAAACAGATCACCAGCCCAGGTGGGATGCATGAGACAAGTGCTCCAGCCTGGTGCACTGGGAGGACTCGGGGGAATCGGGTGGAGAGGGAGGTGGGAGCGGGGATCGGGATGGGGAATACGTGTAAATCCATGGCTGATTCATATCAATGTATGACAAAACCCACTGAAATGTTGTGAAGTGATTGGCCTCCAACTAATAAAAAAAAAAAGATTTAAAAAAATAAATAAATAAAAGTTAAAAATAAAATCAGTGAGCATCACTTATACACAATACCTTCTTCCTGGAATCATGTGGAGATGAATAAAATGTTTCTAGCATCAGGGAAGCCATTCTTTATTGGAGGAGGATGGTGTACTCAGGGGACTATCAGAATGTGCTAAATAGTGCAGTAGACATACTAATAAAATGCTTGACGAGCCACAGCAGGGGTTATCATCTGGGAATATCCAAAGCACTTGCACAGAGAAGGCAAGAAGGCTGTGTCCACAGTATAAATAAAAACTAACTGGCCTCTGTGGTGGTTACATCTATCCCCAAGACCTCAGTGAGAAGTGGGTTCACTGCGGAGTACTCAATGACACTTTTAATTTATCTTCCGTGATATAAGAGCAGAGGCAGTGAACAATTACAGACAGAAAGAGTACAGTACTAGTGCGCTAGGATGGTTGTTTAACTGTGGTTAAAATTTTGATGTAGGTCTACATACCATCTGCTAACATGAAAATAAGACAAGTTTATCAATTACTGTACAAGTGGGCTAACCTGGCTCAGTGGTAAAAATCCACCTGCCAATGCAGGAGACATGGGTTCAATTCCTGGGTCCAGAAGATACCCTAGAGAAGGAAATGGCAACCCACTCCAGTATTCTTTCCTAGGAAATTTCATGGAGAGTGAAGCCTGGCAGGCTACAGCCCATAGCGTCGCAAAAGAGTCTGACATGACCAAACAACTAAAAAATAGCAAGGAGTTTTGGAGAGAAGAGATAAAGCATGAAGATCTCCCAAGTGGGTGATGTTGTCCAATATCCAATCTAGTAATTCACAGTGAAAACCATAACTGCCAAGAGAACCAGAATTCCAAAAGCCATTCTTGATCTACAAAGATGTTGCCTGGAGTCTATGAGATTCTCAGAGCAGGGGAGTGATTGGGTGAATTTCACAGTATCATCAAGGAAGTGAAGGTGCATTGCCCCAAACTCTAATGTGACTTATACTTAATGACTAAAGAACAACAACAAACTGTGATCCATAGAGGCAAAGATTGTTTTCGGAGAAAGGAATACATCCTAAAGGGGGTGCTACTTGAACTGTAAAAATGAAATGGGTAGATTTTTCTAGAAATTCAGCAGCACAGGATGGATGAGACTGGGGTAGAGTGAGACACCCCAGGAAACAGGGTGACATTGCAAGGGATGCAAAGGGAAGAAAGGCTTAGGTGAGATTCAGGAGGTTAGGGAAGTCATTGTTTCATTATCTGAATTACTCGAGTGTTCTCTTTGCCATGATAAAACAAAGAAATTATAACTATGCCACAACATCTGAGCCCATGCTCTAGAGCCCATGAGCCACAGCTACTGAGTCCACATGCTGCAACTACTGAAACCCAAGGAGCTAGAACCTATGCTCTGCAACAAGAGAAGCCACCAATTTGTAGCCAAATTATTAAGAACTGAAAGTCAGCTTTACAAAGCTACACAACCACTTGTATTTACAGTTGCAAGTGAGGTATCAGAGGCTATAATATGTGTGCATATGCATGTGCGTATACACAAACACTGACTTACATTTGACATTATTCTGTGTTTCTTTTTCCATTATACATTCTGTGGCAAGTTACTGCTGCCTATGGTAGAGCATGAAATCAGCAAGAAGCTAGCACACATCATGTATACAGTTTCCTTCTATCTGAGTCTAGGAAGTCAGCCTGATAACCATCACAGTTTTCCTCCATTCATCCAACTCTAAATGGAACCATATGGGCATTATAAAAGCTCAACCTTGAACTACCTTCTAGCACAGCCAGGGGCCCAGGTTTATTTAACCTTTTGAACTTCTGTTTTCCCTATGTATGAGATCAGAGTATTTCTCCATCAGTATTTAAAAGCAGGTACAAAAAGACCTTGAGTATAGTTAAATAGTTTTTTCTATCAGCTCACTTCTTTTGGTTTGGCTCCAGTGAAGTTTAAGGAAGCGATCTGATTATAGAAGGAGCTGAGATTCTATTGATTGCACATTTCTAATCTTAGTGGACGCGTTTACTCATTTCGATTAAATTAAAAGTTCACCTGGTGTCTAACCCTCTTGGAAGAGTTTTATCATGTATACCTTCCAAGGTTCAACCAGAGAGGCAGAACCATTAAGACATTTATACGTGTATGTTTTAAGGGACGTCACAATTGTGGGAACGGGTTAAGCAATTTGGGCAAAGCTATTGTCTTCATGTCTGATACAGTTCAAATTCCAGAGGGCACGGGGCCGGGAAAGAAAGGGGTCATAAAGTCAGAGAGAGCAAGGCCCAGCTGGAGCTCTGGCACACAGAAGGGAAGACTGAAAGATTTTTGTTCCTATTGTTTCTGACGTTAATAGTATGGGCATACTGCAGAAACCATGAAGGTAAATACCTGTATCTGGCCCAGGAGTCAGAGAAGGTGGAGAAGGATCCAGGGAAATGTAAAGCCAGTGCAGATGTAGATGCAGCTTTAAGCCAACAAGGCTGAGTCAGCACTTTGGAGAGTCCAAAGTACAAAATGCTTGCTGCTTCCTTTCTGCTCTCTAAATCTTCCAAGGGTATCCCTTGGGGCTCGCCAGTAGGAAACCAACAAGAAAAGGAACTCTGGGAAATGTAGTTCAACCTAGTCAAGCTGACACCTTACAAAGCCACCACAACTCATTTTAAAGCATTCTTTTAAAGTGAATAACATAGTATTGAATATTAATTCTTCTAAATCTCCTTTGTCTTATATATTTCCCTTATGTAAAGTCTCTGCTATGTGTTTATGATGAAAAGAGATGGGAAAACAGCATTTCTTAACACCCGCTGTTGTAGTGGGTGTTAAACTTCTCTTTTTAACTGACTCCCTACAGAAAACTATTGCTTATTATTCATCTTGTAAACCACCATATAAACTATGGAATCGTGAGACTGGTAGGAACGGCAGAAGTCATTTATTCCAGTCTTTGACCTCTGGTGGGCTTTGTCTAAATACTTGTAGACTAAAGTTCAACCAGCTCACTGTGTAAAATACCCTCATGCAGACTTACTAACCAGTCTTTGCATTATTTAATACTAGATTGGACTCAGTTTCTGTATTCAATCAATTGGAAAATTGAAATAATTGAAACAATGTAAAGAAGTCAGACCAATATATCTCCTATTTAACTGACACTTTCCTGGTGGCTCAGGAGGTAAAGAATCCACCTGTAATGCAGGAGACCTGGGTTCCATCCCTGGGTCAGGAAGATCCCCTGGAGAAGGGAATGGCAACCCACTCCAGTATTCTTGTCTGGGAAATCCTGTGGACAGAGGAGCCTGGCAGGCTACAATCCATGGGGTCACAAAGAACTGGACATGACTGAACAATTTTGATTTCTTGAAAATTTAAACAAAATGGGATTTGGAGGAATGATGAGAAAATAGTTATAATTCTGTACCTAGCATTGATGGGGGCTATTTCTGCATTTGACCAGTGGTCCTTTTGACTGACTACTCAGACCTCCATGGTAGCTCTGGCTCTCCAGGCCAGATGGACTGAGCCGAGGTCCTAACAAGCCCAAAGACCAGTACTCTTTTTGTGGAAACTTAGATGATCCTGCCTCCATCTTGTGAGCAGATATTGCCACTTCTAGTGAGATAATTTCTTCTAGTCTAAATCTCAGCTTCAAAAATTCCGTTTTCTTTATTCAGGTAGAATAAGGAACAGGCTGTCCAGCACCTTGCTAAAAATAGATCTTTGGATAAATAAAGACATTTTACTGCTGCACAAATTTTCTTAGCTGATTATATTTCTGTAACTGTCCCTCTTCTTCATTCATTTTCCAGCACTTTGATCCGTTTTTCTCCTTCCATCTTCTAAAATCTTGGAAAATTCTCTTCATATTTCCTAGGTTTTAAAACTAAAATTTGGATAGAGGACATTGGATGAACTTAGCAAATAGAGGATTTGCAAAGGCCATTTTTGCTGTGGACTTTGCCTATTTTATTCGGTGCAGATGCTTTATAAGCAGGATTCTGGGAAGAGAGTGATCAGCCCTCAGCTTACTTCTCAGTTCTGCGAGTCCCCTGATCACTTTGTCTTCACAGAGTCCTTGTGTGGCTGTGAGAGCTTTTCTTGAATGACTGAAGCTACGGTTAAGATATAAACTATCTTTGAAGAGCCCTTGAAAAGCAAATTTTTTTTTTTTCTCAGAGCCATCAAAAGGACAGCTCACCTTCTGAGGTAGTTGTGTGTTGTTTGCTGAGCATTCTGAAGTAAGGATTGTACAGTTGCGACAGTGAAGCGCTCTCCACTTTCAAGGCCGTGTACGGATCCCTTCCATTGACATGACTGCCTTTGAGTAGGGCATGCAGTCTTTGGAGGCTCACCGCATGACGAGTGATCCTGTGTTCTGCTCTCCTGTTATCTCTGGACTGTTTAGAGATTCTCTGAAGAAATTCAGTGGGTATTGTCCCAGTCTGCTCAAGCTGCTGTAACAAAATACCACAGATGGGGTGGCTGCAAACACAGAAATTTATTTCTCACCATTCTGGAGACTGAGAAGTCCAAAATCAAGGTACCAGCTGATGTTTTACCAGTTTTTTGTGAGGCTCGCTTCCTGGCTTGAGGATGGCGCCTTGTCACTGTTGTCCTCACATGGCTGAAAGGGAAGACTCTGGCATCTTTTTCTCTTCTTTTCCAAAGAAGAGGTCTCCCAAGAAACAGAGCCAAATAACTTACTTACTTATTATAAGGAATTGGCTCATACAGTTATAGAGGCTGAGAAGCCCAGAAATGCAGATGGCAAGCTAGAGACCTAGGAGAGCAAAAGGTTAGTTTCCATCCAAACGCTGGCAGGCTCAAAGGCGAGAAAGTGCCGATGCTTCCGTTATAATCCAAAACTCGGAAGAGATGATATCCCAGCTCAAGACAGTCTCCGGGAAGGTGGTACGAACTGAGAGACTAGCATGGAAACATATATATTGCCATATGTAAAATAGGTAGCTGGTGGAAATTTGCTCTATGACGCAGGGAACTCAAACCCGTGCTCTGTGACAACCTAGAGGGGTGAGGATGGGGTGGGAGGTGGGAAAGAGATTTAAGTGGGAGGGAACATGTGTATCTAGCACTCACAGTGGCTCAGACGAAAGAATCTGCCTGCAATGCGGGAGACCCAGGTTCGGTCCCTGGGTTAGAAAGATTCCCCTGGAGAAGGAAATGGCAACCCACTCCAGTATTCTTCCTCAGAGAAGCCCATGGACAGAAGAGTCTGGTGGGTTGCAGAGTAGGACATGACTGAGTGACTAACACTTATGGCTGATTCATGTTGATGTATGACAGAAACCAACACAATATTGTAAAGCAATTATCTTCCAATTAAAAATAAAGAATTTTTTTTTTTAAATGCAGTCTCAAAGGAGTTCCCTCTTACTTGAGGGAGCATCCAACTTCTTGTTTTATTCAAGTTCTCAGTTGATTAGAGGAGCAGCCCACCCCCCTAAAGAAGAGCAATCTCCTCTTCTCAGCCTACTGATTCTAAACATTAATCTCTCCCAGAAACACCTTCACAGACACACCCAGAATAATACAGGACCAAATGCCTGGGCTCCTCATGGTCTGGTCAAGCTGACACATAAAATTAACAATCACAGTTACTTTCCATTTATTTCCAAAAATTGTCCAGATGTGTTGAGAGGATCATTTTTTATTATCTGTTGGATTCCTCCAACAGACATTCCTGAGTTACTATTGTGTGCAGAGGTGTATTTTTTCCTATCCTCTGCATGCAATTCTGCCCACTCAGAGCAAGTCTTTACTTTTTCCAATTACCACTTTAACAGAGAAATGGATAATTCTGTTATCTTTTCCTTTGAGAGAAATAAGATGTCTGGAAAAATACTGGTCAGTGGACGATCTGTACTGCTCAGTGAGTGTTCCAACACTGAGTTTACAAAAAAGCATCTTCTCCTGTCCTGAAGATTGAGGCTGGCATTCTCAAGACCCAGACCTGGACAAAAACCTACAGTGCAAAATACTTTTGTTTAAAAAGTCATGTAATGACTTCCAACTGTAGATGTGTGCCATGATAAGGGAATGAGAGCTGAAATCACTGGTAACTTGAAATTGTCTGAGGGCCCTGCTTGGGCCCTGACCCTGTCCAGAGAAGGGTGAGCTCCCAGAGACAGTTTAATCTGGGGCCTCTGACTCTGGAGAGGTCAGCTGCACTTGTGTCATTTAAGGGAACAATTTGATGCCAGCCTTTTTCAAAAGGTCACCGGATAACTCTGATTCTTGACCTCTGCCTGTTTCTACCAGATTGATGTAGAAACCAACAAACACAAAATGTTGATCAAACTACTTTCCTTCCAGAAAAAGTAAAAAATAGTCACAGTGCAGGTAACCCAGTGACTTCATGATGCTATTTAGGTGCAGATAGAAGAGAACCACAATAAGCAAACCAGGTATCTGGTGACCTTAGGTGGTTGGAGAGACACACTGGGTTTTCAGTGACCCTGCTTCAGTCTAAGTTACCTTCTTTTCCATTTTGGAGTCCATTATGCACTTCAAGCACCAAATTATTATTTTCTGTTTTAAAGGAATCTATAACAAATGAAAAAACAAAGGAATACTTACTGAAACCTTATCTATGGAGGGAAAAGAAATATAGTTTCCTAACACATTTAGGTCAATCAATTTCTAGATAAAAGGGAACTCAAAAACCCTCAAAATTTTGCTCAATAATTAAAAAAAAATAGTTTGCTCATAAACCACATGAAAATTGGGTCATAATGTGACTATTTTAGCCATTACCTGGTGACTAGAAAAGAAGTTAATATATCAAGAACAGAGAAATGTGTTGGGTAGAAATAAATGAGCACCCTCAATGGATGAAGGATTTTAAATTATGGAAAAGATCAGTGTTCTCACTAATCTCACATAACAAGCAAGTGCCGTAGAGGAGTTGGGGAGGAACATCGATGGCTTTTGACCCTTTGGAGCACTGAAAATACCAAATTAATGAGGAGCACATGGAGCTCCCCCCAAAATATAAATGAAAGCCCAGAGTTTTGAATGTTATCAAAACTCACAAGCCCCAAGCACACCTATTAACATTTATTATGCTTATAGAGATTCAATTTAATACAATATGGAGTTCTGTGTTAACATATAATATAGCAAGCTAAGTAATCAGACCTCATACTCTACTGAAAATGTCTAAAAATCCCCAAAAGCATATTTTAAAATATTTCTAAAAAGCCCTGAAGAGCAAGCAAGATATTTTGCCCTGAAAATATTTGTCAGTCTCTGCAAGTTTGAGTTCTAGTTTTGATGATTCTATGGGGAGGGGGTGTTGAGGTCAGATGTCAAAGCCCAAAACCAGCTCAGAATGGGCGGTCTAAGAAGAGCCACTCTGTCCACAAGGGAGCTACTTCCCTTGTAGCTCAGTTTGTAAGGAATCCGCCTGCAATGCAGGAGACCCAGTTTCGATCCCTGGGTGGAGAAGTTCCCCTGGAGAAGAAAATGGCAACCCACTCCAGTATTCTTGCCTGAAAAGTCCCATGGACCGAGGAGCCTGGTGGGCTACAGTCCATGGGGTCACCAAGAGTCAGACATGTCTTAGTGACTAAACCACCCGCACTACAAGGGCTGCAGTCTGAGAGTTGGGGATAATCAACTCTCATCTCCACTTTCAGTAGTTCTATCCACAAGCTGCTCTTGATTTGCTGCACAAAATCACATCACCTGAATGGTCCCTGAACCTCAAGCCAAGAGTCTGAAGTTTTAGAGAGAGACAATACAATAATTGAATCTTCCTCTAGCTGGATGCCACAACCAGATTGTCCGTATCTAAACACTGACTCATCACTTGACCTTGGGCCAGCCTCTTAAGCTCACTGTGCCATTATTTTCTCAACATTATGTTGGGATGCTAAGAGTGCCTCACAGGGTTGACATAAGGATTAAATAAACTTACGGCTCTGTCTGGCACATAGTAAGCTATTTATAAGTGTAAATAAATTTTAAAATTTATTTGAGAATAAACCAATTAAAGATGGGAGGGAAGGTGTATGATTGAAAAGGGCAGACAGGGGCTTTGATAGGGGGCACTTGCAGCATCATTCTTGATCACAGGGAGGTTATATGGAAGAAGTCATTTGAAAACATATTTTAAATTGTATGGAGCTTCCCTGGTGGCTCAGTTGGTAAAGAATCACCTGCAATGCAAGAGCCGCAGGAGATGTAGTTTCCATCCCTGAGTTGGGAAGGTCCCCTAAAGAAGAGAATGGCTACCCACTCCAGTATTCTTACCTGGAGAATTCCATGGACAGAGGAGCCTGGTGTGCTACAATCCCATGGGGTCCCAAAGAGTCAGACATGACTGAGCGAATATCACTTTTAAATTGTGTATCTATATGCTTTGCACTTTTCTGTAGGTAGTTGTATCTAATTTTTAAAATGGAGTAAGCTCTGTAAAAGTGGTTCTCAAACATATTGGCCTAAGTTTCCCTTTAAACTCTTTAAAATTATTAAGCACTACAAATAACTTAAAAAATTTGACTGGAGAATAATGGCTTGACTATGTTGTGTTGGTTTCAGCTGTACAACAACATGAATCAGCTATAAGTAGGCACATATCCCATCCCTCTAGAGCCTCCCTCCCACCCCTTCATCCTACCCCTCTTGGTCAGCACAGAGCATCAGGCTGAGATCCTGTGTTATACATCAACTTCACTAGCTAGCTATTTTACACATGGTAATGATGTGTATTTCAATGCTATCTCTCAATACATTTATCAATATTACAGCCAAAAATAAAAACTGAGAACTCAAAAATATTTATTCATTTAAAAATAACAATAAGTGCACAACATAGGAACATAAGTAATACCATTTGGTTAGTTTGCCATATTTTTCTAAACAAAAAAAAAATAATGAGAAGAGTGGGGTTTTAAAATATTTTAGCAAATAACTTTAATATCTGACTTAATAAAAGCCAACTGGATTATTATTTCTTCAGCATTCAATGTGTTTCAATATGTTGTTTCAGTTAAAGTATATGAAGAAATTCCAGCCTTATACAAATATGTTTTTGGACATAGGAAGAATACTTTAATGATCTTTTTAGATTCTTCTTTGATACAATAGTCAAAGTTGACAAGCAGCATTTTCTTAAAGACTAATTGCAATTGTAGATTCAGAAACAATATCAGCGAAATTTCATGCTCCATTACTTTAAAATTCATGAATCTAACTTCACATTAAATGGATGTTTTATCCATAAAAACTCCTATTGGTTCCCTTAGTTGGGACATCTTCCAAACTTTGACATATTTATCAATCAATGTTAAAAATAGTCACATTCATTAATATCATTACTGATTTCACCAGAAACTTTCAAAATATTGGAAAACTGTCTTGTTAAAAGTGGCAGATGCAAGTTTTCAAAAATTGTAATTTTTGCTGAAAAGCTTTAATTGTACCATTAGCAACCAAGAGTGATATTTTTCCTTGAACTAACTGATTTTATTAATTTTCAAAAAAATGTCTGCCATGTACCCAAATCTGAATAACCATAGCTAGACAGTCAGTTGTTCTTTAAAGAAAAAAATGGCATCCGTGAAAAAAGCAGCTAGCTGGGCTTGCAATGGAAACCACGTCACAAACATTCTCTATACTTTGGTATCTAGCAGAATTACTTTATACACACTTCCATGTTGTTACGTTAGGTATTTAAAACGACATGTACTCAAGAATAAACATTTAATAATAGTTTTTGCTACTTCATCTAAAACATTCTAAAATAAAAAGGCTTTCTTTTTTCTTCTTTTCTTACTGCAAATAAGTACTTTGGGTCGGGGGTATGAGGGGAGGTAAAGAAGACAGTTTTGGCTTTTCACCAAAGAGTCTTGGTTCCAGTCAGATAGAATACATATATATATTTTCTTAAGTAAATATTTTTATTTAATTTTAAGAAATTTAATATCGTCTATAAACTGAGGTTGAACCCCTTTCCTCACCCCACACACACACACACACACACACACACACACACACACTTCTTAGATACGATTTTATAAAAATAAGTGCTTTACACTGAGAAAGATTAGATAACATGTGAAGGGTGATATGAAACTGAACACAAAACCTGAAGTATCTGTGCAGAGCTGGCCTTGATGGGGTTCTGAGGACCTGCATGTAAGAGCCTGGATTAAGGAGCAGGGGTTGGCTTATTTGGTGAGATCATTGTCATGCATAAGATTTGAATGGAGTGCATTATATATGCACTTACTGTAGGAAATTAAAAAAAAAAAAAAACCTAGAAAAATAATTTTTAACCAGTCACCACTACTTTATACACTCTTTTTTTAAAAAAAGAAATTCTTAAATAAGAGCATGACCTCTGGAATCCTCTTGCCATATAACAAATATCACAAACTCAGAGGTTTAGGACATCCATTTACTGTTCTGCAGTTCTGTAGGCCACAAGTCCTGGGACTGCGTTACACCACGTTTGTATTAGTTAGGGCCGCATTACAAAACACTACAGAGTAGGCATCTGCTTCCACCCTCATTTAGGCTGTTAGCAAAATTCAATTCCTTGTAGTTGTAGGACTGATGTCCCTATTTCTTTGCTGGCTGTCTTCTGGGGTTCACTCAGCTTTTAAAGGCCACTCACATTTCTTGCCAGCAATAGACAAGTTTGTCCCTGGCATCAAGTCTCCTTTGAGTGTTTTCAGATTTCTTTCAGCAGGAAGATCTTAATCCTTATTAAGTGCTCACCTGTCCTGGACCTCTGCTTCTTGTTTGGGAGCCTTAATGACTGACAGTAGATGGTTCTTATGTTGCTTAGTAGTTGCTCAGAGCTGTAAAGGAAGTTCTCAGTCCTTCTCAGGTGAAGAAAGCATGACCCAGGTCTCACCTTCTGGCACAAAGAGTGATTTCTTGCTTAGCAAGAGAGTTTGTTGTGCATAAAGATACATGCAGTAACATCCCTCTGTAATAAAATTAATACTTTAATACTTCCCCTAGCAACTGATGTTTGGAATATCAATGTCTAATCATTTTATAAATGTGGGCTGCCTTCATCATTCTTGAAAGCCAGACTTATAATAGAAATTAATGCAAAATATAGGGGAAGGCAGTGTAAGTATACCTAGGGTCTAGCATGTTTTTTAGCCTTTATGAGGTCTTTATCTAAATGGCTCTGAAGCTCTTTCAGGCCATGATTCCTAGCTAGGCTTTAAGCCTGTTCCTGGGGGTGGGGGGAAGCCCAAGTATCTCTGCTGTGGACCTACATGGGAAGCAGAGAAATTCATGTGAAGGGTGGCATCTTAACACAGACCCAGCCATCTGAGAAAGGAGAGAGGGAACAAGGCTGGAAATAGGACAGAGGTAATGGGATCTGGAGGCCATCAGCTTTGTCCCTCCCCATGTATACACACACACACACACATGTACACACAGAGACACACACCCATACACACACAACACACTTACACACAAATACACACATATACACTCATACACATAAACACACACACAATATACTCACACATATATATACTCATACACACATACACACACAATGCACTCACACATATACACTCATACACACACACATATCACACTCATGTACACACATATACTCATAACATTGTGACAACATCCTCTTAAGAAGTCTCTTTTTTATTCATTTTTTCCTCTTATTTTTTAATGTTTTGCCCATCTTTCAAACAGCCTGCCTAGGATTATATATATATATGTGTGTGTGTGTATATATATATGAATTTTTTTCCAACTTAACCTCAGTGCCAATACCCAACGGACTGAGGAAGCAGCCAGAGCCTGAGATGCTAGAGTCTGGGACTGAACAGAGAGTGGATCTGAGCTGTGCAGAGCATGAGGATCCCCCGAGGATTGGAGGAGTAAAAGGAACATCTGGGCTCCTTACCTGGACTGCGAGTCTCTTGAAGGAAATGGCTATTCCCCTTCCATGTAAATCCTCAGAACCTAACAGTGTTACCTCAAAGCAAATTCAGCAAGCACTGTATGATAAAGCGGTTTTGCTAGTTTTCTGGCAGTTGTCTTTGTGGCAATGGTGTTGACAGAGAGCAATGATGATGCTAAAGAAGCCAAAGTCAGAGAAAGGAAAAGAGAAGCTCCTGCCTCACACGCGGGACTACTCAGCTACAGCCCCCAGTCAAGAGGGCACTGGGGTGAAATATTTCATTTTGGGGAAAAAGATGAAAGACCTAGGAATTATCCATATGCCTCTGCGAATGGGTCTAAGGGTGAGCAACGTTCAATTAAACCAAGGGGCAGGAGAATAAATGCCTGCTAGGTGTCGGGTGCTTGGCAAACAGATAAACATACATTTAATCCACCAAATTACTCAATGGTCTAGGTATTCTGTGTCACCTGTTCATTTGAAAATGAGTTCCAGGCACATTGGTCTTTCCTGAGATCGTTCTATAAAAGTCAGCCTGTTCTTTTGTCTCTGAAGTGCTCACTACACCGTCCACAGAAGCTGAAACGTTCTTCTGGAACACAGCTGACAGCTCACCCTGATGGAGAGCAAGTCTAAGCAGCATTTATGTAAGACAGAAATCCAGGTTCCTTCAAACACCAACATTTCCCGTGTCCAGTTGTTTGCACAAACACCTTCCCTGCCATGCAGAAATCTGTACACATAATTTCCGGGTGCTTTCCTGCCCTTAGCTAATGCTGCCCTTGCTTGGCGAGGAAGAGTAAGGCAGCCTGCAGCAACAACTATTTGACTCATCGGACACCACTCTTGGACAGTGCACAGGCCCGGGAGAAGTCTCTCGATCCCGAGGTGAGGGGATCTCTGGCCTCTTGGAAGTGCTGCTCTTTAATCAAACTGGAAAGATTGTTGGCTGTCTTTTTCCTAACACTCAGACAGGGAAACACCACTTATCCTCTTGGAGATTCATTGTGGTCAATCAGGAAGTTTTTCCCCCAAATGGCACCAGCGGTAAAAATAGAAAGAATGGTTATTAACCTTAACATAGGGGCTCCAGATGGCAATCTGGTCTTTCATCTCAAAGAAAAGGAGATGTCAGAGACAAATTTAAGAGATGGAAAATGGAAGAGGTAGTGCCTCTGGGAGCTTCAGGTTAGCATTTTGATGGCTTCAGAGATGAAGCTCTATCAGGGAAAATCGAGGCCGCATCTCGGAAGGTGGACTGCAAACAAACATTTTTCACTTACAGGATGCTGAGTGCTGCTCCTGGATCCCTTGAGCACATGTATGGCAAGTGTAGCTCATTACACAGGAATAAGGCAAATAAAATTGCTTCCAATATTTTTTGGATGAATTCTGTGGGAGGCCATTGGGAAACAGAAGCCAGCTTTCGCACATATTTAATTAAAAAAAAAAAAACATTTAAATAGTATTAAGCTTTTCCACACATCCATGTTGGCTTAAATTCATAATGTTATGATTCAAGTACTTTTAAAAAAAAAAGCTTAACAATTCTAAATGCATGTTTATTAAAGGAAATGTATTATGCATTGACCTTTTGCCTTTTCCTAACTCTCCTGGATTTTAATAGCTGAAGAATATTTAATGAACCTTTGCCCAATATTTAAAGAACCTTTGCCCAATATTTAAGAACCTTTGCCCAATGGTCAGGAAACCTGAAATTTCACTATTGGTCATGGAGTTAACCCAATTGAATTTTTCTCTATATTCCCGTTAATTCACCAGTGCCAACACCTAGCTAGAGCCATTCTGATTTTTGGAAGACTCCTGGATGCTAGTTGTGGTTTTCCTATTTTGTTAGAGGTCTTTGGAGGTAATAACTGAGGCTTTGGAATCAAACAGAGCCGAAGTTGAACTGCTTACTAAGCTGTACATATTTGAGCAACTTATTTTGCCTCCCTGAGCTTCAGTTTCCTCTTTTGTTAAATAGGAATAATAGTAAGTACTTCTGAAGATTGTCAGGAGGAATTTTTGGATTAACATACATAACATAGTAGGCATTCAATAAATGGTAAGTTATTTTTACTGATATTAGTATTCTTTTCCTCTTTTAATTAATTTATTCTGGCCCCCACCCCCAAAATCTCTCCTACTTGTTATATTTTCATCCACTGAAATTGAAACCGAGCCAGACTCTCAGCCTTCCCAGGGACAGACCTCCATGCCCCACGCCTCTTGCCTATAGAAAAGCTGCAGCCTCCTAGACTTTCTCTGAGTTCCGAAGAGAAAATTTAATTGGAGAAGTGACAAAATGCAGAAACATAGGAAAGCAGTCAAGTAAGATAAGATAATACTAATTTCAAGTCAGAGTCAAGAATGCTTCGTTCCTCCACAAGGGCTACAGATAATATTCT
Organism: Dama dama; assembly: GCF_033118175.1. Lineage (NCBI taxonomy): Eukaryota > Metazoa > Chordata > Mammalia > Artiodactyla > Cervidae > Dama > Dama dama. The sequence continues at coordinate 34,597,183 of NC_083706.1, forward strand.
GAGCCATACCTTTGAGCTGTTCTGAAGATACTAAAACTCCCACCAGATGGAAGGAGTTGACACAAGCATGTGGATAATAGACCAGTTGGACCCAGAAGATACTGATACTGATTCTGAAATACCACTTTGTAACCTCACCACTAACCAATCAGAATGCCCGCAAGCTGATCAGGCACTCTGCAAGCCCACCCTTGATGCTGCTGCTTTTAAAAAACCTTTCCCTAAAATCCATCAAGGGTTCCCCAGGTGGCATTAGTGGTAAAGAACTCAACTGCCAATGCAGGAGATGCGGGTTCAATCCCTGGGTCGGGAAGATCCCCCAGAGGCATGGCAACCCACTCCAGTATACTTGCCTGGAGAATCCCATGGACAGAGGAGTTACCGTGGACTGGCAGGCTACCATCCATAGCGTTATAAAGAGTCATAAAAGACAGAAGTGACTTAGCATGAACAAAAATCCATCAAGGAGTCTGGGTTTTTTTTAGCATAAGCTGCACATTCTCCTTGACTGGTGCTCTGCAAATAAATGTGCTATCCTTTACCACAACCCAAGGTCAGTAGATTAGCTTTGCTTTGCTCTGGGCAAGCAGACCCAAGTTTGGTTTGGTAACAAAATTGCATCTCTTAGCCAATGTCTTTTATCAAGTCCGTGTTCTCGATAGTGACTTCTCCAATCCCAGAAACTAGAAGTGAATTTCCATGATCTCCAATCCTTGCCACTTCTGTTATATACCTCACGTAGTGCTTGTCACTTACTGCCCTGCTCTGTAGTTTTGTTTGTTGCTCAAATCTGATCATCCTAATTAAGATAATAGTGTCTGGAGGGCAGGAAGCAGAATGTTCTCTCGTAAAATGTTTCTTGAATGTGTGTTGAATGAATATGCATACACTATAGAATAGTGCCATATGGTTTACACATTAATTTGTTGAATCCAAGGAAAAGGGTTTTCATTTTAGTTTTTTTTTTAATTTTAGCATTTAGATATGTCAATTTAGTAAAACAAAAATTGTCTTGAAGTTACTAGATATTAGTTGAAGTCAGAATGAAAATACATTTTTCTGAAAGCTCTTATTCTTTTGCTCTAACAGGACACTGCAGCTGTCAATTTTTGAATCCCTGTAAGCAGACATAATTCCTTCCAGAGCTGAGTGGTAACGCTTCCAAACAAAACCATGTAACGTCCAGCAAGTCACTTCACCTTTTTCTGCTTCAGTTTCCTTATTTGTAAGATGGGTGGGGGTATCAGATCAGATGATCCTTTAAGAGACTTTCCTTCTCTAAAAATTTCCAGTTTGCCCGTTTTAGCATGAGAACACTGAACTTGGTGACCTTAACATTTCCTTTCTGTGGTGTGATTCATTTTTACCTTCTCTTTCTAGACTACCTAGGGTCCCTAGAAAAATAACCAAAATAGTTTTTCAAGCATTGCATCTAATATTCAAAAGTTTCCCAACTACTTCTGTGAATTCCCCCTAGGGTTTCTCATATGCATTTATCAATAAGTTTCTCTCTACTCCCTAAGGATTCCATCACTGTTTTTCTTTATTCTAGCCACATCTTCAGTTGTTCCTGCTTCTCATAAAATTACCTGTGCTGTGTTGTTGTTTTTGAAACAGGATTTTTGCCTAGGCTTTCTCATCTTTTAAATTGACTGCATTTTTATCATCTTTAAAATGAACTACATCTCCTCCAGTGTTCTCATGAAAAAGCTGGGGGTGACTGAATCTGACATAAAACATATTTCACACCACGAAGAGAGACCTCCATTTTAAAATAATGAGATGATTCAAATGTACTATAAAGTGGTTCTCAAAAATAATGTTAATAAAAGACTTGATCAAAAGTAATTCATATTAGGAATCCCCAAATACAATCAGGATTGAAGTAAATTGGTCAGTCACTATAGTCTGAATGATCTAAACCATTCTGTGAATTACCAGCACCTAGTGTACCTATAGGAAGGATGACAGCAGCTTGGTTATCCTGGATAGTGTATTGACAGTTCCTTGGAGATTCTCTGTCAGCACAGATATAGTCTTGAGATCTAGAAGAAGATGTGCAGAGGCAGAGTTTCTGCTTTTTTTCTTTGATTCCTGCAAATCATGTGAGAGGACTATTCCACCTTCCACAAAAAAGAGCTCAAGGTAGACCTTTTGTCCAACTGCCTACTCTACATTCAGAAAAATTTGGGCCAAGTCTCAAAGATTGAAAAATTAAGCAAGTTTAACTAGATATTGAAGTATTTGCAGAAAAGATTAAAGTTACTAAAAATGTTTTTGCTTTGGAAGAATCCCACTTTAGGGATTTTCCTTTTAGTCTTGCAATAGGAAAATGGTGGTGTCAGTCTCTTGGGAGGAAGTGACCTCCCAGCTGCTGACTGATGAGACCTTGCGGATGAAGCCTCAAGAAGAGGTTAAGGGTGGGGAAACTGTCAGTGACTCTGCTCTCCAAAGTCTCGTATGGATAATGCACAGTGAGAACCATTTTCTCAATAGCAAGCTACATAAAAGTTTAGAGCCAAAACCTCAGCTAGGAATAGTGTTAATGTTCCTGGAGGGTCCCATCTGCTTGCTTCCCTGAGGACCTGCAAAGATGGTAGGCAAGTGGTGGGGGATCCAGGGTTTTAGGCTCCTTGCCACCTCTCTCTCTTCTCTCCTTAAAGACGCTACAAACACCTACTATATGCATGACACTGGACTCGGCCCTAGAAAGAGGGGGAACTATCCAGGCAAAATTAGTGCTGGGAGTTATCACTTCGCTGTAATTCCTGAAGGCTGGGTTCCATTCAGGACCCCCACATCCAAGCTGTTCAGGGAACTCGGTTGCAGGAGAAGGTGGGTGCTCGCCACCTTCTGAAATGTGATTCCTATCCCAGGAGCCGAGGTAGGAACCCTACTGCTTCATAGAAAGCCACAGCACCTCACACTGCTGTGGCTGCTATTGCTCTAGGAGAGGAATGGAGGTCTCAGTCAACTGAGGAACATCTCTCGGTTGCAAAAGACCACAGTTTGACATAGAGAATGAACTTATAGCTACCAAGGGGGATGGAAGGGGAAAAGGGATAGTTCAGGAGTTTTGGACTGACGTGTTCACACTGCTATTTTTAGAGTGGATGACCAACAAGGACCTACTGTACAGTGCAGGGAACTCTGCTCACTTGGCAGCCTGGATGGGGAGGAGGTGGGAGAGAATGGATACGTGTATAAGCATGGCCGAGTCACTTTGCTATGCACCTGAAACTATCACAACATTGTTAATTGGCTTTGTTGTTGCTGTTCAGTTGCTAAGTTGTGTCCAACTATTTGCAACCCCATGGACTGTCGCCTGCCAGGCTTCTCTGTCCATGGGATTTCCCAGGCAGGAATACTAAAGTAGGTTGCCATTTCCTTCTCCAGGGGATCTTCACGACCCAGAGACTGAAGCTGCATCTCCTGCAGTGGCAGGAAGATTCTTTACCACTGAGCCACCAGGGAAGCTTGTTAATTGACTATGCTCCAATATAAAAATAAAAAGATTTTTTAAAAAGAGAATGCTTTTCTTTAGGGAACTATTTAACTTTGAATTGCTTTCCTTAAAAAATTGAACCTCTGTTGGCTCTGCACATATTATTCTTTGATGAATTTATCCGCTTCCTTGGGGGTGGTGGGGGGTGATATTCTGTAACTAGCAAGTCATGTTGCTAAGCTATAAGAGAAATGTTGGTGGTGGACAGCAAAGCCTGGCGTGCTGCAGGCCCGGGGGTTGCAAAGAGTGGGACACGACTGAGCGACGGAACTGAACTAAACAGAAAAGAACAAAATGAGAGCTTATTGTAAGCAACATGAAGCACTGAGTGTTGGTCAGCATTTCTGAGAAATTTCAAGGAGTAAGACAGTTGGCACTGAGGTGGAAAAATAACCAAGTGTTAAAGCGTATTTCTATCCTTCACCTAACCTCTCACCCCAACCTTCTTCCTATGAGCAAGTCTTGCTGGGCCCATCTTCCCAATGGAGGGGAAAACATTGAATTAGGTAAAACAGCCGTTCTTTGAGACTCCAAGGTTGTAGTAGTGCTAATAAATGCTGTCCCTGTAACTTTGCATCACTTCCCCCGGGTATTTGTCATTTGTACACTGAGATATTCTGACAGCCACTTGGCAGTTGCGTTTCGTCGGGTTGTAATGGAGTACATTTCCACTGCCTTCAATATTTTTGCATTCCAATTACATGCAGTGAATCAAACCCTTGCTATGGTGAAATGCAACTGAAACCCTCCGCAGAGCCAAGAGCCGCTGGAGAACCCAGCTCCGATAAGTGCCAGTGGGTATGTACACTGCCTCCCTCTCCATGTGAAGAGCAGCTAATTTGATTTGTTCTCTTATTTGAGAGGGAACCAGATCATTTGCATTGTAAATAAAACCATTTCTTGTCTTTATTTCCATCGTTTTTGATTGCTTTTGGCTGCTTAAGTTGGATAATTGAATCATGGGCCATATGAAAGAGAGCAGAGAAAGATTTTAAATAATTTCAGCAGTGAACTCAAAGAAAATGTGTGGCAGTAGCAGATGAGTCAAGCATCGCTCATCTCAGCCTTAGTGAATGTTATACGGCACCTGGGATACTAACTCTGCTTCTGGGAGAATGCAATAGAGGCCTCTCAAAATACATTCCCTGTGTTAAACTTGGAGCTTGGTTCTACACGTTTCAATGAGACCCCAGTGTTGTTATCAGTGGTGGAAGAAAGAGTCCCGATGGGAGCACTGCCTCTGCTCCACTTAGCCTACAGTGCAAATGAGAGCCGGGTGACATTCAGTAGGATTTTTCTGCAATGATGGTTATGGGATAGATAGTGGAAGAAACAGCTCTCCTAAGTCTCTGCTTTTTGCTACAATTTAACCATGTTGAGAAGGCAGCCATTTCCTGAGATAGCAAGAAAGGAAGTGAACTTAAAATAGCCACCAAAATCATTTTAAGCCTGAATGATTTCTGTTCCTAGTGCAGCATCACTGATTTGGTATTCCCAAGAGCTACAGTTATTTCTCCAGATGATGGTACTTGAAGAGGAGGCCTTTGAGACTCCCAGGAAGGTCTCAGAGGTGGGTTTTTTGGCAATATTTCCAGCAAAAGGTTTTCATTTCTTCTTTTCTTCTCAGCGATGGTGGTGACTGTCAGGTACTGGATAAGGAGTCCTGATCAGAACAGTGTAGAGATTCTTATCCCACTTGCAGAGATGTGAAAAATCTCCAGGAGCGCTAGCTCACCCTTGCGAAGAGCAGTCTAATCCAGCCTCCAATGACTTTCAGAAAAGGCAGGACAGTGCCACCTCAGGTGGCACTAGTGGTAAAGAACTCGCCTGCCAATGCAGGAGATGAAAGAGACATGGGTTTGATCCCTGAGTCAGGAAGATCCCTTGGAGGAGGGCATGGCAGCCCACTCCAGTATTCTTGCCAGGAGAATCCCATGGACAGAGGAGCCTGGCAGGCTACAGTCATAGGGTTGCAGATCAGACACCACTGAAGCGACTTAGCATGCATCCACCTCCCCATCCCCTGGAGATTCTCTCTTTCTGGGAAGGGCAGTATCCCTAGGCTGACTCTAGATAGGCCTGAGGGCCACAACCTGTGAACCACCAGGAGATCCCCAGGTCTGACCCTGGCAAGTCATGGCCAGCTAAACCATCCTGCTCACCTCCCTGTCCCTTGGCTTCTGGTCATCTCTCTTCTTTCAATATTTTATCTTCATACTGCTCTGAGCTGCCTCTTCTCTCATACAGATTTCTACAATGTTCTCTTCCTAACATTTCTTTCATGCTTCCTGCAACTACAGGTCCACAGCAGGCCAATTCTCTCAACTCCACTATTTTTCCTTTCCCCTTCTAGCCTTCACTGAAAACTTGCACTGCCCTGAGGATTGCTGTTCAGTCCAACCCTTTGCGACCCCACACCAAGCTTCCCTGTCCTTCACTATCTCCCAGAGGTTGCTCAAATTCATGTCCACTGAGTCAATGATGCCATCCAACCATCTCATCCTCTGTCGCCCTCCTGCTTTCAATCTTTCCCAGCATGAGGGTCTTTTCCAATGTGTTGGCTCTTTGCATGAGGTGGCCAAAGTGCCCGGAGAATTGTCCACCCCCAGACCCCAGAAAGTTTCTCCAGGTAGAACCATTACAATCCTGTGTCCCAGGTTTGGCCAGCTGGGTCAGCAAGGTCCTTGTTTCCCACTGTTCCCTCAGAACTGCAAGCTCTCTTCACTCAGACAAAGCCTCTCCTCCCTTATGTGAAGCTCACATTGAACCTCATCATAGTCCTGACTGCCAGGCCCACTCTAGAGTCCAGTGCCTACTGGGATTGCTACATGGGATTGTACATATTATCTCATTGTGATTATGTTGACTGTTGCACACATTGGGGTTCTGTCTTTGGTTTGGAAATAAAACTCTTTCATTTTTGATGTGGGCCATTCTTAATGTCTTTATTGAATTTGCTACAGTGTTATTTCTGTTTTATTTATTTATTTATTTGGCTGCAAGTCATGTGGGAACTTAGCTTCCTGATCAGTGATCGAACCCACGTTCCATGCATTTGAAGGCGAAGTTTTAGCCCCTGGACAGACAGGGAAGTCCTTAGAAATAAAATTTTTAATTCTTATGTGCAGGCACAGTATTTCATTGATTCCCCCCCCTCCCAACACACATACCCCTTGCATTCACCATCTTTGTGTTTACCTGCCCTATACCCTCCTGCCTACAAGCCATCCAGTCTCCTTTCCAATTCATGAAGTTTCTGCTCAGATCTTATCTTTCTGATGAAACATCTCTAGGCATACCAGCCCAAAGTGATTTCTCATCCTGCAAAGCCATAGCACCTATGGCCTCCACCAGGTGATCAAAAATACCTGTGGCACTCTCTGATTCTGTGAAACTTTCCATTGAATTCACTGCCCTTTCAAATATCTTGCTGTTACTGTTTGGTGCCAAACCGGAGGTTCTCATTGTTGTAGTCCATCCTGCTTATCACCACTGTGGGTATAAAAGTGAAGCCTACAAGTGGCCAGCCAACACCTTGCATGCAAACAACAGATTTTTAACCACCATCACACATGTGATAATTAGAAACAAAAAACTGATGTTAAAACTCAATTCTCAATGATAATTTAATCACTCAACTTACAGTTACAGATTTCTTTTATAATTGCAAAGTAGATGGCAAATTTTTTTTTAAAAATGCATTTATAGTGACAAAATCTGCCTAGAATCATAAAATTTTACACAGGAAGGAACTTTACTTCCTATATCTCTCATTTCACAAAAAATTTTTCTGCATGTTATTTTATCAGTGAGTATAATTTTAAACTAAGAGTTTATTTTTCACTCATATTTTGTATCCAGCATGAGTCAGTAGAGAAGTTTTGCTCATTGTAGTTTTGCAGAAACGTTGGTTAATTTGAGTCTCCATTTCAGTACACATTTCTACTATGAGGCAAAGAAATCAGGGTTCTGGAGAGCCTTTTCCTAATGACTCCAAGTTCTAGCCCAGAAATGATATCTGTTTCTTTCCCCTGAACAAGCCATTCTGGCCAGAAATGGAATGGGCCTAACAGAAGTAGAACATATTATTACGAAGAGGTGACAAGAATACACAGAAGAACTATACTATAAAAATCTTCATGACCCAGGTAACCATGACGGTATGATCACTCACCTAGAGCCAGACATCCTGGATTGTGAAGTCAAGTGGCCTTAGGAAGCATCACTATGAACACAGCTAATGGAGGTGATGGAATTCCAGCTGAGTTATTTCAAATCCTAAAAGATGATGCTGTGAAAGTGCTCCAGTCAATATGCCAGCAAATTTAGAAAACTCAGCAGCGGCCACAGGACTGGAAAACGTCAGTTTTCATTCCAATCCCAAACAAAGGCAATGCCAAAGAATGTCCAAACTACTGCACAATTGCACTCATCTCACACGCTAGTAAAGTAATGCTCAAAATTCTCCAAGCCAGGCTTCAACAGTATGTGAACCATGAACTTCCAGATGTTCAAGCTGGATTTAGAAAAGGCAAAGTTACTGGAGGTCAAATTGCCAACATCTGTTGGATCATCAAAAGAGCAAGAGAGTTCTAGAAAAATGACTACTTTTGCTCAATTGACAACGCCAAAGCCTTTGACTGTGTGGATCACAACAAACTGTAGAAAATTCTTCAAGAGATGGGAATAACAGACCACCTTACTTGCCTCCTGAGAAATCTACATGCAGGTCAAGAAGCAATAGTTAGAACTGGACATGGAACAACAGACTAGTTCCAAATCGGGAAAGGAGTATGTCAAGGCTGTATATTGTCACCCTGTTTATTTAACTTAGGTGCACCATGTGAAATGCTGGGCTGGATGAAACATGAGCTGGAATCAAGATTGCCTGGAGAAATATCAATAACCTCAGATATTCAGATAACATCACCCTTATGGCAGAAAGTGAAGAAGAACTAAACAGCCTCTTGATGAAAGTGAAAGAGGAGGGTGAAAAAGTTGGCTTAAAGCCTGACATTCAGAAAACTAAGATCATGGCATCTGGTCCCATCACTTCATGGCAAATAGATGGGGAAACAATAGAAACAGTGAGAGACTGTTTGGGGGGCTCAAAAAATCACTTCAGATGGTGACTGCAGTTATGAAATTAAAAGATGCTTGCTCCTTCAAAGAAAAGATATGAACAACCTACACAGCATTTTAAAAAGCAGAGACATTATTTTGCCAACAAATCATACAAAGCTATGCAAACAAATCTAAACAAATCATAGTCAAAGCTATGATTTTTCCAGTAGTCCTGTATGGAAGTGAGAGTTGAACTATAAAGAAAACTGAGTGCAGAAGAATTGATGTTTTTGAACTGTGGTGTTGGAGAAGACTCTTGAGAGTCCCTTGGATAGCAAGGAGATCCAACCAGTCAATCCTGAAGGAAATCAGTCCTGATTATTCATTGGAAGGACTGAAGCTGAAGCTCCAGTACTTTGGCCACCTGATGTGAAGAATTGACTCATTGGAAAAGGCCTTGCTGCTGGGAAAGACTGAAGGCAGGAGGAGAAGGGGACGACAGAGGATGACATGGTTGGATGGCATCACCAACTCAATGGGCATGAGTTTGAGTGGACTCTGAGAGTTGGTGATGGACAGGGAACCCTGGCATGTTGCAGTCCATGGGGTTGCAAAGAGCTGGACATGACTGAGTGACTGAACTGAACTAAACAAACCAGAACCATTAGCTAGAACCAATCTGTGACCTGCCCAACCAAAGGAGCCAGAAAGAAAGGAGTTACTTCCTCCCATGTGCGAGGAAGTTATAAACTAATGAACAGCAACAATGACTACCGTACCTAAAGCTAATGTTAAGCCATTTGTGTCATATTTATGCCATATTATTATAATATTATGAGAGAAACTGGAAGGCATTAAAATGAGCATGTATTTTGGAGTCAGAAAAGCCTAGGAGAGGGAGGTGGGAGGGGGGATCGGGATTGGGAATACATGTAAATCCATGGCTGATTCATATCAATGTATGACAAAACCCACTGGAAAAAAATAATAATAATAATAAAAAAAAATTAAAAAAAAAAAAAAAGAAACATAAAAAAAAAAAAATAAATAAATAAACTCTATTCTGCTACTCATTCGCTGAAACTTGAATTGCCAGGGCCACTATACTTGACCTCTCTGAACTTCAATTATTGTTGTTGATTTTTAGTTGCTAAATCATGTCCAACTCTTTGTGACTCCATGGGCTGTAGCCCTGCCAGGCTCCTCTGTCCATGGGATTTCCCAGGCAAGAAGACAAGAGTGGGTTGCCATTTCCTACTCTAGACAATCTTCCTAACCCAGGGATCAAACCTGAGTCTTCCACATTATCAGGTGGACTCTTTGCCACTGAGCCATCTGGGAAGCCCAATATATTAACTACTAAGATTTAACCTGGCTGCCTTGAGGATTCAATGAGAGAAAATGTTTTTCAAAAAATATGGAACAATTTCTAGCAAATAAGTAATCAGTATATGTTAGTTTCCTCTTTCTCTTCCCCCTTTTGCTCATGCTTTGTTCACCTTCTCTTACCTTCTTTTTGTCCTTCCTTACTTCCCTTATGGCTATGGATTTGTTCTTGCCCTGGGTGTGAAAGTATCAACCCATTCCCCTCACCTGCAGATAAGCGTGTTCACATCAATGCTCTAACAAGCTGTGTTTTCACCATATGTATCACTTCCTCTGTGTTAGGTAATTTTCTCTTTTTGATCTGATCCAGCTGTTGGATCAATACCTTTAAACAATTCGTGAATAATCCTCACCCCAACCTCTCTAAAATTTTGTTAATTTTTCAAGACCGTATTGTTTCTCACCACATCAATTGTAAGACTTTCAGTGCTAAGAGCATTTTCAAACTTTATGTCACTTACAGAGTCAAGCATTTTCCTTTGTCTTACCCACACAACATCAGAAATAAAGTATGGTGACAGCCATAGTGTATTAGTGTTCTGGGGCTGCCAGAGGAATGGCCACCAGTTAGATGGGTGAAAAAATGAAATTCATTTTCTCACAATTCTGCAAACTAGACGTCCAAGATGAAGTGTTTGCTGGGTTAGTTCCTTCCGAGGTCCCTGAGAGAGTCTGTTCGATGCCTGTCACCCTGCTTCTGGTGTTTGCTTTCCAGGGCTTATAGAAACATCTCCCTGGTCTCTGCCCTCATCTTCACACGGGGTTCTCTTTGTGTGTGTGCACTTGTGGCCCAAGATCCACTTTTCATAAAGATACTAGTCATGCTGGGTTAGGTCCCACCCTAAAAAAGTTTATTTTAACTAACCACCTCTGCAATGGCACTATCTCTAAATACATTCACATTCTGAGGAAATAAGGAGTTAGGACTTCAACATATGAATTTGAAAGGGACACAGTCCATAGTATATAGGTTACTATGATCAAGGTGAATACTTCATAATTTTATAGATGGAACAGTATGACATCAATATTTGTGCCATGTCCAAGTATAATTTTCAAATGACAAAAACTTGATACTGATAGGGAACATCTATCAGAGATTAATTTACTTAATTCATGAGAGAACTTGTGGAATGGTAAAACTTATTCCAAGAGCATCTGAGGAACAGAAGTTGGTATCTTACTCAGCAAAGATAAGCCAAAATGAGTTTGCTAAGTTACAGACAAAACTGGAAAATGATCTCTAGACAATAGACTCATAACCTTTGAGGTTACCTTTTCGACCAGACATAAATTATTTACATACATCTAGGCTGGACAAATCAAGATTGCCAGGAGAAATATCAATAACCTCAGATATGTAGATGACACCACCCTTATGGCAGAAAATGAAGAGGAACTAAAAAGTCTCTTGATGAAAGTGAAAGAGGAGAGTGAAAAAGTTGGCTTAAAGCTCAACATTCAGAAAACTAAAATCATGGCATCTGGTCCCATCACTTCATGGGAAATAGATGGGGAGACAGTGGAAACAGTGTCAAACTTTATTTTTTTGGACTCCAAAATCACTGCAGATGGTGATTGCAGCCATGAAATTAAAAGATGCTTACTCCTTGGAAAGAAAGTTATGACCAACCTAGATAGCATATTAAAAAGCAGAGACATTACTTTGTCAACAAAGGTCCATCTAGTCAAGGCTATGGTTTTTCCAGTAGTCATGTATGGATGTGAGAGTTGGACTATAAAGAAAGCTGAGTGCCAAAGAATTGATGCTTTTGAACTGTGGTGTTGGAGAAGACGCTTGAGAGTCCCTTGGGCTGCAAGGAATCCAACCAGTCGATCCTGAAGGAAATAAGTCCTGAATATTCATTGGAAGGACTGATGCTGAAGCTAAACTCCAATCCTTTGGCCACCTGAGGCAAAGAACTGACTCATTGGAAAAGGCCCTGATGCTGGGAAAGACTGAAGGCAGGAGAAGAAGGGGCTGACAGAGGATGAGATGGCTGGATGGCGTCACCGACTCAATGGACATGAGTTTGAGTAACCTCCAGGAGTTGGTGATGGACAGGGAAGCCTGGTGTGCTGCATGCAGTCCATGGGGTTGCAAAGTGTCGGACACGACAGACCTACTGAACTGAATAAGGATCTGGCCTTTTTTTTTTTACTAGGGTATAATTAGATGAATTGGTTGTGTAATCAAAGACATGCTTGGAGCGTCAAGTTTGAGTTTTAAGCCAACTTTTTCACTTTCCTCTTTCAGTTTCATCAAGAGGCTCTTTAGTTCTTCGTTTTCTTCCATAAGGGTAGTGTCATCTGCATATTTGAGGTAATTGATATTTCTCCTGGCAATCTTGATTTCAGCTTGTGCTTCCTCCAGCCCAGCATTTCTCATGATGTACTCTGCATATAAGTTAAATAAGCAGGGTGACAATATACAGCCTTGACAAACTCCTTTCCCGATTTGGAACCAGTCTGTTGTTCCATGTACGGTTCTAACTGTTGCTTCTTGACATTCATACAGATTTCTCAGGAGGCAGGTCAGGTGGTCTGGTATTCCCAACTCTTGAAGAATTTTCCACAGTTTGTTGTCATCCACCCAGTCAAAGACTTTGGCATTGTCAATAAAGCAGAAGTAGATGTTTTTCTGGAACTCTCTTGCTTTTTCAATGACCCAACGGATGTTGGCAGTTTGATCTCTGATTCCTCTGCCCTTTCTAGGCCCAGCTTGAACATCTGGAAGTTCATGGTTCACATACATTGAAGTCTGGCTTGGAGAATTTTGAGCATTATTTTGCTGGCATGTGAGATGAGTGCAATTGTGTGGTAGTTTGAACATTCTTTGGCAATGCCTTTCTTTGGGATTGGGATGAAAACTGACCTTATTGATTCTTATTGATATCTGATTCTTATTGAACCTATGCAAACAATTATATTACCATAAAAAAGAAAGACATAGTAAAAATATCTAATTCTATATTTGGGAGATCAGAAAGAAAGAGATAACATTTACAGAACAGTTTATTTCAAACTGCAGAAGTATTTTCTATTAAGTTGAGTCTTTCAGAGAAATGAAGAAAGGAGAAAAGGCTTTCTGGAAAACCCAGTAAAATACAGACTATTAACGACAGTATCAATAATATTTCAACCTAAACAGCCAAATTCTGCATCTTTCTTCATCAATCCTAGTTCATTTTTTTCCACTGGACCTTGGATCAGCAGTTGCTTTCATGAAATCATCTCATTCTGGATTGAGAAAGAATTAATAGTAATCCTCACTTACTCCCCAAATACAGTCAGAGTTGTCGACTGAAGGCAATTTGAAAGTCTACACTTTTAAAATACCACATTAAATATATTGGTTTGCTAGGATACCAGAACAAAGTACCACAGAGTGGGTAGCTTAAATACTAGAAATTTATTTCTTTATGGTTCTGGAGGTTTGACATTCAAGATATATGTATCAGTGGGACTGGTTTCCTTCTGAGGCCACTCTCCTTGGCTAATAGATGACCATGTCTCCCTTTGTCTTTAAATGGTCTTTCATCTATGTGTCTGTGTCTTAACCTTGTCTTCTTAGAAGGACACCAGTCATACTGAATTAGGGCCCACCGAAGGAAATAGCAACCCACTCCAGTACTCTTGCCTGGAAAATTCCATGGACTGAGAAGCTCTGTAGGCTACAGCCTATGGGGTCGAAAAGAGTCAGAGACGAATGAGTGGCTTTACTTTACATGGCCTTATGTGTGTGTGCATGCTAAGTCGCTTCAGTTGTGTCTGACTCTTTACGACCCTATGGACTGTATCCCTCCAGGCTCCTCTGTCTATGGAATTCTCCAAGCAAGACTACTGGAGTGGGTTGCCATGCCCTACTCCAGGGGATCTTCCCAACCCAGGGATCAAACCCACATCTCTTATGTCTCTAGCATTGGCAAGCGGGTTCTTTACCACTAGCGCCAGGTGCGAAGCCCCCTACGTGGCCTCAGTTTACCTTAATTATCTCTGTGAAGAACCTATCTCCAAGTACAGTTACATTTTTAAGTACTGGAGGAGAGGATTTCAACATATGAATTTGGGGAAATACAATTTGTCCATGCTGCTGCTGCTGCTAAGTCACTTCAGTTGTGTCTGACTCTGTGCGACCCCATAGACGGCAGCCCACCAGGCTCCCCCGTCCCTGGAATTCTCCAGGCAAGAGCACTGGTGTGGGTTGCCATTTCCTTCTCCAAAGCATGAAAGTGAATAGTGAAAGTGAAGTCGCTCAGTCGTGCCCAACTCTTGGCGACCTCATGGACTGCAGCCTACCAGGCTCCTCCATCCATGGGATTTGCCAGGCAAGAGTTCTGGAGTGGGTTGCCATTGCCTTCTCCAAGTTTGTCCATAACTTTAAGTATATCTGGATTAGTCTCTTCCAAGAAATCCTCAGGTTGTCCTTTGTTAACAATCAAATTCATAACTTCTGGCAAGCCTGAGAGGAGAGTAGAAGCAAGTTGCTGATGTTAAGACTGAATGGCTGCTAATTCATTGTGCGTGTGTGTGAAGTCACTTCAGTCATGTCCCACTCTTTGTGACCCTATGGACTATAAATTGCCAGTCTCCTCTGTCCTTGGGATTCTCCAGGCAA